>NC_092169.1:24549000-24856000 GCF_045791955.1 Oncorhynchus clarkii lewisi
GACAGCATCACTGATCTGGTCACATATCTTGTCTGGAAAAGGACAGAAAGATGACAATAATAAATGAAAAGAACAAAGGATACAAAGCAGACAAAACTAAATTCATGAGTCGTTGGAGTTATGCCCAACCACCCGGCACATGGCTTGAATCAAGAAACACCGAAACAAAGTGTATTTGAGCGTGATGCGAATTAATAATATCCTCATGAACAGGATTGTACCCATTGAACTCGGGAAATCTTTAAAAAGTGTCACATTCCTTTTTTGGGGGATAATCCCAAAGTACAAAAGAGCAGTATTTGGCAAGACCTAAAAATGGTTGTCTAGCATTTATCAACAACCAATTTGACAGAGTTTAAAACATTTTGAAAATAATAATTAGCAAATATTTGCACAATCCAGGTGTGCAAAGCTCTTAGAGACACCCAGAAAGACTCACAGCAGTAACCGCTGCCAAAGGTGATTCTTACATGTTTTGACTCAGGGGTGTGATTACTTATGTAAATGAGATATTTATGTATTTAATTTTCAATACATTTGCAAACATTTCTAAAAACTTTGTCACTTTGTCATTATGGGGTATTGTTTGTAGATGGGTGAAATTTGTTTTAAATTCAGACTGCAAAACAACAAAATGTGGAATAAGTCAAGGGGTAGGAATACTTTCTGAAGGCCCTGTATCCTATGCCTGGCATGCAAAACTATGCAATACAGATGCACATGCCCAAAGTCATCATTATCTCACATTAATAATCTTAATCTGGAGTTTAAATTTACCACTGTATTTCAAGCCCCGGTGTACATACAGATAGATGTAGGATCTTAATTTGAGCCAGTTTGCTACAGCAGCAAAATAATCCTGCAGCAACAGGAAATGTGAATTATTATGTGGATTAGAATTTTAGAAACCCTTTTAAACTCACATTTTTGGGGGTATTTTTTTTACACTACAGGTTTGCATTTTCTCAGCAACAAAAGAGCAGTGGTGTGAAAAGTACTCAATTGTCTTACTTGAGTAAAAGTAAAGATACCTTAATAGAAATCGCATCAAGTAAAAGTGAAAGTCACCCAGTAAAATACTACTTCAGTAAAAGTCTAAAGGTATGTGGTTTAAAATATACTTACAGTTGAAGTCGGAAGTTTACAAACACTTAGGTTGGAGTCATTAAAACTTGTTTTTAAACCACTCCACAAATGTATTGTTTAACAAACTACAGTTTTGGCAAGTTGGTTAGGACATCTACTTTCTGCATGACACAAGTAATTTTTCCAACAATTGTTTACAGACATATTATTTCACTTATAATTCACTGTATCACAATTCCAGTGGGTCAGAAGTTTACATACACTAAGTTGACTGTGTCTTTAAACAGATTGGGAAATTCCAGAAAATGATGTCAAGGCTTTAGAAGCTTCTGATAGGCTAATTGACATAATTTGAGTGAATTGGAGGTGTACCTGTGGATGTATTTCAAGTCCTACCTTCAAACTCAGTGCCTCTTTGCTTGACATCATGGGAAAATCAAAAGAAATCAGCCAAGACCTCAGAAGAAAATTGTAGACCTCCACAAGTCTGGTTCATCCTTGGGAGAAATGTCCAAATGCCTGAAGGTGCCACGTTCATCTGTACAAACAATAGTACGCAAGTATAAACACCATGGGACCACGCAGCCGTCATACCGCTCAGGAAAGAGACGCGTTCTGTCACCTAGAGACTAACGTACTTTGGTGCAAAAAGTGCAAATCAATCCCAGAACAACTGCAAAGGACCTCGTGAAGATGCTGGAGGAAACAGGTACAAAGTTATCTTTATCCACAGTAAAACGAGTCCTATATCGACATAACCTGAAAGGCCGCTCAGAAAGGAAGAAGCCACTGCTCCAAAACCATCTACAATTTTTTTTCTGAGGGGACAAAGATCATACATTTTGGAGAAATGTCCTCTGGTCTGATGAAACAAAAATATAACTTTTTGGCCATAATTACCATCGTTATGTTAGGAAGAAAAATGGGGAGGCTTGTAAGCCGAAGAACACCATCCCAACCGTGAAGCACCTGGGTGGCAGCATCATGTTGTGGGGGTGCTTTGCTGCAGGGACTGGAGGGACTGGTGCACTTTACAAATAGATGGCATCATGAGGGGGAAAATTGTGTGGATATATTGGAGCAACATCTCAAGACATCAGTCAGGTAGTTAACGCTTGGTCGCAAATGGGTCTTCCAAATGGACAATGACCCCAAGCATACTTCCAAAGTTGTGGCAAAATGGCTTAAGGACAACAAATTCAAGGTATTGGAGTGGCCATCACAAAGCCCTGACCTCAATCCCACAGAACATTTGTGGTCAGAACTGAAAAAGCGTGTGTGAGCAAGGAGGCCTACAAACCTGACTCAGTTACACCAGCTCTGTCAGGAGGAAGAGGCCAAAATTCACCCAACTTATTGTGGGAAGCTTGAAGAAGGCTACCCGAAACGTTTGACCCAAGTTAAACCATTTAAAGGCAATATAGAAATGCCAATACACTGTACTGTTACATACTGTTAACTACAGAAGAGTATAAGGGCCAAGTGAAGAGAGAAAACAACGGCGATGGGTGGTGATACTTGGATACTTTTTTTCCGCCCTGGCTCCCTGTTGCTGTGTGCGCCACCATTGAAATGCATGATGTTAGATGACCTGGTGAAACTATACTTTAGAATTGGCTTTAGTAACAAGGAAATCCTATCTCTTTTAGCACATAATAACCATATTATTATAAGTAGGCCTATTTGGACCTGGAAGAAGTTGTGCCACAGATTATTTTCAGAAGGAGGAACGACACAGACTCAGGTGAGGTATTTCATTGAAGTCTGTGTGGTTACCTATATTAACCCTCCCACAAACACCTTTGCGTAAAACCCCTGCTTCATTGTTTATTCTTGAATTATTGCCACATTATTCTCAAAATATTGACACTTTTTTAAAGTACTATCATGCATAAAAAAGTATTGTAAATACCACATCCCATTTTTTTTCTCTTCACTTCACCCAAAGGGGGAAGTATAGGTTTCAGCACTTTTGATTGGACGTGGTTGGAGTTAACATGGTTGGAGGGGGCGGAGTGTACGGGACCCCAGACCGTTGATTGCTTTAGCAGAATGAACATGTTAAAATAAGAGTCAATCAAACTGCAACATTGTACCCCCCCCCCCCCCCCCAAAAAAAAAAAACCCCACACACACCACAACTTATCAAACTTAATTGATTTCTGATTTCTGTGGAACAGTGTGTGCAATGTACTGTTTGTCACTATCGGCCCACCGCTGTGCTTGTATTGCGTGCTGGCAATAGTGTCCTGTGGGAGCATAAGTCACTCTCTCTCTCCCTTTCTCTCAGCAATGTAACTCTACACCAGACCTCTACTCAATATCCCCCATCAGGGAGAGAGAGACAGCGAGAGAGAGACAGAGTGAGAAAAAGAGAGAGCCATGGGGGTAGTCTATCAATGGAATACCATCCATATGCTCTCAAAATAAATGTGTAAATGTGTCTGCCAGGAGCACAGACAGATTAACTACCTCCAGGGTCTTATAGTGGCTAGATTTGTGTCATAGAACACCATTACGCTGTGTTTCTACATCAGCACGGTAATCAGTTTTTGAGCAAATATAGACATTTAGTTCAATTCTTTCCCAAAAAATGTTTTTCCATCTTTTATATCTCATACTATATACCAGGGGTATTCAGATCTACGCTACGACAGGGGTGTCAAACTCATTCCGCAGAGTGTCTTAGGTTTTAGTTTAAATTAAGACCTAGACAACCAGGTGAGGGGAGTCCCTTACTAACTAGTGACTTTAATTCATTAATCAAGTACAAGGGTGGAGCGAAAACCCTCAGACATTCAGCCCTCCATGGAATGAGTTTGACACAAGGTCCAAACTACTGCTGGTTTTTCTGTCCTTCCTGATATTTAATTGCACCCGTCTAAATCAGTCCCTGATTAAAGGGGAAGTATGAAAAAAGTACTGGAACTGGCTTTGATATCCAGATTTGAATTTGAGGGCTATATATACTTGAACTATGATTGTGTCAAACTGTAGCCATGCAACAAATATATCATGTGCATTATCAACATTGAGTAACTATTCACACTTCATCTGACAGGCACAGATGTAGGTTCTCATTGAGCATGTTGCTATAGCTGTGGGACCATGGCTAGAACAAATTGTGAGTACTGGTAAAGAGCATGTAAAGAGCAAGTAAAATGGAACCAGGAGAAGACTCACCTGGATGTCCCTCTCCGACAGACTCCGAAGTGAACATGAAGGACTCATCATCCAGCAGAGTGTCACTCATTTTGACACAGGCAGGTGCTCAGAACCACTCAAAAACACAGAGAAGTTCCTCTGTTTCCTTCAACAGCAGCCAAATAGATCTGGTGAGAGCTTTATATTCCTGCTCGAGAAGGTAGAAAGAGTGAGGGTTGCAGCCGTGCGGTCAATTGACTGTCTGTCTATCCAGATCTCTATCCAGAACTCCTGGACTATCTACACATGGTCCTATATATGGCTAAGAGAAAACACACACACATCATGTGGTGAACCCATGGGACAGACCATTCCATGGGGGAGTTGTTGATGGAGGGGATTTAAAATGTAGTCAAGTCCCAATTAAACCCTTGTTCTTTCCACAATCCTGAATGGTGGAAGGAATCTACAACTTCTGTCGTCCACGGGGTGCTGCTGGAGTCCAGATAACTTTTTTTGGGCTGTAGAAAGCAAACTATCACTCCCCTCTATTCTCCGGGTTGGTAAGCTCTCCATTAGGATTGAGCTGGGGCTGTGTAAAGGTATGAAGATAGAGAAAGAGAGAGGCTTTTATATATGACGCAATCTACCTTGCTAACTACCTTTCCTCAGCTACTTTGGTTTGGCAATATAACTTGGTGTTTAAAAACACATTTTATTTATAGGAAAATAGATGGAGAGAATTGAACAATATAAACATTTCTATAGTTGATGTTAGGGTTGAATATTTTCCCAGTATTTTACAAATGTTCCATCCTGGGAATAAATCACTTATGACCCAGTATTTTCCACCAATGCCGGATGTGTCATTCAAAAGCATTATAAAGCATATAAATGTGTCTGGATTTGATTAGCGATTTGATCAGCATGAAAATGCATACCTGATGCTACCTGAGCCATATATTAAATAGCCTACATTTTATGAGCCCTACATTAATGACATTTAATGAGCCCAAGCCCAAATGATTGTGTTGTTATCCAATGTACAGTACGAGTCAGAAGCTTGGACACACCTTCGCATTCAAGGGTTTTTCTTCATTTTACTGTTTTCTACATTGTAGAATTATAGGCAAGACATCAAAACTATGAAATAACCCATATGGAATCATGTAGTAACCAAAAAAGTGTTAAACAAATAAAAAAATATATTAGATTTTAGATTCTTCAAAGTAGCCCTTTGCCTTGATGACAGCTTTGCACACTCTTGGAATTCTCGTTCAATGATAAAGCAGAAGAGAACATACGATTCTGGTGCAGTATAGGCTACAGAATTTGATTTTAATTTTGAAACATAATAGTGCCTATTTGTATAATTAGTATAGCTGACGCATTCATAATATTTCCCCTAATGTTATTAGCCTACCTCTTCTTTTTCTCTCTATTGTTGCTTCATTCCTTTGTCACGAACCGGCTCAAAGCCCGTAACAAAAGGGAGACAACGTGGAGATAAGGAGTAACAAAACATATATTTATTAAGTAAAGTAAACTAAGTACAATATACAATGGTGTGTGTAATCAGTAATCAGTAGTGTAAGTGAGTGTTTTGCATGCATGAATGTGATAATGCAGGGTGTTGAAAGGTGCCAAACAAACAACCAAAAACCACCAAGATACACAACAAAATCTATAAAGGTGTCTGCATGGAGAGAGTCTCCTCCATGAATGGGGAAGTGGTGTATTTATCCTGGGACATACCGGGCCCAGGTGTTTCCCATGTAGCTGACGACCCTCCAAACTCCGCCCACCGGCATCCTAATAAGGAAACAAGAACAAAGAGAGAATATGGCAGACAGAGTGGGAGGGTCGTCACACCTTCCTCATTTTAAAAAGTTACATGAAATACGTTTTGTTGTCCATATCTTCATCATTCTAATGACATCCTTGAATAATATGGGACTAGAATTAGATGCAGAAGACTTTCACTTCTCTTCATGAAGATTTAATGGGTATGGGTCTGAATAAATAACTGCTATAGCCTACCGCCATCACATGTTCACTCTTCTTTCAAACTACCTGTGAGTTCTATTGGCTGCTGTATTTAACATCCAGCAAAAAAAGAGCTTGCGTCCCTGTTTGAATAGTCTGTTAGTATAAGAAATGCCCCCAAAAATAATGTCCAGCAAGCTATTCTAGTCTAGCTTTTCCTGCATGGGACTCCAAGAGCTAAGGAGTGTTTTTTTTCTGAGAGGCCAACAGAGCACAGGTGCTTGCGTGTTGCGCAAGAGACAGAGGCCTTAAGTTAGAAGCTTTTTATGCATAACCCATCATTAATTAGGTAAATATAAGGCTAATACTGTATTGAATGTACTGTAAGTGGTAGGTTAGGACATCCATAGGGCTATATACCAATCTAGAACAGTGTAATATATTTTGGATGCAATTTGAATGGAGTTGATGGAGAGAGAGAGAAAGACTGTGAGAGAGCGCTCACACGTGCAGTGGTTTAAAGCAAGGATATTCTTGTGACAGGCTGTTTTAAAACTATTTAAAAAATTACAATCTTTACAATTAACAAGGTGACCCCCAAAAGCCAGATGGAGATGGGTAAATTAGAGGCTCATTCGGTCTTCATATTACTGTAGCATAGGCTATGCTGCAACAAATATGGGTCTACCTGTCACAAGAAAAAAGTTACCATGATGAGATGATAGGTCTACATGCATTGTGAATTGCGGTCCATACTGAGATGGGCTGTCTGTCCCTACCCTGAGTGTTGATTCATCATGCAGAGGCTGTAGAGAAACCAGATTTAGACACCACATATAACTTAACGATTCCATTTCATGGTGATTGCTGTTCATATAAATAAGTTATTATAATTAACCGGTTTCTCGCAGTTATTTATCCCAGGAAAAGGGAATGCTTTTGGGAGGTAAATCCCGGTAAATTTCGGTCACGGGATCTCACCATTCATGCAAGGCTTCAAGTGTTTGGGCTACATTGTGCAATACATGTGAATTGTTCCAGAGCATTTTCTAGTAGTGGCTAGGTACAAACACACAGTCACAATCGTTATAATGAATGTCGGACCAAGGCGCAGCATACGTAGAGTTCCACATGTTTATTCAATGAAACTCACAAAACAATAAACAGCAAACAAAACGTGCAGCAAACGCAGTGCTCCCAGGCAGCTACACAAAATCAAGAACCCACAAAACACAGTGGGGGAAATGGCTGCCTAAATATGATCCCCAATCAGAGACAATGATAAACAGCTGTCTCTGATTGGGAACCATAACAGGCCAACATAGACTTACAATAACCTAGATAACCCACCCTAGTCACACCCCGACCTAGAGAATAAAAGTCTCTCTATGGTCAGGGCGTGACACACTCTCACACACACACACACACATACAGGTTTTTTCAATCTCTTTGGTGCTATTTTCACAAGTATGTGGTGAATTTTCAAAAAACTTAGTACAAAACGCCAAAATAGTTACACTTATGACTAGGAATCGTCATATTCAAAACATTTTGATTGTGCATTTATTTAGTTTGAAGACATCTTTCACCACACAACCATTGATCCAAAATATAAGTTTAATGTGAAATATAGAAAGAGCATTGATTTGATCACCAAAACACAACATAATGATATCTTCTCAATTTAGTTATTTGAACAACCAGTTACAGTTTTTTAAATTCCTTTGGTAATATTTTCACAAGTATGTGGTAAAATTTCACAACTTATATTACAAAACTCAAAGCAGATAATCAAAAGGCTATTTTAGTGCATTTTCAAATAACTACAACACACAAAATCACACAGTAACCTTTTCACCAAACCTAATCAGTGTTTTATCTTGGTTCCCACACTTTTTATAGTGCTGTAACCCTTCAAACATTCAACCTCCAGCTGCGTACCCCCTCTTGCACCAGGGCAGCGCACTTTCAAATGTTGTTTTTTGCCATCATTGTAAGGGTGTCACTCACACACTGTACACAATACATTTATTAAACATACGAATGAGTGTGAGTTTTTGTCACAACCCGGCTCGTGGGAAGTGACAAATAGCTCTTATAGGACCAGGGCACAAATAATAATATAATAATAATCAATAATCTTGCTCTTTATTTAACCATCTAACATATAAAACCTTATTTTTCATCGAAAATTGTGAATAACTCACCACAGTTTAATGAGAAGGGTGTGTTTGAAAGGATGCACATAACTCTGCAATGTTGGATTGTATTGGAGAGAGTCTCAGTCTTAAATCATTTCCCACACACAGTCTGTGCCTGTATTTAGTTTTCATGCTAGTGAGGGCCGAGAATCCACTCTCAAGTAGGTACGTGGTTGCAAAGTCCATCAGTGTCTTAACAGAGCAATTTGCCAAGGCACGATACTCTGAGCCCAATCCAGAAATCTGGCAGAGGCTTCTGATTAAATTTAATTTTCACAGAACCGCTTGTTGCAATTTCGATAAGGCTCTCTTGTTCAGATATCAGTAAGTGGACTGGAGGCAGGGCATGAACGAATCCAGTTGTTTGGGTCATCCGTTTTGGGAAAGCAACTGCGTAATTGATCCCTCAATTCACTCAGGTGCTTCGTTATATCACATTTGACATTGTCCGTAAAAGCTTGAGTTCATTTGCACACAAAAATGTATACAATGATGGAAATACCTGTGTATTGTTCTTGTGAATGCAGACAGAGAAGAGCTCCAAATTCTTAATCATAGCCTCAATTTTGTCTTGCACATTGAATATAGTTGCAGAGAGTCCCTGTAATCCTAGATTCAGATCATTCAGGCGGGGAAAAACATCACCCAGATAGGCCAGTCATGTGAGAAACTTGTCATCACGCAAGTGGTCAGACAAGTGAAAACTATGGTCAGTAAAGGAAACTTTAAGCTCGTCTCAATAAAAAAAAACTGTAATTATTTTGCCCCTTGATAACCAGTATGTTGTAAAAGCGTTACATGGTCGCTGCCCATATCATTGCAGTGTGTAGAAAATACATGAGAGTTCAGGGGCCTTGCTTTAACAAAGTTAACAATTTTCACTGTAGTGTCCAAAACGTCTTTCAAGCTGTCGGGCATTCTCTTGGTAGCAAGAGTCTCTCAGTAGATGTTGCAGTGTAACCAAGTGGCGTCGGGAGCAACTGCTTGCACGCGCATTACCACTCCCTGTCTCCCCATCAGTACAGATACCAACACATTTTGACCACGAAAGTCCATTTGATGTCACGAAGCTGTCCATCTCACGACTTCCGCCGAAGTCGGCTCCTCTCCTTGTTCGGGCGGCGTTCGGCGACGACGTCACCGGCTTTCTAGCCATCGCCGCTCCATTTGTCATGTATCCATTTGTTTTGTCTTGGTTTTCATTCCTCAATCAATTCATATGTATTTATTCCTCTTTTCCCCATCATGTCTTTGTGTAGGATTGTTTGTGTTACGTGTATTTTGATATTGTGGATATTGTTACGCGCATTACTTTTTGTCTATATTCCGTGTTTTGGGCACATTTTATGTTATTCTGTGCTGTCATTTTGACCGGAATAAAAAGTGCGCCTGTTCACTACACTCTGCTCTCCTGCACCAGACTTCACCTCCAATACACACCCTAACATAATCCTACACCTACCATGGAGTCAGCAGGAGCAGGTACTCCGGTCAGAGGAGTCGAGGAACGCGTCCAGGAACACTTGGTTATGTTACATCATCTCGGTGCCATGATGGATCGCGTTGTCCAGACCATGGACCGCTGGGAGAGACAGGAAGCCAGCACCTCAACCAGCTCAACAGGGGTTATCTCTACCCGTCATGTCCGGATCCAGCTCCAGGTTAATGCGTCTCACCCTTCCTAGGGAGTATGATGGGACCTATACCTGGCCACTGTTCACCCAGCTCCCTCAGGAAGGGAGAGAGTATCCGCCCTCGTCTCATGCCTCTCGGGGAGAGCTCTGGAGTGGGCAAACGCCATGTGGGGAGAGGAAGATGCGGCGTTGGACCACTTTGAGGAGTTTACCCGCTGTTTCCGGGCCGTCTTTGACCATCCGCCCGAAGGTAGAGCGGCGGGTGAACGACTCTACCATTTGAGGCAGGGGACGAGGAGCACACACAATTTCGCGCTGGAGTTCCGGACCTTGACCGCTGAAGCAGGATGGAACGACAGGGCCCTCATCGACCACTATCGATGCAGTTTACGTGGGGACATCCGACGGGAGTTGGCCTGCAGGGATGCCACCACCACCTTTGACCAACTGGTGGATATGTCCATCTGGTTGGATAACCTGCTAGTCATCCGTGGACGTCCTGAGGGGGCTCTGTCGGTTCCATCTTCCAGCACTCCCATTCCGGTGCACATGGAGTTGGGAGGGGCTGCACATAGGGAGGCTGGAGGAGGGGCCTTCACGTGCACCATCTGTGGCCGCAGAGGGCACACTGCCAGTCGGAGCCGGGTTGGTCCCTCTGAGAGTCGAGGCAGCAGGCAGGGCACTCTGACGTCACCCCAGGTGAGTATGCACCACTCTCATCCAGAGTCCTCTGTTGTCCACCTGTTTGTACCTGTTTGTTTCCCTGAGTTCTCCCCGCATTCCCAACATAAGGCGCTCTACGATTCAGGTGCAGCTGGGAATTTTATTGACAGATTGTTAGCACTTAGTTTAGGGATCCCCATTATTCCTGTGGATAGACCTTTTCCGATTCACACTCTGGATAGTCTACCATTAGGGTCCAGGCTAATCAGGGAGGCCACCATCTCCCTGGCCATGGAGACGCAGGGGGGTCACGATGAGAGAATCAGTCTCTTTCTCATTGACTCTCCTGCATTTCCCGTGGTACTAGGCCTTCCCTGGTTGGCTCGTCATAACCCCACCATTTCCTGGCAACAGAGGGTTCTCACGGGGTGGTCGCGAGAGTGCTCGGGGAGGTGTGTAGAGGTTTCCGTTGGTGTAACCATGGTGGAAAGTCCAGACCAGGTCTCCACTGTGCGCATTCCCCCAGAATATGTTGATTTGTCTCTCGCTTTCGGTAAGAAGAAGGCGACTCAATCACCACCCCATCGATGGGGGGATTGTGCGATAAATCTCCTGGTAGACGCTGCACTTCCCAGGAGTAAAGTGTATCCCCTGACACAAGCGGAGACGGTGGCTATGGAGACCTATGTCTCCGAATCCCGTTAGGGATACATTCGGTCCTCCACTTCACCCTCAAGTTTCTTTTTTGTGAAGAAGAAGGATGAAGGTCTGCGCCCGTGCATTGATTATAGAGGTCTCAAACAAATCACGCTGAGGTACAGTTACCCGCTACCTCTTATCGCCACGGCGATTGAGTCAATGCACGGGGCACGCTTTTTCACTAAACTGGATCTCAGGAGTGCGTACAATCTTGTGCGTATCCGAGAGGGAGACGAGTGGAGGACGGCATTTAGTACGACCTCAGGGCATTATGAGTACCTTGTCATGCCGTACAGGTTGATGAATGCTCCATGGGCCATGTTCTTTACCCATTTTGTGTTTACCTTGTCCTACAGACCAGGTTCCCAGAATGTTAAGGCAGACGCATTGTTCCGGCTGTATGACACAGAGGAGCGGCCCATGGATCAGACTCCCATTCTCCCGGCCTCCTGCCTGGTAGCGCCGGTCGTGTGGGTCGTGTGGGAGCTGGATGCGGACATTGAGCGGGCGTTGCGTACTGAATCCGCTCCACTCTAGTGTCCCATCTGACTTCAGTATGTTCCGTCTGCTGTCCGTGACCAGTTGATCTATTGGGCATATACATCACCCTCCTAGGGTCATCCGGGGATCGGTCGGACGGCGCGCTATCTGTCCGGGAAGTACTGGTGGCCCACCTTGGCTCGGGACGTGAGGGTTTATGTTTCCTCCTGCTCAGTGTGCGCCCAGTGTAAGACGCCTAGACACCTGCCCAGAGGTAAACTACATCCCTTACCCGTTCCACAACGGCCTTGGTCACACCTGTCGGATGATTTTCTAACGGATCTTCCTCCCTCACATGGGAACACCACAATCATGGTCGTGGTGGATCGTTTCTTTAAGTCCTGTTGTCTCCTCCCTATGCCCGGTCTCCCTACGCCCTACAAACTGCGGAGGCCCTGTTTACACACGTCTTCCGGCACTATGGGGTGCCTGAGGATATAGTGTCTGATCGCGGTCCCCAGTTCACTTCGAGAGTCTGGAGGGCGTTCATGGAACGTTTGGGGGTCTCGATCAGCCTTACCTCGGATTTCCACCCCGAGAGTAATGGGCAGGTGGGGAGAGTGAACCAGGATGTGGGCAGGTTTCTGCAATCCTATTGCCAGGACCGGCTGGGGGAGTGGGCGGCATTTGTGCCCTGGGCAGAGATGGCGCAGAACTTGCTCCGCCACTCCTCCACTAACCTCTCCCCCTTTCAGTGTGTATTGGGGTACCAGCCAGTTCTGGCACCGTGACATCGGAGTCAGACCGAGGCTCCTGCAGTGGACGAGTGGTTCAGACATGCGGAGGAGACCTGGGTCGCCCATGGTCACCTCCAGCAGGCTGCGCTGCGCCAAAAGACCAATGCGGACCGTCACCGCAGTGAGGCCCCGGTGTTCGCACCTGGGGACAGGGACTGGCTCTCGACCCGAGACCTGCCCCTCCGCCTGCCCTGTCGGAAGCTGGGTCCTTGTTTTGTGGGGCCATCCAAAGTCCTGAGGAGAGTGAACGAGGTATGTTACAGGTTACAGCTTCCCCCCAATTACCATATTAACCCCTCGTTCCATCTGTCTCTCCTCAGGCCGGTAGTGGCTGGTCCGCTCCAGGAGTCTGAGGTACGGGAGGTTCCTCCGCCCCCCTCGGGGCCCCGGCGTACTCCGTCCATTCCATCCTGGATTCAAGGCGTCGGGCGGGGAGCCTTCAGTACCTCTGAAGTGGGAGGCGTACGGTCCGGAGGAGAGGTGCTTGTTTCCGGTGGCTGAGGTACTAGACCCTAAACTACTGCGTGAGTACCACCGTCGCCGGCCGGATCACCCCGCGCCTCGCCCTCCGGGTCGTCCCTGAGGCCGGTCCATTTTAGCCATCGCCGCTCCATTTTTCATGTATCCATTTCTTTTGACTTGTTCCCTGCACACCTGGTTTTCATTCCTCTTTATTCCTCTGTTCCCCATCATGTCTTTGTGTACGATTGTTTGTGTTACGTGTATTTCAATATTGTTACGCGCATTACTTTATTCTGTGTTTTGGGCACATTTTATGTTATTTTGTGCTGTCATTTTGACCAGAATAAAAAGTGTGCCTGTTCACTACACTCTGCTCTCCTGCACCTGACTTCGCCTCTAATACACACCCCTAACAGTCCAGTACTTTAAAAATCGTCTCTCCTGTTTCCAGTGGTTTACAGAAGCGGATATCTTACTTAATTAAGCTCCCATAAACGTAACGGACATATACCAGGAGCTGTGCCAGGCCGCGCAACGTCTGTTGACTCACCCAGCAGTAGCATATAGAATTCACTGGCTTGTATGCAAAGCAGTAATTGTTTCACAACATCTCACTGATGCATCATGAAACAGTGTTGTTTGATGAAGACATTGTATAGTATTTTTTGGCCTTTCCCCCCAGCATTGTCCCAGCCATATCCGCGGCAACAGGAAGAATTAAGTCCTCCACAATAGTAAGGGGCTTGCCTGTCCCAGACACTCGGTAGCTCACCATATAAGACGCTTCTAGCCCCTTCTTATTAATGGTATATGTTGCTTTTATACATGTCTTACTACACAAAAGTCGCCTTAATTCTCACTCAAAAAACTCCCATGGCTTATTTTTCAAATTGTCATGTTTTGTTTCTAAATGCCTGAGCAAGAGTGAAGGTTTCATCCAGTTGTGAGGTGGTACTTTTGCACATATAACACACTGTGGCTGAGGAAAGGCACTACTCCCAATATAAGTGAACCCCAAATCAATGTAGTTCTCATCATATTTGCGCCTCTTCAATGGTCCAACGTCCCTGTCTGTTTTTCGGTGCTTTCCAGGGTAAGGGGGCAGTAGCTCATCGGCTGCATCAGATTCACAACTGTCAGTGTCCATGCTAGCTGGGCTAACAACAAATGTACAATTACTGATGCTAGCATTGGATGTGCTCATGGAAGCAGAACAACTTGTGTTGTCGACAGGTGCAGGTGTAGTACTGCTGGTAGTAGCAGTGCTCTCTATGGACACGGGCCTTACTTTTTTAACCATTTATCAATTTTTCGGGCAAAAGGAATGAGCAGCAGCTACGTTTGGCTACATACTGTCCGTTCCGAGAGAGAGTAACGGTTCATGTGATTGGATGTTAATTATTTGACTAGGCTACCTGTATTTGACATTATGTTGTTATTTCACTGAACACTAGATGGTTTAATCTTATTTTTGGCAGTGAAACGAGGCTACTCAGGCGAGAAAAAAACCTCACCCAAATGTATAGCCCTGTTGGAAAATATAAATGGACTGTTTGAAAATGTGAAGAAAAAAAACAATAATAATATATATATATATGTTTTTTAAAATATGTTTTTAAATGTGAAACACATTCTTATTTGAGGTATCCCCAACTACATTGCGTACCCCAGTTTGGGAGTACCTGATCAAGAAATACCTTTCATATAAAGTAATTGCCTTTCACAATGCAATGCTCACAATAATCTTCATATGATTATCTTCTAATTTGTTTGAATACATTTGATCATCACTTAATCCAACTGCCTTTAATGGTTAATCACTTAACCGTTCGGTAAACCTATAGATTTGAACTGGTTTGTCTACTATATATGGATTTAGAGAACTACAGAAATAGAATGTGTGTTTGTAAAGTATAAATATCTAAATGACATGTATGATACACGATAACCACACATTATGACTACTCGTTATTGCTAATTGATTTCACATAGCGGTAACCACTGTTGTGTCTTTGACATCATTAAACTGAAGATTAATCTTTATCAAATGACTCTCTGTAATTATTACGCAAATAGACTGATTAATCATGTAACTGTAATTAACTAGGAAGTTGGGGCACCAAGGAAAATATTCAGATTACAAAGTTATAATTTTCCTAATATAACTTTTCAGATATTTTCATATCTGATCAATAGTCTTCCGATTAATGAATTCTACTTCTACTTTAATTCTAGTTAGTCTCATTCCAAACATCGTAAATTGTTGGTTATCTGCACGAACCCAGTCTTCACTATGAGTCATCCATACATTAATTGTCTTAAATCATTTATTTACTAACTAAGTAATTCCCAGAAATGCATAAACAAACAGTAGAAAGTTACAAGGAAATGAGAGCAGATGTGTCCTAGTGGGCTAAACCGGCATCGCGGCTTGGTGTACAAAAAGGAAAGTGGGGGTCAACTGAGATGAGACAACAAAGTTGATAATTAAAACAATTGAAATGCTAATCCTTTGCACATGAACGCACACTCATTTGGGAACAATTGCAATCAATATTCACAAAATTGTACCAAATGAACCAGTTCGTAGCTGGATTCTTCACCGATCTTTTATACCTTCTCCAGAACATAAATGTTGTTTGGACCTCAAGTTCTGTGACAGGCCCCAAAGAGGGCAACGTCATGACACCACAATTCACCATATAAAAGGGTTTGTGTGAACACTTGTAATTTCTTTCAACATGGATAGAAAGCAAGGGTGAGGAAGAAATCAATGAGATCGTAGACAAAGGGCCTGTCAGAGAGGTGGGCATTGGCCCTATCAAGGAGGTCAAAGAGGTGGGGATCGGCCCCATCAAAGAGGTCAAAGATGTGGGCATGGGCCCTGTCAAAGAGGTGGGCGTGGGCCACATCAAAGAGAGAGGGAGGCAAACGACAGAGAACTGTTGTGTCTAATGAAGTCTGGGACATCGTCGTTGACCACGTGGTAAACAGAGGCTTTACCATGGCAGAGGTTAACAGATTAGTTCACACCAATCTGAAAAAATGAACAGTCATTTCGATCATGTGAAGATTTCGCCAAGTGAACCGGTAAGTCTGCAGGATATGCACTACCCTTTATCATTACATTTACAGTAAATTACATATAGTAATGCATGTTAATGAATTCTTACAGCATGATCTATTGACAGTATTCTCTGGCCTACCCTCAGAATTGACAGAAGATCCCATGGTGGTTGTAGTTGCCATGTGCTGACCTGCCTGCAGGAGAGGGTAGTGGTGGAGGCCAGGAATGACATACAGCTGTCTGAAATATAGCAGGCCATTGAGGAGAACGATGACACCTTTGCCAATGTGGCATCCATCAGCCTACAAATAATCGCCCCGCCTTTTGAAGAGACACCAGGTATCTATGAAACATATTTACCTGGTGCCTTTTGAGAGAAACAGTGACCGGGTCAAACAACTGCGGGTCAAGTATGTTTAGGTACATTACTATTATAATGTATTTGTCACGCCTGCTCCCGCTCCCAGACGCCAGGCTCCCAAGCATTACGCACTCCTGCCACCCTCATTACACACACCTGCCTTCACCCATCACGCGCATCAGCAATTATTGGACTCACCTGGACTCAATCACCGGTGTCATTAACCCTTCACTATATCTGTCTGTTCCCATGCTCTGTTCCTGGCTTCAGGATTAATTGTCGTATGTCGTTGTGCTACCCGTGTGCTGACGCTGTTCCTGTCTTGTTCCATGTCTGTTCCTTATTAAATGTTGACTCCACGTACCTGCTTCTCTACTCTAGCGTCAGCCCTTAAAGTATTACTGTTACTATAGGATGCACATGAAACTTCACAATATCATATAGGAGCTATACGGTAAAAATAACTAACCAAAATATATTTTTAGAGGGCGATAGTGCTTGATACTGCTGTGAACCATGACAAGTATATCTTCGTTGATGAAGCTTCAACCTGGCCAAAACTCAACACAGTGGGCAACCGTACAAATGACTGGACAACGTGGGGGAAAGCGATCTCCATGTGCGCAGCGATCTCTGAAGATGGTGTGGTAGGATGTAGGCCATTACTTGCATACTACAAAACTGCACACCTCATTGTGTTTCTCAATGAAATTGAGCAGGCTTGTCAAGTGAAGGGGTCACCTATGTCATTGTGTGGGACAATATCAGGTTCCACCATGCAGAGTGGTTCAGGCATGGTTTTGGGCCCACCCCCAATTAGTGATCCTATACCTGCCCCCGTACACTCCTTTCCTCAACCCTATTGAGGAATGCTTTTCAGCATGGTGGAAGGTGTACAATCACAGTCCCCATGAGCTTGCCACCCTCCTGTCCATGGATGAGGCATGCGACAACATCAATGCAGACCCATGTCAAGTTTGGATTCGCCATGCCAAAAGGTTTTTCCCGCTTTTTCCCGCTTTGTGTGGTCCTGACCATAGAAAACCTTTATTTTCTATGGTAGAGTAGGTCAGGGCGTGACTAGGGGTTTAGTCTAGTTTATATTTTCTATGTGGGGTTCTAGTTTGTTTTTTCTATGTTGGTATTTTGGTATAATTCCCAATTAGAGGCAGCTGGCTATCGTTGTCTCTAATTGGGGATCATACTTAAGTATAATTTTTGTTTGTAATGGGATATTGTTTTGAGTTAATGCACGTAGCATTGTCTGTAGTCACGGTTCGTTGTTAGTTTATTGTTTATTTGCCTTTTGTCTTTGCTAAGTTTCACTTCTTTAATAAATAATGTGGAACTCAACATCCGCTGCAACTTGGTCCGATATTCATTCCAACGAAAGTGACAGCATGAACAATGAAGACATACACTGCGAGGTGATTTAGAATTTATGGCAAAAGCCACACTTGATGCAAATGAATGCCTGCTAAACATGGTTTTGTTTTCATTAATTTAATTTGTTTCATTTAATTTCTTACATTCGATTATAGACATTACACCTATGTTACAATTACTGTATATCTGAAAGGATTGCATGAAGGATTATAGAGGATGTCTTCGTTGATCACACCTTTGATTACACATTGGAGTATATATTGCCCAATGTGAAAACAGTACAATATACAGTACTTTAGCATATTACTTTCATTATTTCTAAGGGAGATTTGAACATTTCTGTAACTGTTTGATTGTGTGTGTTGTCAATTGAAAATGTCCTTAAAGTTTTGAAACAACTGCCTTTTTGAGGATCTGTTTTGAGTTTTGTACTAAGAGTTGTGAAAACACCAAAGTGATTGAAAAAAGCTGTAAATACAATGTACACATGGCATCCATTGCAGAGGCTGGGATGTGGGAGGACACAGAGTGGCATGATGAGTACATTCACTCACTGTCCCACTGATCTGACAGTGATTAAATATAAAAGTACAGCTGATACTGTACACACACATTTCGGTGTAAGTCACACTTATGCTGTATTTTAGATGATGCAATCAGTGTTAGGAATGTATTATACTTTTAGATGATGGTAAAAGCAGTCTCATAAATTCATAGTATTTTTAAAGTAATTTTAGTCTTCTTTCAATGTACTTTATATCTAATTGTTGCTCTCTTGTATTTTGACAGCTGCAAAGCGAAATTGCTCGTTGGGATTAATAAAGCTTGTCTACTGTAGTCTACTAGCATCTGCTAAACATAATCTGCTCCAAAATCCATTAATTCCTTATTTGTCATTATTACTCATATAAATATACAGTTGAAGTCAGAAGTTTACATACACTTAGGTTGGAGTTTTTTCAACCACTCCACAAATGACTTGTTAACAAACAATAGTTTTGGCAAGTCGGTTAGGACATCTACTTTGTGCTTGACACAAGTCATTTTTCCAACAATTGTTTACAGACCGATTATTTCACTTATATCACAATTTATCACAATTTCAGTGGGTCAGAAGTTTACATACACTAAGTTAACTGTGACTGTAAACAACTTGGAAAAATCCAGAATAAGATGTCATGGCTTTAGAAGCTTCTGATAGGCTAATTGACATCATTTGAGTCAATTGGAGGTGTACCTGTGGATGTATTTCAAGGCCTACCTTCAAACTCAGTGCCTCTTTCCTGGACATCATGGGAAAATCAAAAGAAATCAGCCAAAATTGTAGACCTCCACAAGTCTGGTTCATCCTTGGGAGCAATTTCCAAACGCCTGAAGGTACCACGTTCATCTGTACAAACAATAATACGCAAGTATAAACACCATGGGACCACACAGCCGTCATACCACTCAGGAAGGAGACGCATTCTGTCTCCTAGAGATTAACTTACTTTGGTGCAAAAAGTGTAAATCAATCCCAGAACAACAGCAAAGGACATTGTGAAGATGCTGGGGGAAACAGGTACAAAAGTATCTATATCCACAGAAAAACGAGTCCTATATCGACATAACCTGAACGGCCGCTCAGCAAGGAAGAAGCCACTGCTTCAAAACTACCGTAAAAAGGCCAGACTACGGTTTGCAACTGCACCTGGGGACAAAGATTGTACTTTTTGGAGAAATGTCCTCTGGTCTGATGAAACATGAATAGAACTGGCCATAATCACCATCATTATGTTTGGAGGGAAAAGGGGGAGGCTTGCAAGCCGAAGAACACCATCCCAACCGAGAAGCACGGGGAAGGCAGCATCATGTTGTGAGGGTGCTCTGCTGCAGGAGGGACTGGTGCACTTCACAAAATAGATGGCATTATGAGGAGGAAAATAACGAGGATATATTGAAGCAACATCTCAAGACATCAGTCAGGAAGTTAATGCTTGGTCGCAAATGGGTCTTCCAAATGGACAATGACCCCAAGCATACTTCCAAAGTTGTGGCAAAATGGCTTAAGCATAACAAATTCAAGGTATTGGAGTGGCCATCACAAAGCCCTGACCTCAATCCTACAGAAAATTAGTGGGCTGAACTGAAAAAGCGTTTGTGAGCAAGGAGGTCTACAAACCTGACTCAGTTACACCAGCTCTGTCAGGAGGAATGGGCCAAAATTCACCCAATGTATTGTGGGAAGCTTGTGGAAGGCTACTCAAAACATTTGACCCAAGTTAAACAATTTAAAGGCAATTCTACCAAATACTATTTGAGTGTATGTAAACTTCTGACCCACTGGGAATGTGATAAAATAAATAAAAGCTGAAATAAATTATTCTCTCTACTATTATTCTGACATTTCATACTTAAAATAAAGTGGTGATCCTAACTGACCTAAGCTAGTTTTTACTAGGTGTTAAGGTTTTCTTCCGTTGAAGGAGAGGAGGACCAAAATGCAGCGTGGTTATCTCGATACATCTTTAATAAAGATAATAACAAACACAAAACATAACATGAAAAACCAAAACAGCCCTATCTGGTGCAAACAGAGACAGGAACAATCACCCACGACACACTCAAAGAATATGGCTGCCTAAATATGGTTCCCAATCAGAGACAACGATAAACACCTGCCTCTGATTGAGAACCACTCCAGGCGACCATAGACTTACCTAGACAACTCTACTATACCACAATCCCATAACCTACAAAAACCTCAAGACAAAACACACCACATAAATAACCCATGTCACACCCTGGCCTGACCAAAATAAAAAATAAAACACAAAATACTAAGACCAGGGCGTGACACTAGGATTAAATGTCAGGAATTGTGGAAAACTGAGTTTAAATGTATTTGGCTAAGGTGTATGTAAACTTCCGACTTCGACTGTATGTAGCCTCATAAAATGAGATTAGTCATGTGCTAATCTTAGATAATCTTAATATATTAGCCATTTCTGAAACTCAGTTAGACAGCACCTTTGATACCCCAGTAGGAATACAAGAATACTACATCTATAGAAAAGACAGGAATGTCTACGGGGGATGTGTTGCTGTATACTGTATATTCAGAGCCAAATTCCTTTAAACCTCAGAGAGGAGCTCATGACAAATGAAGAAGTGCTGTGGTTGCAGGTTCACCTGCCTCATCTGAAGCCTCTTCTTTTAGGGTTCTGCTATAGGCCACCAAGTGCAAACTGTCAGTATCTGGAGAACATAGTTCCTTTGGAAAGTGTTCAGACCCCTTGACTTTTTACACATTTGTTAGGTCACAGCCTTGTTCTAAATTTTATTAAATTGTTATTTTCCCCCTCATCAATCTACACACAAGACCCCATACTGACAAAACATACACAGGATTTTTGCAACTGTATAAATAAAAATTACATTTCACAGATCCTTTACTCAGTACTTTGTTGAAGCGCCATTGGCAGCAATTACAGCCTTGAGTCTTGAGTATGATGCTTCAAGCTTGGCACACCTGTATTTGGGGAGTTTCTCCCATTCTTCTCTGCAGATCCTCTCAAGCTCTGTCAGGTTGGATGGGGAGCGCTGCCGCACAGCTATTTTCAGGACTCTCCAGAGATGTTTGATCGGGTTCAAGTCTGAGCTCTGGTTGGGCCACTCAAGGACATTCAGAGACTTGTCCCAGAGCCACTCCTGCATTGTCTTGAATGTGTGCTTAGGGTTATTGTCCTGTTGGAAGGTGAACCTTCGCTCCTGTCATGACGTTTCCCTGGGGGGATAGGTTTATGACAGTCATAAATACCTCTTCCCCCCCTTTCCCTCTCTCTACCCTACTGAGGTTACATTTGCAAAACCCTTGGTTAACATAGAGATTCTGGGAACATCAGTAGGTTGTGCGAAATGAACTATATTCTGGTAATCTGAACAATTGAACATATGCGGTGGTACTTAATGAATATGATGACAGTTCGGTTGTCATCTGAGACATTCTCATCAATGATAAGATGACATAAACTCTACAATGTAAAATCTACACATCAGAGTTATCGGATTCACATGGAATTGTTGTTCAATTTAAATGTTTGAATATGAAATTATTCATGATGGGATGAATGTGATTTTAGTTTCTAAAATGTGAGATTTGGGTTTTCATAAGATATGGCTCTGCTCAATCAGTGGCCCGTCCCTGTGAAGGGACATGGGCTATAAAACTCTTCAAACACGCCCTCCTCTCCCTTCTTATATAAGCCTTTGACGACAATATAACTTCCTGTTCCGAGGATGTAGGACGACGGTCCTATGTCATAATGGTTCAGATAATAACTACAGAACGAAGCCAACATCAGCGTGAGCTTTGGTTGCGAATGGTATGAACTTTGAACTCTTATTCACTACATAAGTGATACCTCCTAGCCGTTGAGTTAGCAACAGCAGATGCAACGAGGGTTAGGAAGGAACAGATATAGTATCCCGTCTATCACCCAACGACGTTACTACAGCGTATCCAATTGACAACCAGAGACATTCTTCAAAGGACTCGGTTTGGCAACACGACCTTTCATCTACCACCAACCTACCGAAGCACAGCTCAGAGTAAATATTTATTGCATTTTCCTTTTCCAAATGGGCGGTAATTTAGAATGCATCAGATACTGTATTTACGATAGCACAGCTTCTCCCTGTGTCCCTCAGTCTTCCCGCCCTTTCACTCAAACCCAGCCCTTTTCCTTTGTGTAACAAGCTGTCATACCTGTTCATACATTTTCCTTTATGACGTAATTTGTAATCAAGTTATGATTTAATTATGTGTATGTATAATTCTGTGTGATTAGTTAGGTATTTAGTAAATAAATAATTAAACCCAATTTTGTATTGGTGATTCAACTTGTGAGCCAGGGTTCGTGCAGATACCCAAGAATTTACAACTTTCAGATGAGACTGAATTAAGATGACGATTAATATTGACTGCTATTGATGTAAAATATTACTAGGTCTTTAAGAGTTTATTCGGAAGATAACAGCTCTATAAATATTATTTTGTGGTGCCCGACTCTAGTTAATTACATTTACATGATTAGCTCAATCAGGTAATATTAATTACGGAGAAATTATTTTATAGAATAGCATGTCATATCACTTAATCCGGCATAGCCAAAGACACGACACTCCAGTCTGAGGTCCTGATCACTCTGGAGCAGGTTTTCATCAAGGATCTCTCTGTACTTTGCTGTTTGTCTCGATCCTGACTAGTCTCCCAGTCCCTTCCGCTGAAAAACATCCCCACAGCATGATGCAGCCACCACCACGCTTCACCGTAGGGATGGTGCCAGGTTTCCTCCAGACGTGACGCTTGGCATTCAGGCCAAAAAGTTCAATCTTGGTTTCATCAGAGAATCTTGTTTGTCATGGTCTGAGAGTCTTAGGTGCCTTTTGGAAAACTCCAAGCGGGCTGTCATGTGCCTTTTATTGAGGAGTGGCTTCCGTCTGGCAACTCTACCATAAAGGCCTGATTGGTGGAGTGTTGCAGAGATGGTTGTCCTGGAAGGTTCTCCCATCTCCACAGAGGTACGCTTTGTAAGAGTTACCATCGGGTTCTTGGTCACCTCCCTGACCAAGGCCCTTCTCCCCCGATTGCTCAATTCGCTCAAGCTCTACGAAGAGTCTTGATGATTCCAACCTTCTTCCATTTAAGAATGATGGAGGCCACTGTGTTCTTGGGGACCTTCAATGCTGCAGAAGTTGTTGGGTACCCTTCCCCAGATCTGTGCCTCGACGCAATCCTGTCTCGGAGCTCAATGAACAATTCCTTCGACCTGATGGCTTGTTTTTTGCTCTGACATGCACTGTCAACTGTGGGACCTTATATAGTCAAGTGTGTGCCTTTCCAAATCATGTCCACTCAATTGAATTTACCACAGGTGGACTCCAATCAAGTTGCAGAAACATCTCAAGGATGATCACTGATGCTAATAGAGACATTTGTTTTCTTGGTGACCTGAACATTGACTAGTTATCATCTAGTTGTCCTCTCAAGAGGAAGCATCTTAGTGTGACTAATGCCTGTAACACAACCCAGGTTGTCTCTCAACCAACTACAGTAGAGTGTATACCAATAGTGTTGGATCTGTGACATCCACTTGTATTGATCATATTGTATCTTTACTAATGCTGCAAAGCTTTGCTCCAAGCAGTATCAGTTCCCATTGGCTGTAGCGACCATAACATTGTGGCAATAACAAGGAAAGCAAAAGTACGAACGGATTATTTTGTTGAAGCTGTAAAAAATGCATGTTGGTCTGATGTGTATGAGGAGGAGAATCCAGATGCAGCACTTGGAGTATTTGTAAAAGTATTCTTGCCAATTGTTTACAAATATGCACCTGTTAATTAAGAAAGTAACTGTGAGAAACGTTAGAGACCCCCGCATCAATGATAAATTGAAACATTTTATGGTGAAAATAAATTTAACAACAAATGTAAAATTTTGTGACTAAACATAAATTAATAAATGATATTACTAAAACAAGATAAATTACATAAAACAACAATGGAAAAATATTTTGGAGCGCCTTAAAATATATATGGGCAGAGTGGCATTATTAAAGTGACTAGTGTTCCATTCTTATTAAAGTGGCCAATGATATCAAGTCTGTAGGTAGGCAGCCGCCTCTCTGTGCTAGTGATGGCTGTTTAACAACCTGATGGCCTTGAGATAGAAGCTGTTTTTCAATCTCTCTGTCCCAGCTTTGATGCACCTGTACTGATCTCGCCTTCTGGATGGAAGCGGGGTTAACAGGTAGTGGCTCGGGTGGTTGTTGTCCTTGATTATCTTTTTTTTCCATCCTGTGACATCGGGTGTTGTAGGTGTCCTGGGGGGCAGGTAGTTTGCCCCCTGTGATGTGTTGTGCATACCGCACCACCCTCTGGGGAGCCCTGTGATTGTGGGTGGTGCAGTTGCCGTACCAGGCGGTGATATTGCCCGACAGGATGCTCTCGATTGTGCACCTGTAAAAGTTAGTGAGAGTTTTCGGTGACAAGCCTCATTTTTTCAGCCTCCTGAGGTTGAAGAGATGCTGTTGTGCCTTCTTCACTACACTGTCTGTGTGCATAAACCATTTCAGTTTGTCGGTGAGATGTACACCAAGGAACTTAAAAGTTTCCTGCTTCTTCACTGCTGTCCCATCGATGTGGATAGGGGGGTGCTCCCTTTGTTGTTTACTGAAGTCCATGATCATCTTTTTTGTTTTGCTAACATTGAGGGCTCTCACCTTCTCGCTGTTGGCTGTCTCGTCTTTGTTGGTAATCAAGCCTACCACTGTTGTGTCGTCTGCAAGCTTGATTATTGAGTTGGAGGCGTGCATGGCCACGCAGTCGTGGGTGAACAGGGACTACAGGAGGGGGCTGAGAACGCACCCTTGTGGGGCCCCAGTGTTGAGGATCAGTGGAGTGGAGATGTTGTGTGTACAGTACAGTGCGGTGTCCCTCAGGGTAGTTAACTTGGGCCGTTACTTCTCTATTTTTACAAATGATTTGCCACTTGTCTTTCAAGAAGGTAAAATGACTATGTATGCTGATGATTACACACTCTACAGATCAGCACCTACAGCCAGTGAGCTCACTGAGACTCTTAGCAAGGAGGTACAGTCAGAATTGGTAATTAACAATAAACTGGTCTTAAATACATCTAAAACCAAAAAACATTGTGTTTGGTTCAAAGCATTCTCTTACACCTAAATCTCAACTGGAGTTGTGCATAAATGTGACCATTAAATAACTTTAAAAGGTTGAACTCCTAGGAGGAACATTGGATGGTCAGTTATCATGGTCAAGTCATATTGACAACGTTGTTGTGAAGATAGGGAGAGACATGTCTTTAATAAAAATATGTTCTGCATTTTTGTCACAAAGATCAACTGTATTAGTTGTTCAGGCTCTGATCTTGTCCCATCTGGATTACTATCCGGTAATATGACCAGGTGCAGCAAAGAAAGACCTAGCAAAGCTGCAGCTGGCTCAAAACAAAGCAGCACGCCTTTGAGCAGTGATTAAAGCTGTGACTATTTCTGGTTAACCAGGTAAGCTAGTTGAGAACAAGTTCTCATTTACAACTGCAACCTGGCCAAGATAAAGCAAAGCAGTGAGACACAAACAACAACGCAGAGTTACACATGGAATAAACAAACATACAATCACTAATACAGTAGAAAAAGTCTATAACACAATGGAAAAAAGAAAGTCTATATACAGTGAGTGCAAATGGCGTGAGGAGGTAAGGAAATAAATAGGCCATAGTAGCGAAGTAATTACAATTTAGCAGATTAACACTGGAGTGATAAATGAGCAGATGATGATGTGCAAGTAGAGATACTGGTGTGCAAAAGAGCAGAAAAGTAAATAAAAAACAATACGGGGATGAGGTAGGTAGATTGGGTGGGCTATTTACAGATGGACTATGGACAGCTGCAGCGATTGGTTAGCTGCTCAGACAGCTGATGTTTAAAGTTAGTGAGGGAAGTATAAGTCTCCAGCTTCAGCGATTTTTGCAATTCGTTCCAGTCACTGGCAGCAGAGAACTGAAAGGAAAGGCGGCCAAAGGAGGTGTTGGCTTTGGGGATGACCAGTGAGATATACCTGCTGGAGCGCGTGCTACGGGTGGGTGTTGTTATCGTGACCAGTGAGCTGAGATAAGGTGGAGCTTTGCCTAGCATCGAATTATAGAAGTGAGTGAAGGAGGCTTTTTTGTGTAATAGAAAGCCGATTCTAGATTTTATTTTTAATTGGAGACGTTAAACATGAGTCTGGTAGGAGAGTTTACAGTCTAGCCAGACACCTAGGTATTTGTAGTTGTCCACATATTCTAGGTGAGAACTGTCCAGGGTAGTGATGCTAGTTGGGCGGGCGGGTGCGGGCAGTGAACAGTTGAAAAGCATGCATTTGGTTTTACTAGCATTTAAGAGCAGTTGGAGGCCACGCAAGGAGTGTTGTATGGCATCAAAGCTCGTTTGGAGGTTAGTGTCCAAAGAAGGGCCAGAAGTACAGTGGGGCAAAAAAGTATTTAGTCTGCCACCAATTGTGCAAGTTCTCCCACTTAAAAAGATGAGAGAGACCTGTAATTTTCATCATAGGTACACTTCAACTATGACAGACAATGAATTTTAATGAATTTATTTGCAAATTATGGTGGAAAATAAGTATTTGGTCACCTACAAACAAGCAAGATTTCTGGCTCTCACAGACCTGTAACTTCTTCTTTAAGAGGCTCCTCTGTCCTCCACCTGTATTAATGGCACCTGTTTGAACTTGTTATCAGTATAAAAGACATCTGTCCACAACCTCAAACAGTCACACTCCAAACTCCACTATGGCCAAGACCAAAGAGCTGTCAAAGGACACCAGAAACAAAATTGTAGACCTGCACCAGGCTGGGAATACTGAATCTGCAATAGGTAAGCAGCTTGGTTTGAAGAAATCAACTGTGGGAGCAATTATTAGGAAATGGAAGACATACAAGACCACTGACAATCTCCCTCGATCTGGGGCTCCACGCAAGATCTCACCCCGTGGGGTCAAAATGATCACAAGAGTGAGCATAAATCCCAGAACCACACGGGGAACCTAGTGAATGACCGGCAGAGAGATGGGACCAAAGTAACAAAGCCTACCATCGGTAACACACTACGCCGCCAGGGACTCAAATCCTGCAGTGCCAGACGTGTCCCCCTGTTTAAGCCAGTACATGTCCAGGCCTGTCTGAAGTCTGCTAGAGAGCATTTGGATGATCCAGAAGAAGATTGGGAGAATGTCATATGGTCAGATGAAATCAAAATATAACTTTTTGGTAAAAACTCAACTCGTCGTGTTTGGAGGACAAAGAATGCTGAGTTGCATCCAAAGAACACCATACCTACTGTGAAGCATGGCGGTGGAAACATCATGTTTTGGGGCTGTTTTTCTGCAAAGGGACCAGGACGACTGATCCGTGTAAAGGAAAGAATGAATGGGGCCATGTATCGTGAGATTTTGAGGGAAAACCTCCTTCCATCAGCAAGGGCATTGAAGATGAAACGTGGCTGGGTCTTTCAGCATGACAATGATCCCAAACACACCGCCCGGGCAACGAAGGAGTGGCTTCGTAAGAAGCATTTCAAGGTCCTGGAGTGGTCTAGCCAGTCTCCAGATCTCAACGCCATAGAAAATCTTTGGTATATCATTGATATCATTGATATATATGCATCACTCAGTTATGTATAGAGCCATATCATTGTGGAATGCTCTGCCACCAGAGGTTACTCAGGCAAAAAGCAAGTTTAGCTTTAAAAAATAGACCCCAAAAATATTTTATCACAGCGCCTCTCCTCTTTCTAAAGATCTATTTTAACTGTACTGTATATAAGAATATGAATACGTATATATGACTTGTGTAAATAGTATTTTGTTGTCGCTTGGTGTCTTTCCAATATATAACTCTTATTTTAATTTTAATTTTGAGTTGAATGTCATATCTTATGTTGTTCTTGTCTATAACTGTTCTGTACTTCGCCATGTATTCGTACATTTTATGTGGATCCTAGGAAGAGTAGCTGCTGCAACTGCAAGACACCCAAGAATATATATAATTATACAAATCGTATGGTGCAGAGGCAGACACACAATCACACACACATCTGGATCTGGTTACAGTTAATGTTGACTCAGAAATGAGAGGAGAATTTTAACAAGACAGCAGCGAACAGCTTAATAGTCTCTTTCCTGTCAGGATACCAGAAGCAGATTGTTTAAAAGCAATACTCACATATTCCCTTTGTCACTGACAGACAGTCATCATAGTGGTAGAGTATCTGAAACTGAGATAATGGTTAAATGTGTAGTAGAGGCTGTGGGGGTAATGAGTGCTGTGATTATCTAACACCTCCTAATCTTACCTTACTGTAATACTTCACCACAGGTGTTCGACCGTAACTGCGAACCTGTTGTGCCCAACCTGTCTCTGGATCGACTATGGCACCATTTATAGCATGTTATAGCAGCAAATAAACACATTTACCTTCATTTGATAGTAAAGGATAAATGTTGCAAGCACAATTTTTGGTTGTCTTTTGTCATAATTCTGGTTACAAGAAGGGATCAACGGCTGACACGTGATTGAAGTGAGAACCCTACAGATCTAGGTCCAGATTATCCCACCCACAGTCCTTAACGTAACCATTAAACACTTCTTAGCCCGGATCAGGGTTCTAGGCAACTTGCTACTCTTAAACACTCACTCACACACACACACACCTATCCTCGGCCCAAACCAAATAGCTTCAGAACCAGAACCGGTCCAGTTCAATGACACACAGTGACACAATGTGCCTGCCCAACACCTCAACTGACCCCTGGGGGAGGACACCACAGTTTGGTTTGGCCACAAATACATGTCTGTGTGTTATTTCCTATGAAATTATTTACAGTATAGTACATTGTGCACTCTGTCCCACAGAAATCAGGGAGAGTTGCGTTTTTTGTTTGTGTGTGTGTGTGTGTGTGTGTGTGTGTGTGTGTGTGTGTGTGTGTGTGTGTGCGTGCGTGCGTGCGTGCCTGCGTGTGTGTGTGTGTGTCTGCATACCATATGCGTTGTGTGCTGCGTGCCAGAGTGTGTGTAAGTGTGTGCATGGACAAACCATTAAAGACAGACAGTGGTTAGTTGACAGATGTGGTTTAGCAGCAACCAGTCTCCACAAAACCAAGGTTAATGACTGACTGATACAGCAGGGTAAGTTTTTCACCACCGACAATATCTTTCTGGTTGTGTAGAAAGATAACGTCTATCGATCACTGGGGTGACCACGTGTCATATAACATGTTAAAGAAGGTTATGGCAATGCAATTGAAAATAGATCAATTCGAACAGTTGCCAAAGCAGAATTTATCTTCTGGTGAATTAGACACATACTATATGGATTAGGGATGTTTAAATGATGATAATGATTGTGAGTTTAAAGTGGGACTGTGACACTAAGGAGATATGGCTTTGTAGCACTTTATAATAACGCCACGTAATAACACATTTACATCCTTACTCCTCGTCAGACAAAGAGGAGGAAATCCGTTACACATGCAGTGTTTACATGCACCCGTTCTTTTCAGGTCTGAGGGGTTACTTACTCGTGGACGGTGGGTTATTAAATACCTCCTCGCTGACTCAGTGCAGCAGTGGATAAAGTGGATAAACAGTGGATAAAGACAAGTCAAAGATCACAAGCACATGAACTTTAACCGGCACAGAGCCACAGGGGCCCTGCAAAGACAAACTCAGACACAGTTATACAGATGACTATTAGGGTTATACAGGAGGATCTAACAGAGGGGGGCATAGCTCACATTCATACTGTATACATGAAACGTGTGGTAACATAAATTAGATATGTGACCGATTGCAGTTTTCCTAAATATGAGTGACTGCAGAATAAGAGAGGGAGATATTGTTTGAGTGTGCGCGTGTGTGCATGCAAATGTGTGTGCGCAAGCATGCTGTCACGTTCCGACCTTTATTTCCTTTGTTTTGTCTTTATTTAGTATGGTCAGGGCGTGAGTTGGGGTGGGCAGTCTATGTTTGTTTTTCTATGTTTGGTTTCTGTTTCGGCCTAGTATGGTTCTCAATCAGAGGCAGGTGTCGTTAGTTGTCTCTGATTGAGAATCATACTTAGGTAGCCTGGGTTTCACTGTTGGTTTGTGGGTGTTTGTTTCCGTGTGAGTGTTTGTCGCCACATGGTACTGTTGAGTTTTTTTTGTAGATTTCACGTTATCGTTTATTGTTTTTGTTTGAGTGTTCATTTGTCTTTATTAGAAACAATATGGACGCTTACCACGCTGCAACTTGGTCTGATCCTTACTCCTCTTCAGACGAAGAGGAGATCTGCCGTTACACATGCACGTGCTGAGAGAAAGATAACGAGAAGAAGAGTAGTAGATGATACATGGTCTTACCTTGATATATCTAATCTTACTAGAATTAAATGTCAAAGCTACAATGCATGAAGAGTTTAATTCCAAAACGCTATACAGTATATACATTGTCAGAAATGCTGGAAAATGAGCTTTTATTGTTTAAAGAAATTATGAGAGAGATTGGTGTGTTTTTTCACGATATAATCATGGCATGGGGTTGTTCAATGACAGATTTTAAACAAATGCATGTCCATCACTTAATGGTTTCATTTCAGAGAGACAAAGAAATGAAGTTTTTTTTTGCTAAATGCAGTGCATTTGGAAATTAGCCCAGGACTTTTTCTGCATTTTGTTACGTTACAGCCTTATTCTAAAATGTACTAAATAAAACATTTTCCTCATCCATCTTACACACAATACCACATAATGACAAAGTGAAAAAAAAGTTTTTTTTAGAAAAAACAGAAAAAACCCAGAAATACCTTATTTACATAATTATTCAGACCCTTTGCTATACGACTCAAAATTGAGCTCAGGAGCATCTTGTTTCCATTGATCAACCTTGAAATGTTTCAACTTGATTTGAGTCCACCTGTGCTAAATTAAATTGATTGGACATGATTTGTAAAGGCACACACAACAGGACAATGACCCTAGGGTCCCATAGTTGACATTGCATGTCCTAGCAAAAACCAAGCCATGAGGTCGGAGTACACCGTGGCCTCAATCATTTTAAAATTGAAGAAGTTTGGAACCACCAAGACTCTTCCTAGAGACTCAGCAATTGGGGGAAAAGGGCCTTGGTCAAGAAGGTGACCAGAACCTCTGTGGAGATGGGAGAAACTTCCAGAAGGACAACCATCTCTGCAGCACTCCACCAATCAGGCTTTTATGGTAGAGTGGCCAGACGGAAGACACTCCTCAGTAAAAGGCACATTACATCCCGCTTGGAGTTTGCCAAAAGGCGCCTGAAGGACTCTTAGACCATGAGAAACAAGATTCTCTGGTCTGATGAAACCAAGATTGAACTCTTTGGCCTGAATGCCAAGCATCATGTCTGGAGGAAACCTGGCACCGTCCCAACGGTGAAGCATGGTGGTGGTAAGATCATGCCGTGGGGATGTTTTTCAGCGGCAAAGACTGGGAGACTAGTCAGGATTGAGGCAAAGAGCAAAGTACAGAGAGATTGTTGATGAAAACCTGGGCCAGAGCGCTCAGGACCTCAGACTGGGGCAAAGTCCTTCCAACAGGACAATGACTCTAAGCACACAGCCAAGACAACACATGCTTTGGGCCAAGTCTCTGAGTGTCCTTAAGTGGCCCAGCCAGAGCCTGGACTTGAACCCGATCGAATATCGTTGGAGAGACCTGAAAACAGCTGTGCAGTGACACTCCTTATTCAACCTGACAGAGTTTGAGAGGAACTGCAGAGAAGAAAGGGAGAAACTCTCCAAATAGAGATGTGCCAAGCTTGTAGCATCATTCTCAAGAAGACTAGAGGTTGTAATCACTGCCAAAGGTGCTCCAACAAAGTGCTGAGTAAAGGGTCTGAATACTTAGGTACACTACTAGTCAAAAGTTGGACACACCTACTCGTTCAAGGGTTTTTCTTAATTGTGTTACTATTTTCTACATTGTAGAATAATAGTGAAGACATCAAAACTATGAAATATCACATATGGAATCATGTAGTAAGCAAAAAAGTGTTAAACAAATCAAAATATATTTTAGATTTTAGATTATTTAAAGTAGCCATCCTTTGCCTTGATGACAGCTTTGCACACTCTTGGTATTATCTCAACCAGCTAAACCTGGACTTATTTTCCAACAGTCTTGAAGGAGTTCCCACATATGCTGAGCACTTGTTGGCTGCTTTTCCTTCACTCTGCGGTATAACCCATCGCAAACCATCTCAACAATTGGGTTGAGGTCGGGTGATTGTGGAGGCCAGGTCATCTGATGCAACACTCCATCACTCTCCTTGGTCAAATAGCCCTTACACAGCCTGGAAGTTTGTTGGGTCATTGTCCTATTGAAAAACAAATGATAGTCCCACTAAGCGCAAACCAGATTGGATGGCATATCAATGTAGAAGGCTGTGGTAGCCATGCTGGTTAAGTGTGCCTTGAATTCTAAATAAATCACTGACCGTGTCATAAGCAACACACCCCCACACCATCACACCTCCTCCTCCATGCTTTACGGTGGGAACCCCACATGCGGTGATCATCTGTTCACCTACTCTGCATCTCACAAAGGCACGGCGGTTGGAAACCAAAAATCTCAAATTTGGATTCATCAGACCAAAAGACAGATTTCCACCGGTCTAATGTCTATTGCTCATGTTTCTTGGCTCAAGCAAGTCTCTTCTTATTATTAGTGTCCTTTAGTAGTGGTTTCTTTGCAGCAATTTGACAATGAAGGCCTGATTCACGCAGTCTCCTCTGAACAGTTGATGTTGAGATGCGGGCTATCTTCTGTATACCACCCCTACCTTGTCTCAACACAACCGATTGGCTCAAATGCATTAAGAAGGAAAGAAATTCCACAAATGAACTTTAAACAAGGCAACACCTGTTAATTGAAATGCATTCCAGGTGACTACCTCTTGAAGCTGGTTGGGAGAATGCCAAGCGCGTGCAAAGCTGTTATCAAGGGAAATGGTAGCTACTTTGAAGAATCTTTGTTTAACACTTTTTTGGGTTACTACATGATTCTATATGTGATATTTCATAGTTTTGATGTCTTCACTATTATTCTACAATATAGAAAATAGTCCAAATAAAGAAAAACCCTTGAATGAGTAGGTGTGTCTAAACTTTTGACTGGTACTGTAAAGTAAATGTGATATAAGTTTTACGTTTTTATAAATGTGCAAAAAATTCTGTAAACCTGTTTTCACTTTGTCATTGTGTGGCATTGTGTGTAGATTGATGAGTAAAAACAACTATTTAATCCATTTGAGAATAAGACTAAAGTAACAAAATGTGGAAAAAGTTGGAATACTTTCCGATTGCACTGTATATATCTGCCATACTCTCAGAGAAATAAGTAGTTCTGCTAGGTTTAACACAGTCAAATATAACAAAGAACTACATTTTTTTCTGAAGAAATGTACAAATTATACCTTTGTGACATCAATATTTAATTGTATATTTTTTTTATTATTCATTTGACAGTTTAGTTATTTAGCAGATGCTCTTATCCTGAGCGACTTAGTCAGTGCATTCATTTTAAGATTGCTCGGTGAGACAACCACATATCACAGTCAAATATACATGATACGAACATTCCATTCCAGCTAAACAATAGTTATATAGCTTTTTGCAAAAAAAAACAAAAGTTTTGTATTAAATATCTGAGAATAGGAATATTTGACACACACATAAAGGTACCCACTGTCATTTCTGATGAAAAAAAACAAAATTATTATTATCAGAAGTGATTACTAATTCCCAGACCTTTATAAAGAGTTATCTGGCATAGTGTGTGTTGTGTGAGCCAAAGAGAGATTATTTATTTCATTTTTTGCAGGATGAAGTCTCTTGAGATGCACCATGTTGTTTTCAAGTGTATCTAACCAGAAGTTATTGAGGACACATAACAACCTGACTTAGCATGTGTAGGGGCTTTCCATGGACTGTGTAATGTTTTTTGGTGGCAGAGGTGTAGAAACCCCCTATGTGTTCATTTTTTCTTTCTTTCCCAATTCAAAATCGACACCTAGACGTGACCCATAGCTATATGGTACAAGTTCCACCTTTCAGACGACAACGAGGAGCTAGTGCCATTTGCTTAAAGCTTTTTGCTTATAGCGCAATATTGCTTACACCTATCAGACCTTGATCTTCCGGCTTTGTGAGACTAACCCCTATCCAGTCATCTGGAGTGGTAAAGGGTAGGAGCGAAGGGTCAATTTGGGATTGGCTGAACGTCAGACCTTAAACTTGAACGAACAGGATGAGAGAAGCGAGTTGGAGTTGGGTTGCGTGTGAGGTTGTTAACAGCTGTTTGTCTTTCTGCAGGTTCAAGGTTGTGCTGCCTGGGATGCCCCGCTCACAGCCCTGGGTGTTTGTTAGTTTGGGAACTAGTAAATAAAAGAGAGCCGCACACTCTAGGAGCTCAGATGCCAAAAAAAATATTAGAAAAGTTTGGGAACTAGTACCATCCAGAGTCCAGAGCCTGGCCATGGCAGGTAGATCTACATTTTAACATTTTAGTCATTTAGCAGACACTCTTATCCAGAGCGACAATTAGTGCATTTATCTTAAGACAGCTGGGCGAGATAACCACATACCACTGTTGTAGAAAGCACATTTTCCCTCGAAAAAGTAGTTAGCAGAGTGTGTGGTAGTGGGATTAATTTGAGATAGTCTTTGAAGAGGTAGGGTTTCTGTCATTTTCGGAACATGGGCAAGGACTCTGCTGTCTTAGCTTCAGGGGGAAGCTGGTTCAACCATTGGGGTGCCAGGACAGAGAAAAGCTTTGACTGAGCTGAGCGGGAGCTGACCACCCGTCGGGGTGGGACAGCCAAGAGACCAGAGGTGGCAGAACAGAGTGCTCGGGTTGGGGTGTATAGGGTTTGAGCATAGCCTGAAGGGAGGGAGGGGCAGTCCCCGTTGCTGCTCCGTAGGCAAGCACCATGACCTTTTAGTGGTCTAGTCGGACCCCGGGTAGTCCCTTGTCGTGGCTGAATCAGAATTAGTTAGGTAACATTGATAAATAAGATGTTTTATCAATGTTTATAAGTATGCTTATGTGGAAAAAGTTACTTGGGCCCCAGAGGGGGGAGAGGTCAGGCTTGTCTTCATATGTGAACGTGTCTTTTAAACAATGTGAAGGGATTATTGAGGGGGAACCAATTATCTCTTGGCTCCACAATGTCTGTGTGCTAGTCACTCCCTACTTTTCCCATTTGGGGGAAGAGTATGCCAGTGTCTGAAACCATTGTATGTCCCCTCTGATGTTAACCTAGTATATGACCTAAGAGGCTCACTGTCTTTTCTGATCTTGTCCAGGAGGGGTTGTATTTGAGATGGGAGTATCTAGAATTGACAATTGATATATGCCATTGGATGAGGTAATGGTTTGGTACTATGTTGTACCAAGAACGAGATAAGAACTTCGTTTAGGAGACCAAACTGAACGATAATTTGTGCTATGGTGAAGCTCATATATAATTAAAGATGGACTTTATAATATAACTCTGACTTGTGTGTGGTTTGCTCTCTCAATGTTTAGTAATACAGGAAATTGCCACGACACCCTCTGGTTATGGACTTTATCACAAAGTTAGGTATAGGGAGAGACTTACTGGCGTCAGCAGTGGTGGCTGGTGGGACTTTAAATGGGGAGGACGAGCTCATAGTAATGGCTGAAACGGAATAAACGGAATGGTCTCAAACACATAAAACACCTGGTTTCCATGTGTTACATACCATTCCATTTACTCCATTCCATTCATTATTATGAGCTGTCCTCCCCTCACCAGCCTCCTCTGGGCCTCATAAAATACCATCAAATTAAATTGTATTCGTCACATACACAGTTTACAGCAGGTACAAAAGGTGCAGTGAAATTCTAATGCACTAGCTCCCTCAATAATGCAGTACATCAGTCAATAGTAATAATAACAATAAAAAGAGTAAAATCAAAAATAACAAGTAATAACAGGGATAGTATGCATAGTAACAATGGACTATATTATACTGTTTTTACAAATATACAGTGTTTAGTGACTTGGTTACGCAGTGGAATGCATAGTATATAATAGACTGTATGTGTTTGTCTGTATGTGAGTTCTGAGTGCGTGTGGTGCTTTTGTGTGTGTGTTAATCTGTGTTTGTGTGTGTGTGTGTGTGTGTGTTTGAATCACAGGCGGCAGGTGGCACCTTAATTGGGAAGGATGGGCTCATAGTAGTGGCTGGAACATAATAAATTGAATGGTATCAAATGCATCAAACACATGGTTTCCATATGTTTGATGCCATTCCATTGACTCCATTCCAGCCATTATTATGAGCCATCCTCCCCTAGGCAGCCTCCTGTGTTTCATATGTAAGTTTGTGTGTAAGGGTTGGATGTGTGGGTAGTCAGTGCAAATAATTTCTAAACAAATAATATCTAAGGTGCAGATATTCTCTCAGGTGCAAATACAGTCGTGGCCAAAAGTTTTGATAATGACACAAATCTTTTTTTTCACAAAGTTTGCTGCTTCAGTGTCTTTAGACATTTTTGTCAGATGTTACTATGGAATACTGAAGTATAATTTTAAGCATTTCATAAGTGTCAAAGGCTTTTATTGATAATTACATCAAGTTGATGCAAAGAGTCAATATTTGCAGTGTTGACCCTTCTTTTTCAAGACCTCTGCAATCTGCCCTGGCATGCTGTCAATTAACTTCTGGGCCACATCCTGACTGATGGCACCCCATTCTTGAAAATTATCAATGCCTTGAGTTTGTCAGAATCTGTGGGTTTTTGTTTGTCCACCCGCCTCTTGAGGATTGACCACAAGTTCTCAATGGGATTAAAGTCTGGGGAGTTTCCTGGTAATGGACCCAAAATATTGATGTTTTGTTCCCCGAGCCACTTAGATATCACTCTTGCCTTATGACAAGGTGCTCCATCATGCTGGAAAAGGCATTGTTCGTCACCAAACTGTTCCTGGATGGTTGGGAGAAGTTGCTCTAAGAGAATGTGTTTGTACCATCCCTTATTCATGGCTGTGTTCTTAGGCAAAATTGTGAGTGAGCCCACCCCCTTGGCTGAAAAGCAACCCCACACATGAATGGTATCAGGATGCTTTACTGTTGGTATGACACAGGACTGATGGTAGCGCTCAGCTTGTCTTCTCCGGACAAGCTTTTTTCCGGATGCCCCAAACAATCGGAAAGGGGATTCATCAGAGAAAATGACTTTGCCCCAGTCCTCAGCAGTCCAATCCCTGTACCTTTTGCAGAATATCTGTCTGTCCCTGATGTTTTTCCTGGAGAGAAGTGGCTTCTTTGCTGCCCTTTTTGACATCCGGCCATCCTCCAAAAGTCTTCGCCTCACTGTGCGTGCAGATGCACTCACACCTGCCTGCTGCTATTCCTGAGCAAGCTCTGTACTGGTGGTGCCCCGATCCCGCAGCTTAATCAACTTTAGGAGACGGTCCTGGCGCTTGCTGGACTTTCTGAAGCCTTCTTCACAACAATTTAACCTCTCTCCTTGAAGTTCTTGATGATCCGATAAATGGTTGATTTAGGTGCAATCTTACTGGCAGCAATGTCCTTGCCTGTGAAGCCCTTTTTGTGCAAAGCAATGATGACGGCACGTGTTTCCTTGCAGGTAAGCATGGTTGACAGAGGAAGAACAATGTCACAGCCTGAATTTAAAATGGATTAAATTGAGATTTTGTGTCACTGGCCTACAACAACACCCCATAATGTCAAAGTGGAATTATGTTTTTAGACATTTTTACAAATGAATTACAAATTAAAAGCTGAAATGTCTTGAGTCAATAATTATTCAACCTCTTTGTTATGGCATGCCTAAATAAATTCAGGAGTAAAAGCTTAACAAGTCACATAATAAGTTGCATGGACTCTGTGTGCAATAATATATTTTTTTTAATAATGATATTTGAATGACTACCTCATGTCTATACCACACACATACAATTATCTTTAAAGTCCCTCATTCGAGCATTGAATTGTCACGTCCTGACCTTAGTTCTTTTTTATGTCTCTGTTTTAGTTTGGTCAGGGCGTGAGTTGGGGTGGGCATTCTATGTTTTGTTCTATGTTTTGTACTTCTATGTGTTTGGCCTGGTATGGTTCCCAATCAGAGGCAGCTGTCAATCGTTGTCTCTGATTGAGAACCATACTTAGGTAGCCTGTTCCCACCTTTGTTTGTGGGTAGTTGTTTTCTGTCTCTGTACCAGACAGGACTGTTTTGTTTGTTCCGTCACGCTGCACCTTGGTCCTCTCCTTCTTCCACCTACGACAGCCGTTACAGAACTACCCACCACCCAATGACAAAGCAGCGTGGTAAGAAGGAGGAATGGACATGGGAGGACATTCTGGACGGGAAGGGATCCTACATATGAGAGGAGATCCTGGCTGGAAGGGATAACCTCCCATGGGAACAGGTGGAGGCAGCCAGGAGAGCGGAGGCAGCAGGAGAGGTGAAGCAGCGGTATGAAGGAACACGGCTGGCAAGGAAGCCCGAGAGGCAGCCCCCAAAATTAATTGGGGGTAGGCACATGGGGAGTGTGGCTAAGTCAGGTAGAAGACCTGAGCCAACTCCCTGTGCTTACCAGGGCGAGAGGTTGACCGGGCAGGCACCGTGTTATGCCGTGAGGCGCACGGTGTCCCCAGTGCGCAGGCATAGCCCGGTGCGCTACATCGCAGCTCCTCGTATCAGCCGGGCTAGAGTGGGCATCGAGCCAGGAGTAATGAAGCCGGCTCAGCGCATCTGGTCTCCAGTGCATCTCCTCGGCCCGGGTTATATGGCACCAGCCCTACGCACAGTGTCCCCGGTTCTCCAGCACAGCCCAGTGCGGTCTGTTCCACCCTGCCACACTTGCCGGGCTACAGGGGGTATCCAGCCAGGACAGGTTGTGCAGACTTGGTGCTCGAGACCTCCAGTGCGCCTCCACGGTCCGGTCCATCCGGTGCCTCCTCCACGCTGCACCTTGGTCCTCTCCTTCTTCCACCAATGACAACCTTTACAGAACTACCCACCACAAAAGGACCAAGCAGCATGGAAGGGACTCCTGGACAGGTGAGCAGCGCTTTCTGGAGAAATGGACATGGGAGGAGATACTGGAAGGCAAGGGACCCTGGGCACAGGCTGGGGAGTATCGCCGTCCACAGGAGGAACTGGAGGCAGCTAAGGCTGAGCGGAAACACTACGAGGAGTTGGCATGGCTGGCAAGGAAGCCCGAGAGGCAGCCCCAAAAATGTATTGGGGGGGGCACATGGGAGTGTGGCAGAGTCAGGTTGGAGACCTGAGCCAACTCCCCGTGCTTACCGTGGCGGGCGTCGTACTGGTCAGGCACCGTGTTATGCGGTAGAGTGCACGGTGTCCCCAGTACGCATTCTTAGCCAGGTGCGCTACATGCCAGCATCTCCTCGGCCCATCTGCCGGGCTAGGGTGAGAATCCAGCCAAGGCGGATGGTGCTAGCCCTGCTCTCCAGACAGCCAGTGCGTCTCCTCGAGCCAGGATATCCTACATCGGCTCTGCGCACTGTGTCTCCCGTGTGTCTGCACAGCCCAGTGCGTCCTGTGCCTGTGCCCCGCACGTGCCGGGGTAAAATCACCATCCAGCCAGGACGGGTTGTGCAGGCCCTTAGTTCGAGACCTCCAGTGCGCCTCCACGGACCGGTCTAACCTGTGCCTCCTCCGAGGATCAGGCTTTCTCCGTCTCCTCTCTCCAGGTTCTCCCTCCTGTCCGGAGCTGCCAGAGTCTCCCTCCTGTCCGGAGCTGCCAGAGTCTCCCTCCTGTCCGGAGCTGCCAGAGTCTCCCTCCTGTCCGGAGCTGCCAGAGTCTCCCTCCTGTCCGGAGCTGCCAGAGTCTCCCTCCTGTCCGGAGCTGCCAGAGTCTCCCGCCCGTCAGTCAGGAGCTGCCAGAGTCTCCCGCCCGTCAGTCAGGAGCTGCCAGAGTCTCCCGCCCGTCAGTCAGGAGCTGCCAGAGTCTCCCGCCCGTCAGTCAGGAGCTGCCAGAGTCTCCCGCCAGTCAGTCAGGAGCTGCCAGAGTCTCCCGCCCGTCACTCCAGCGCTGCAAGAGCCGCCCTTCACCGCGGACAGATGCCCACCCAGACCCTCCCCTATGGGTTTGGGTTTTGCGGCCGGAGTCCGCACCTTTGGTGGGGGGGTACTGTCACGTCCTGACCTAAGTTCCTTTTTTATGTCTCTGTTTTAGTTTGGTCAGGACGTGAGTTGGGGTGGGCATTCTATGTTTTGTACTTCTATGTGTTTGGCCTGGTATGGTTCCCAATCAGAGGCAGCTGTCAATCGTTGTCTCTGATTGAGAACCATACTTAGGTAGCCTGTTCCCACCTGTGTTTGTGGGTAGTTGTTTTCTGTCTCTGTCTCTGTACCAGACAGGACTGTTTCGTTTGTTCTGTTTTGTTATTTTTGTTCCAGTGTTCAGTGTAATTAAAATATCATGAACACTTACCACGCTGCACCTTGGTCCTCTCCGTCTACCACCTACGACAGCCGTTACATGAATTTCAAACACCGATTCATCCACAAAGACCAGAGAGGTTTTCCAATGCCTCGCAAAGAAGGGTAGGATTGGTAGGAGGGTAAAAATAAAAAAACTGACTTTGAATATCTCTTGAGCATGGTGAAGTTATTAATTACACTTTGAATAGTGTATCAACAAACCTAGTCACTGTTGTACAAAGGTACAGGCATCCTCCCTAACTCAGTTGCCGGAGTGGAAGGAAACCGCTCAGGGATTTCACCATGAGGCCAATTGTCGCTTTAAAACAGTTACAGAGGTTAATGGCTGTGGAAGGAGACAACTGAGGATGGATCGACAACATTGTTGTTACTCCACAATAATAACCTAAATGACTGAGTGAAAAGATGGAAGCCTGTACAGAATACAAATATTCCAAAACATGGATCCTGTTTGCAATAAGGCACTAAAGTAAACTGCAAACAACGTGGCAAAGAAATTAACTTTATGTCCTGAATACAAAGCGTTATGTTTGGGGCAAATCAACACAACCCATCATTGAGTACCACTTTTCGTATTTTCATCCATGGTGGTGGCTGCATCATGTTATGGGTATGCTTGTCATTGGCAAGGACTAGTTTTTTGGGATAATGTAGTTATTTATTACAATTGACTGTATAAAATCTAGCAGTAGGGCCTACTACTTATTTCGTTGAGAGTGAGGAGAATATACTGTAAAGCATTTAGCAAAGTGTCACGTATTAACAAGGTGGGTGGAATCAGGCGCAGAGAGCAGGTGCAGTGAGTCGATAGTTTATTCTCCGGAACCAAACACGGTCAACCCTAAATACAGGGTGAAATAATCCAACACAGGATTAAATATATCGGAGCAAATAACACAATACGTATTCACGAAAATACATGAAACCAAAACAACCACGCTGCGCTTTGGTCCGCCTCTCGTACAGACGAACGTCATTACAGAATCACCCACCCCAACAGGACCAAGCGGCGTGGTAACGGGCAACGGCAAGAGGAGCAGCAGGAGAAGCAACAGAGGCAGCAGCAACAGGAGCAGCAGCAGCAGTGGGAGAGGCGGCACTATTTGGAGAAATGGACATGGGAGGAAGATTTGGATGGTAAAGGACCTTGGGCTCAGCCAGGAGAATATCGCCGCCCCAAGGAAGAACGGGAGGCGGCGAAAGCGGAGAGGCGCTGGTATGAGGAGGCAGCGCGGCGTCGTGGATGGAAGCCTGAGAGTCAGCCCCAAAAATTTCTTGGGGGGGGGCTAACAGGGAGTATGGCTACGCCAGGTAGGAGACCTGAGCCAACTTCCTGTGGTTACCGGGGGGCTAGAGAGACCGGGCAGGCACCGTGTTATGCTGTGGAGCGCACGGTGTCCCCAGTGCGGGTGCACAGCCCGGTGCGGTACATTCCAGCTCCGCGTATCGGCCGGGCTAGAGTGGGCATCGAGCCAAGTGCCATGAAGCCGGCTCTACGCATCTGGTCTCCAGTGCGTCTCCTTGGGCCGGCTTACATGGCACCAGCCTTGCGCACGGTGTCCCCGGTTCGCCTGCATAGCCCAGTGCGGGCTATTCCACCTCGCCGCACTGGCAGGGCGACCGGGACCATTCAATCGGGTAAGGTTGGGCAGGCTCGGTGCTTAAGAGCTCCAGTGCGCCTGCACGGCCCGGTCTATCCGTCACCACCTCCACGCACCAGCCCTCCGGTGGCAGCCCCCCGTACCAGGCTGTCTCTCCGGCCCATCCTTACAGGGGCTCCCTCCTCTCCAGCGCTGCCGGAGTCTCCCGCCTCTCCGGCGCTACCAGAGCCTTCCTCCTGTCCAGCTCTGCCGGAGCCTCCCGCCTGTCCGGCGCCTCTGCCGGAGCCTCCCGCCTGTCCGGCGCCTCTGCCGGAGCCTCCCGCCTGTCCGGCGCCTCTGCCGGAGCCTGCCGCCTGTCCGGCGCCTCCCGCCTGTCCGGCGCCTCTGCCGGAGCCTCCCGCCTGTCCGGCGCCTCTGCCGGAGCCTCCCGCCTGTCCGGCGCCGCTGCCGGAGCCTCCCGCCTGTCCGGCGCCGCTGCCGGAGCCTCCCGCCTGTCCGGCGCCGCTGCCGGAGCCTCCCGCCTGTCCGGCGCCGCTGCCGGAGCCTCCCGCCTGTCCGGCGCCGCTGCCGGAGCCCCTCTGCCCCGAGCAGCTGCCCCTCTGCCCCGAGCAGCTGCCCCTCTGTTCCTGTCACTGTGTTTGTTGTCACAGGATAGGACTGTTTTGCGTTTTCACATTTCTTGTTTTTGTTAGTTTGTTCATGTGAAGTTATTTATTAAAACATGAATCAAAACAACCACGCTGCGCTTTGGTCCGCCTCTCGTACAGACGAACGTCATTACACAAAGAATGTTTATTTGTCTCTCTGAAATGAAATCATCACGTGATAGAGTTTAAACAAATGTATGTCTGTCCTTGAACAACGCCAAGCCATAATTAGAAAAAAACACACTCTTTCGTCATTTCATTAAAGATGCACTATGTCACTATGCTCCACCATTTTCTGGTTGCTAAAATTCTAATAGTTCGGCTTAATTTCAGTTTATGTGACAAAACAAGCAAGTACATTGTAGTGAATCATTGTACCATCTAAACCACTGTGAAATATATAGTTTCCATAACCAAAAATATTATATTTTCAGCTGTTTGAAGCTGTTGTGCAAAACCAAAAGTAAAAGACACAAAAACTAATCTTACGAACGGGAAGCAGAGACATAGCACACATAGAACAGATCATCCGCTTCCTAGACTTGCTTTCAATGAGAATGAGAGATCTGTCGGGTCACCCAAAAAAGTTACATATTGTCGCTTTAAACAATAAAAGCTCATTTAAAAACATTTCAGAAAATGTGTATATATAGCTTTTTGGAGTAAATCTCTTCAAATAACTTATTCAGATCCCCATTCACTGTTACGGTATCACTTAAGACTGTATCACTATCAAATCAAGAAACTCACTATTCTTTTACTGTCTTTCAAGCAGTGAAAGACTTGCTTTTGAGTCTACTTTTTGTATGTTTACATGTCTTGAATTATTTGTCCTTGTCTGCCAAAACAGATGCATTCGGAGATAGGAGCTAAATAAATCATGTTAGAACTATGGGTGATTCTTTACAAAATATGATTAGTATTCCTGCAGCAAAGCACCCCCACAACATGATACTGCCACCCCTGACTTGCAAGCCTCCCCCTTTTCCTCCAAACATAATGATGGCCAAACAGTTCTATTTTTGTTTCATCAGACCAGAGGACACTTCTCCAAAAAGGTCAATCTTTGTCCCCATGTGCAGTTGCAAACCGTAGTCTGGCTTTTTTTATGGCAGTTTAGGAGCAGTGGCTTCTTCCTTGCTGAGCGGCCTTTCATGTTTTGTCGATTATAGGACTAATTTTACTGTGGATATAGATACTTTTGTACCCGTTTCCTCCAGCATCCTCACAAGGTCCTTTGCTGTTGTTCTGGGATTGATTTGCACTTTTCGCATCAAAGTACGTTCATCTCTAGGAGACAGAACATGTCTTCTTCCTGAGCGGTACGACAGCTGCGTGGTCCCATGGTGTTTATATTTGCGTACGATTGTTTGTACAGATGAATGTGGTACCTTGAGGCATTTGGAAATTGCTCCCAAGGATGAACCAGACTTCTGGAGGTCTACAATATTTTTCTGAGGTCTTGGCTGATTTCTTTTGATTTTCCCATGATGTCAAGCAAAGAGGCACTGAGTTTGAAGGTAGGCCTTGAAATACATCCACAGGTACACCTCCAATTGACTCAAATTATGTTAGAAGACGCTTCTAAAGCCATGCTGTTTACAGGCACAGTCAACTTAGTGTATGTAATCTTCTGACCCACTGGAATTATGATACAGTGAATTATAAGTGAAATAATCTGTCTGTAAACAATTGTTGGGAAAATGACTTGTGTCATGCACAAAGTAGATGTCCTAACCAACTTGCCAAAACTATAGTTTGTCAACAAGAAATTTGTGGAGTGGTTGAAAAATGAGTTTTATGACTCCAACCTAAGTGTATGTAAACTTCCGACTTTTGTCGCTGAAGAGTGATATTAAATTATATTTTTATCTATCACAACCTATGCACTGTCATAAAAGGTTATTTCTATGGTCACTGGGTAGGCTATCATATTATTTCTGCAACAGAGTGTCTTGTGCTACAATGGTTTAATTTGCTTAAAGAGATTGACGGGATCTTAAGCACTTTTGTAACATATTGTACGAATTGGAAATCATAAAATACCATACGAATTGCTACTCTGAAAACTGGTTGTGTTTTCACTATATCCTTTTGACAACAGCCATCCCACTGGGAACACACTGAATAAACGTTGTTTCCACGTAATTTCAATGAAATTACTTTGAACCAACGTGAAATAGATGTTGAATTGATGTCTGTGCAGTGGGATCTGTCTAATAGGACCATAATCTATTGCTCCGGAAGGTATATAAAACACTTGGCTAGAAAACCAAAGATCAGACAAAACATCTTAGAATCAATATAAGCCTACACATGGGTAGCAGAAAAGTTGGTCAACACCAGAACCAGGTGTACACAATGTTCTAGAGTGCCCAGAGAGGGACAACATTACACTTGTTGCAACAAAGTCGTATTGACTGAGGCTGACAGGAAAAGGCCTACCACAGCTGAGAGGTTGTTTGTTTTTTAAACCAACACTACAGCCAGATAGATCTAGTTTGACATGGTAATTCGGTTCAAAGTTCACCTAAGGCGGTGGCGTTGGGGGCTGTATGTGAGGAAGGTTAGTGGACTAGACTATGTTGCAATAGCATTAAATAACTTCTCTCTTTTACCGATAATCTGAAATGTAGATGACAGAAGAAAATCAATTCTCTATTGTAGTTACAGTAGCCTATATGTTCCTCTGCTCGTCTGTCCATCTCTCTCCGATCAGACTGTCATGTTGCTTGTATCTGGTTGTTTAAGAGTTCAAAACAGGCAGCTCACGTCTACTATGTGCCCTATAAAGAATACTTATAGTGCCTTTAGAATGTTTTCACACCCCTTGACTTTTTCCACATTTTGTTGTGTTACAGCCTGAATTTAAAATAATACATATTGTGTCACTGGACTACACACTATACACCATAATGTCAATGTGGAATGATATGTTTTTAGAAATCTTTACAAATGAATTAAATATGAAAAGCTAAACTCCTTTGTTATGGCAAGCCTAAATAAGTTTAGGAGTAAAACTGTGCTTAACAAGCTACAAAGTAAATTGCATGGATACACTGTGTGCAATAATAGTGTTTAACATGAATTGTGGACGACTACTATGTCTGTACCCCACTCATATACACACACAATACCCCATATTGACAGTGAAAACATGTTTTTCAAAATTTTTGCAAATGTATTGAAAATGAAAAACAGAAGTATCTAATTTAACTTTTTATAGTCAAGACAAGTTAGAATCGCATACACTTATAACGGTTTTCTTCCTGGGAAGGAGAGGCGGACCAAAATGCAGCATGGTTATTTATAAACATCTTTAATGAAAGATGAAAACGTGAACACTATACAAAATAAGAAAACGTGGAAAAACCGAAACAGTCCTAACTGGAGCAAAACACAGAGACAGGAACAATCACCCACAATGTGCGGACTCCCGGCCGCACAACTAAACCCATAGGGGAGGGTCTGGGTGGGCGTCTGTCCACGGCGGCTCTGGCGTGGGACGTGGACCCCACTCCAACATAGTCTTAGTCCGCTTTCTTCACGTCCTTTGAGTGGCGACCCTTGCCGCCGACCTTGGCCTAGTAACCCTTACAAAGGGCCCACTTGGACTGAGGGGTGCCTCATTACTGAGGAAGCTCAGGACCGAGGGGTAGCTCAGGCCTGAGAGGTAGCTCAGGACTGAGAGGTATCTCAGGACTAAGAGATAGCTCAGGCAGGTTGACGGCTCTGGAAGATCCTGGCAGGTTGACGGCTCTGGAAGATCCTGGCTGACTGGCGGCTCTGGAAGATCCTGGCTGACTGGCGACTTTGGAAGATCCTGGCTGACTGGCGACTCTGGAAGATCCTGGCTGACTGGCGGCTCTGGAAGATCCTGGCTGACTGGCGGCTCTGGAAGATCCTGGCTGACTGGCGGCTCTGGAAGATCCTGGCTGACTGGCGGCTCTGGAAGATCCTGGCTGACTGGCGGCTCTGGAAGATCCTGGCTGACTAGCGACTCTGGAAGATCCTGGCTGACTGGCGGCTCTGGAAGATCCTGGCTGACTGGCGACTCTGGAAGATCCTGGCTGACTGGCGACTCTGGCGGCTCATGACAGACGGGAGACTCTGGCGGCTCATGACAGACGGGAGACTCTGGCGGCTCATGACAGACGGGAGACTCTGGCGGCTCATGACAGACGGGAGACTCTGGTGGCTCTGGACAGACGGGAGACTCTGGCGGCTCTGGACAGACGGGAGACTCTGGCGGCTCTGGACAGACGGGAGACTCTGGCGGCTCTGGACAGACGGGAGACTCTGGCGGCTCTGGACAGACGGGAGACTCTGGCTGCTCTGGCGGCTCTGGACAGACGGGAGACTCTGGCGACTCTGGACAGACGGGAGACTCTGGCGGCTCTGGACAGACGGGAGACTCTGGCGGCTCTGGACAGACGGGAGACTCTGGCGGCTCTGGACAGACGGAAGACTCTGGCGGCTCTGGACAGACGGGAGACTCTGGCGGCTCTGGACAGACGGAAGACTCTGGCGGCTCTGGACAGACGGGAGACTCTGGCGGCTCTGGACAGACGGGAGACTGCTAGCGCTGGAGAGGAGGAAGGCTCTGGCAGCGCTAGACAGACGAGGCGCACTGTAGGCCTGGTGCGTGGTGCCAGCACTGGTGGTTCTGGGCCGAGGACACGCACCTCAGGGCGAGTGCGGGGAGCTGCCACCGGAGGGCTGATGCGTGGAGGTGGTACTGGATAGACCGGACCGTGCAGGCGCACTGGAGCTCTTGAGCATCGAGCCTGCCCAACCTTACCTGGTTGAATGCTCCCGGTCGCCCTGCCAGTGCGGCGAGGTGGAATAGCCCGCACTGGGCTGTGCAGGCGAACCGGGGACATCATGCGCAAGGCTGGTGCATGTACGCCGGCCCAAGGAGACGCACTGGAGACCAGATGCTTAGAGCCGGCTTCATGGCACTTGGCTCGATGCCCACTCTAGCCCGGCCGATAAGAGGAGCTGGTATGTACCGCACCGGGCTATGCACCCGCACTGGGGACACCGTGCGCTCCACAGCATAACACGGTGCCTGCCCGGTCTCTCTAGCCCTCCGGTAAGCACAGGAAGTTGGCGCAGGTCTCCCACCTGGCTTCGCCACACTTCCTGTGTGCCACCCCCCAATACATTTTTGGGGCTGACTCTCGGGCTTCCATGCCAGCCGTGTTCCCTCATATCGCTGTTTCCTCTCTCTGGCTGCCTCTGCTCTCCTAGCTGCCTCCACCTGTTCCCATGGGAGGCGATCCTTTCCCGCCAGGATCTCCTCCCAAGTGTAGCAACCCTTGCCGTCCAACACATCATCCCATGTCCATTCCTCCTTGCGCTGCTCCTGCTGCCGCTGCCTGTCACCACGCCGCTTGGTCCTGTTGTGGTGGGTGATTCTGTATCGGTTTTCTTCCTGGGAAGGAGAGGCGGACCAAAATGCAGCGTGGTTATTTATAAACATCTTTAATGAAAGATGAAAACGTGAACACTATACAAAATAAGAAAACGTGGAAAAACCGAAACAGTCCTAACTGGTGCAAAACACAGAGACAGGAACAATCACCCACAAGATACCTAAAGAATATGGCTGCCTAAATATGGTTCCCAATCAGAGACAACGATAAACACCTGCCTCTGACTGAGAACCACTCCAGGCAACCATAGACTTACCTAGAACACTCAACTGAACACAACCCCATAGACTACAAAACCCCTAGACAAAACAAGACTACAAAACCCCTAGACAAAACAAGACACATAAATCACCCATGTCACACCCTGGCCTAACCAAAATAATAAAGAAAACACAGAATACTAAGGCCAGGGCGTGACAACATCTATCCTGTTGCCTAGTCACTTTATCCTTACCTACAGTATATGTACATACAGTGCATTTGGAAAGAATTCAGACCCCTTTACCTTTTCTACATTTTGTTAGGTTACATCCTTATTCTAAAATAGATTTTTTTATCCTCATCAACTACACACAATACCCCATAATGACAAAGCAAAAACTGTTTTTTAGACAGTTTTGCAAAAAAACTACTGAAAAATCACATTTACATAAGTATTCAGACCCTTTACTCAGTACTTTGTTGAAGCATCTTTGGCATTGACTACATCCTTGAGTCTCCTTGGGTAAGACGCTACAAGCTTGACAGCTATTTTCAGCTCTCTCCAAAGATATTCGATGTCCTGGCTCTGACTGGGCCACTCAAGGACATTCAGAGACTTGTCCCAAAGCCACTCCTGCATTGTGGCTGTGTGCTTAGGGTTGTTGTCCTGTTGGAAGGTGAACCTTCGCACCAGTCTGAGGTCCTGAGTGCTCTGGAGCAGGTTTTCATCAATGATCTCTCTGTACTTTGCTCCGTTCATCTTTTCTCGATTCTGACCAGTCTCCCAGTCACTGTCGCTGAAAAACTTCCCCAAAGCATGATGCTGGCACCACCATGTTTCACAGTTGGGATGGTGCCATATTTTCTCCAGATGTGACGCTTGACATTCAGGACAAAGAGTTCAATCTTGGTTTCATCAGACCAGAGAATCGTGTTTCTCATGGTCTAAGAGCCCTTTAGATGCCTTTTAGCAAACTCCAAGCGGGCTGTCATGTGCCTCTTACAGAGGAGTGGCTTCCGTCCGACCACTCTACCATAAAGACCTGATTGGTGGAGTGCTGCAGAGATGGTTGCCCTTCTGGAAGGTTCTCCCATCTCCACATAGGAACTCTAGAGCTCTGTCAAAGTGACCATCGGGTTCTTGGTTACCTCAATAACCTAACACACAAAGCCAAATCTACGCTGGTGTTGCTTACCAAGAACACACTGAATGTTCCTGAATGTCCGAGTTACAGTTTTGACTTAAATCTACTTGAAAATTATCAACAACCAATTTGACAGATCTTGAATTATTTTTGAAAGAATTATCGGCAAATGTTGCACAATCCAGGTGTGGAAAGCTCTTCGAGACTTACAGCTGTAATCACTGCCAAAAGTGCTTCAACAAAGTATTGACTCAGATGCGAATACTTTTGTAAATTAGATATTTCTGTATTTCAATGTAAATGTTTTGCAAAACAATTCTAAAAACATGTTTCTAGTTTGTTATTATGTGGTATTGTGTGTAGATGGGTGAGGGAATTTAAAAAAAGAATGCATTTTGAATTCAGCCTGAATTCAAAATGTGTAATCAGGGGTATGAATACTTTCTGAAGGCACATTAATTTAATAATCAACATTGTTATTTCACTTCCATGAACCTAACTATGATGGGATTCATGTTACATAGTGAAACTAAAGGTGTCTTTCTTGTCAGTTAGTCTACTGTACATAAGTACAAATGGTGCTGGCCAATAAAGCGAGAGTTGTAAGCAGTTAATTTCTAAGAATTCAGAATTATCAAGCTTTATTTTTTTATATCGTTCCCAGTCTAAAATACTTTAGGACCCAAGTCCATGGGTAAATGGATTTAGGAGGGAATGACCGAGTTGTCGTCCAGTGACCTGTTGACCCTATCGAATACTTAGGCCAATGGATTCTGAAATATAAAGAGAATTAACCCCCGATGAGAACTTGGAGAAGAGAGTAGCCCTTTCCTGCAGTCAAATGATCTAGTGGCCTCATGGGTGGAATGTTATTAAATGTTTTCGTAATTTCATAATTAACAAAAATAAATAAAAAATAAACAGCCGAACATCCAATGTTTCTATGTCAAACGGTTTCGTTATATTTCATTTTTCTGTGATGGATAAAAAGTTTAATATTGGGATGCAAACTCCAAATGGTATACATTTCAACTCTATCTGACATAGTACAGGTGTCGTCTTTTTAATCATGTGTGTGAGGTGTTTCAAAGTTCTTTTGTTTAAGACTTCCAAAGTGCTTCTCGAGTGGCGCAGTGGTCTAAGGCACTGCATTACAGTGCTAGTTGTGCCACTAGAGATTCTTGTTTCGAGTTCAGGATCTGTCGCAGCCAGCCGTGACCGGGAGACCCATGGGGCGGCACACAATTGGCCCAGTGTGGTCCAGGTTAGGGGAGGGTTTGGCCGGCAGAGATGTCCATGTACCGTCGTGCACTAGCGACTCCTATGGCGGGCCGGGTGCAGTGCACACTGACACGGTTGCCAGGTGCACAGTGTTTCCTCCAGCACATTGGTGCGGCTGGCTTCCAGGTTAAGTGGGCATTGTGTCAAGAAACAGTGCGGCTTGGTTGGGTTGTGTTTTGGAGGAGACACTGCTCTCAACCTTCGCCTCTCCTGAGTCCATACGGGAGTTGCAGTGATGAGACAAGACTGTAACTACCAATTGGATACCACAAAAACGGGGTAAAATAAAAGTTATAATAAACATAAAAAAGACTACCAAGAAATCCTCTGTGTGACCCTGATTTAGCCCACTGCATTAAAAGGTTAAGTTATTTTGCTAATAAGCTAGCTAACGGTAATGTTAGCTGTTGTGATGTATTAACATGGGCTGTTGATATGGCTATTGTAAGCTAGGGTGTATTCATTAGTTGGATTCCGTTGCAAAACATTTTACAATGGAAACCATTTACCGTTTTCTCTGGTAACCAAACGTGGAGGAACCTACATGAATTTGTCCAATAGTAACTCTTGTTTTCGTTGCAAGTAAACGGTTTCCGTGGAAAAACGTTTTGTAATGGAATCAGACTAATGAATACACCCTTAGCTTGCTAACGTCCAACAAGCTTACCTGTGAAGATTTGCCCATCATAAGCATAAAATAGCAATTGTTTTGTTTGACACTGTAATTGTACATTTGCTTGTTAAAGCTATTGCAGCTTCTGTGTTTGACTAGGAGGCTAGCCAGAAAATGTTAAAGAAAAAACACTTTTTCATCCATTCCCTCTGGAGTTATGCTTCGTTCATAAGTAAGTGGGAAGGTGGTGTTTCCCAAATACGACTGGGAAAAATCTACTTGAACGCCACTCCAACTCGTAATTACTAGTGGAAAACTCGTCTATCATCCCTGAGCTCCGACTTCTCCCAGATGCTGACTTCGGACATCACCTACTAAGGAAATGACCTTAATAACAGCATTTTTGGCAGTTAAATGTAACAAGAAAACATTATTTATTAAAAGCAATCTATTAATATAGTTTTAGAACACTATAATTTGTTTTACGAGCATGATAGCTGTACTTTATGTTTATGGTTGACGCAGCTTGTTGGCCATTAGCCAATAACCTTTTCTCAAAGAGTTCAAAGCACGTGAAGGCATCCAACTGGTATTTACAACTTCACATCTGGTAATGACCCACTTTCCCACTTGGTTATGAACCTAGCATTATAGTGCTGCGTTCACAAATTTTTTTTAACATTGGCTAGTCAGACCACTATTACTGTTCCAGCTGGCTGATAGTTGTTGTTGCTTAGGTAGTGTAAAACATAGCACAGCCTGCCCTAAAGTACCTCATTGTCCTACCAAATAAAATATAAAAATATTTATTGACAGAAACACGCATCAATCTCAGATAAAGAATCAGAGCGAGCGAAACAGCACCCCTCTGTCTCGGTATGTGTAGTAGACCTAGTATCTGATGCTGTCTGGCCAAAAAGAGCATGGCCTGTAATACTATTTCTGTCCAGACAGCATCAGAAACATGGGCTACATGTAGAATGACAGAGGGGCGCTGTTTTGTTCGCTCGGATGCTTTCTCCACTCTCGACAACATCTGTCCATAATAAGCCCAATGTGTTTCTACGGGCTTAATATGCAGACCTAAGCATCAGTGAATCCCAAACCACCGCTCCCCCCTACCAACTCGCTCGGGAGGCCCTCAGTTGTCACATATTGCTGACGAAACTCAGAGGGAGATTTCTAAAGAGTGGCAACAAAACCGACATATGAGCGACTATGGGGAAAAACAGAGGGGGTTGGCTTAGATCAGGGTTGGCTTCGGGCAAAGTATCCGGCCCACCGGGCACTTCAATTTGGCCCGTGAGACATTTTTTAAATGTATTAAATATTGTTGTATTTGAATTGCGCTCAGTCTTCATAGCCACTTCATTGCTTGACAATTTTTGATGTGAAAAATGAGTGCTGCGAAAATGAGAGAAGTGGACTCTGAATGTCGTGTGTTTAAAGAAGAATGGACAGCAAAAATACTTTTTTACTAATATTGGACATAAAGCGGTATGCCAAGAAAGTGTTGCCATTTTTAAGGAATATCATCTAAATCATCATTTCTTAAGCAAGCATTCTAACTAGGCTAGCTTTCTGTCCTCTCAGGAAAAGGCCAGGAGGCCTCAAAACTCTGACATCAGAGACACTGCTAAACTGCTGAAATTTAGGAGAACTTTGAAATAACAGAGGAACTTCTTGCGATGGAATCAATGATGGAAACAACCAGGGGCTCTGATTTATATGACAGTGTCTCTGCCTTTTTGGGATTTTTTTTCATTTGACATTTTTTTATGTCACCTTTATTTAATTAACCAGGTAGGCAAGTTGAGAACAAGTTCTCATTTACATTTGCGACCTGGCCAAGATAAAGCAAAGCAGTTCAACACACACAACGACACAGAGTTACACATGGAGTAAAACAAACATACAGTCAATAACACAGTAGAAACAAGTCTATATACGATGTGAGCAAATGAGGTGAGATAAGGGATAAGGTAAAGGCAAAAAAAAGGCCATGGTGGCAAAGTAAATACAATATAGCAAGTAAAACACTGGAATGGTAGATTTGCAGTGGAAGAATGTGCAAAGTAGAAATAAAAATAATGGGGTGAGCCTCCCGGGTGGCGCAGTGGTTAAGGGCGACGTGGGGCGATGCACAATTGGGCTTGCGTCGTCCGGGTTGGGGAGGGTTTGGCCGGTAGGGAAATCCTTGTCTCATCGCGCACCAGCGACTCCTGTGGCGGGCCGGGCACAGTGCGTGCTAACCAAGGTTGCCAGGTGCACGGTGTTTCCTCCGACACATTGGTGCGGCTGGCTTCCGGGTTGGATGACGCTGTGTTTAGAAGCAGTGCGGCTTGGTTGAGTTGTGTATCGGAGGACGCATGACTTTCAACCTTCGTCTCTCCCGAGCCCGTACGGGAGTTGTAGCGATGAGACAAGATAGTAGCTACTAAGAAATTGGATACCACGAAATTGGGGAGAAAAAATAAATAAATAAAATAAATAAATAAATAAAATAAAATAAATACAGTAGGGAAAGAGGTAGTTGTTTGGGCTAAATTATAGGTGGGCTATGTACAGGTGCAGTAATCTGTGAGCTGCTCTGACAGCTGGTGCTTAAAGTTAGTGAGGGAGATAAGTGTTTCCAGTTTTAGAGATTTTTGTAATTCGTTTCAGTCATTGGCAGCAAAGAACTGGAAGGAGAGGCAGCCAAAGAAAGAATTGGTTTTGGGGGTGACCAGAGAGATATACCTGCTGGAGAGCGTGCTACAGGCGGGTGCTGCTATGGTGACCAGCGAGCTGAGATAAGGGGGGACTTTACGTAGCAGGGTCTTGTAGATGGACATGGAGCCAGTGGGTTTGGCGACGAGTATGAAGCGAGGGCCAGCCAACGAGAGCGTACAGGTCGCAGTGGTAGGTAGTATATCGGGCTTTGGTGACAAAACGGATGGCACTGTGATAGACTGCATCCAATTTGTTGAGCCGGGTGTTGGAGGATATTTTGTAAATGACATCGCCGAAGTCGAGGATTGGTAGGATGGTCACTTTTACAAGGGTATGTTTGGCAGCATGAGTGAAGGATGCTTTGTTGCGAAATATGAAGCCAATTCTAGATTTAACTTTGCATTGGAGATGTTTGATGTGGGTCTGGAAGGAGAGTTTACAGTCTAACCAGACACCTAGGTATTTGTAGTTGTCCACGTATTCTAAGTCAGAGCCGTCCAGAGTAGTGATGTTGGACAGGTGGGCAGGTGCAGGCAGCGATCGGTTGAAGAGCATGCATTTAGTTTTACTTGTATTTAAGAGCAATTGGAGGCCACGGAAGGAGAGTTGTATGGCATTGAAGCTTGCCTGGAGGGTTGTTAACACAGTGTCCAAAGAAGGGCCAGAAGTATACACAATAGTGTCGTCTGCGTAGAGGTGGATCAGAGACTCACCAGCAGCAAGAGCGACATCATTGATGTATACAGAGAAGAGAGTCGGTCCAAGAATTAAACCCTGTGGCACCCCCATAGAGACTGCCAGAGGTGCGGACAGCAGACCCTCCGATTTGACACACTGAATATCAGAGAAGTAGTTGGTGAACCAGGCGAGGCAATCATTTGAGAAACCGAAGCTGTCGAGTCTGCCGATGAGGATGTGGTGATTGACAGAGTCGAAAGCCTTGGCCAGATCAATGAATACGGCTGCACAGTAATGTTTCTTATCGGTGGCTGTTAAGATATCGTTTAGGACCTTGAGCGTGGCTAAGGTACACCCATGACCAGCTCTGAAACCAGATTGCATAGCAGAGAAGGTATGGTATGGAGGTAGATTCGAAATGGTCGGTAATCTCTTTGTTGACTTGGCTTTCCAAGACCTTAGAAAGGCAGGGTAGGATAGATATAGGTCTGTAGCAGTTTGGGTCAAGAGTGCTTTGAAGAGGGGGATGACCGCAGCTGCTTTCCATTCTTTGGGAATCTCAGGTGACACGAAAGAGAGATTGAACAGGCTAGTAATAGGGGTGGCAACAATTTTGGCAGATAATTTTAGAAAGAAAGCGTCCAGATTGTCTAGCCCAGGCTGAATTTGTAGGGGTCCAGATTTTGCAGCTCTTTCAGAACATCAGCTGACTGGATTTGGGAGAAGGAGAAATGGGGAAGGCTTGGGCGAGTTGCTGTGTGGGGTGCAGTGCTGTTGACCGGGGTAGGGGTAGCCAGGTGGAAAGCATGGCCAGCCGTAGAAAAATGCTTATTGAAATTCTCAATTATAGTGGATTTATCAGTGGTGACAGTGTTTCCTATCTTCAGTGCAGTGGGCAGCTGGGAGGAGGTGTTCTTATTCTCCATGGACTTTACAGTGTCCCAGAACTTTTTTGAGTTAGTGTTGCAGGAAGCAAATTTCTGCTTGAAAAGCTAGCCTTGGCTTTTCTAACTGCCTGTGTATAATGGTTTCTAGCTTACCTGAAAACCTGCATATCACTGGGGCTGTTCGATGCTAAAGCAGAACGCCATAGGATGTTTTTGTGTTGGTTAAGGGCAGTCAGGTCTGGGGAGAACCAAGGGCTATATCTGTTCCTGGTTCTAAATTTCTTGAATGGGGCATGCTTATTTAAGATGGTTAGGAAGGCATTTAAAAAAAATAACCAGGCATCCTCTACTGATGGGATGAGATCAATATCCTTCCAGGATACCCCTGCCAGGTCGATTAGAAAAGCCTGCTCGCTGAAGTGTTTCAGGGAGCGTTTGACAGTGATGAGTGGAGGTTGTTTGGCCGCTGACCCATTACGGATGCAGGCAATGAGGCAGTGATCGCTGAGATCTTGGTTGAAGACAGCAGAGGTGTATTTAGAGGGCAAGTTGGTTAGGGTGATATCTATGAGGGTGTCCATGTTTACAGCTTTGGGGAGGTACCTGGTAGGTTCATTGATCATTTGTGTGAGATTGAAGGCATCAAGCTTAGATTGTAGGATGGCTGGGGTGTTAAGCATGTTCCAGTTTAGGTCGCCTAGCAGCACGAGCTCTGAAGATAGATGGGGGGCAATCAGTTCACATATGGTGTCCAGAGCACAGCTGGGGGCAGAGGGTGGTCTATAGCAGGCGGCAACGGTGAGAGACTTGTTTTTAGAGAGGTGGATTTTTAAAAGTAGAAGTTCAAATTGTTTGGGTACAGACCTGGATAGTAGGACAGAACATGGACATGGAGAGAAAAATAGGTCCGGTATGTTCCAGCCCGAGCCGCGCCGCACAAAACTGGCGATAGATTTTCGAGCTAAAGGATAGCTGATGACCACAAACCGTGGTTAGCTGAACGATTAGCCAGTAAAGAAGCTAACTAGCTTCTGGCTAGCTTCTGATTAGCTTCTGGTTAGCTTGAGGCTAGCTTCTGGCTAGCTTCTGGATTAGCTTCTGGCTAGCTTCTGGGTAGCATCAGGTTAGCTTCTATGGAGAATTACAGATTTGAGGTAAATAATACTTTCTTTTTTGAAAAATATAAATTGGTGAGGCGGGTTGCAGGAGAGTGTTTTGAAGATGAGTTTATGGAAAAGAAAAATATATATAAAAAGGTATGTGAAGAAAGTTGTAAATAGATATATATATACAGGACACGACAAGAAGAAGACAAAAGACGTCTGACTGCTATGCCATCTTGGTGACATATGAATGAATATGTCACCAAGAATGAATCTATCGTGGAGCAAAATGACAAATGTCACAACAGATGGTTCACCAAATCTAACCGGTAAAAACATTGGCCTGCTAAAAAGATTACAAGACAAAGTAAAAGAAGAAAGCCATAACTCGGAGGAATTGATATTTCTTTACTGTATTATTTATCAGGAAGCCCTGTGTAAAAGTGTGTTAAAGCTGGAAAAAGTTGTCAATGTGGTTGTAAAACTTGTAAACTTTATATGGGCAAGGGGGCTTAACCATTGTCAGTTCATTCAGCTTCTCAATGACACAGAGGCAGAGCACCAGGACTTGTACAATTCAAACGTGCGCTGACTAAGCCTGGGAATAGTATTTCGCTACGTGGGAACTGAGAGGGGAGATAGGTATGTTCCTTGATATGGATGGTAAAGCTGACGACTTCTCCGAATTGAAAGACATAGACTGGCTGGGCAACTTTGCTTCGGTGTGGACATATTGGGGCATCTGAACGATCTAAATGTGAAACTGCAGGGAAATTGTGTTTTTGTGCATGAACTGTATTCCAACATTGAAGCCTTCAAGGACAAACTTATGTTGTTCTCCAGACAAATGAGCAGCTGGTCTCTCGCTCATTTTCCGACATTGGCCGCACTGAACACGCCCATATTGCAGTGCCGCACTGAGACACAGTTTCCCGCTGCTTCTCATACTTCACCAAGATTTAGACTGAACTGGAGCTTGTATCATGCCCCCTGTCTTTCGACACTGAGAAAGCACCAAGAGACACACAATTGGAGCTCATCGACATCCAATGTGACAGTGCTTTGAAGGAGATGTACAAAACAACAACAATAGAGCAGTTGTATGGCCCACTGAATGAAACAAAGTTTCCAAACATTGAAAAGCACACCAAAAGGATGCTTCTATTATTCGGGTCCACATATTTGTGTGAACAAACGTTCTCAGTCATGACAACAAATCCCATCACAGGTCAAATTTAACAAATTACCACTTGTCAGCTGTTTTGAGAATCTCTATATTAAAATCAAATCAAATCAAACTTTATTTGTCACATGCGCCAAATACAAGTGTAGACCTTACTGTGAAATGCTTACTTACAAGCCCTTAAAAGTTTAAGAAGACAAGAAGAATTAGGAAAATATTTACCAAATAAACTAAAGTAAAAATGTAATAGTCCAGTGGCCATTTGATTAATTGTTCAGCAGTCTTATGGCTTGGGGGTAGAAGCTGATAAGGAGTCTTTAGGTCCTAGACTTGGCGCTCCGGTACCGCTTGCCGTACGGTAGCAGAGAAAACTGGAGTCTCTGACAATTTTATTGGCTTTCCTCTGACACCGCATATTATATAGGTCCTGGATTGCAGGAAGCTTGGCCCCAGTGATGTACTGGGCCGTATGCACTACCCTCTGATACGCCTTAAGGTCAGATAACGAGTAGTTGCCATACCAAGCGGTGATGCAACCGGACAGGATGCTCTCGATGGTGCAGCTGAATAACTTTTTGAGGATTTGGGGACCCATGCCAAATCTTTTCAGTCTTCTGAGAGGGAAAAAGTTTTGTCGTGCCCTCTTCACGACTGTTTTGGTGTGTTTGGACTATGATAGAGCGTTGGTGATGTGGACACCATGAAACTTGAAACTCTTGACCCGCTCCACTATAGCCCCAACGATGTTAATGGGGGCCTGTTCGGCCCGCATTTTCCTGTAGTCCACGATCAGCTCCTTTGTATTGCTCACATTGAGGGAGAGGTTGTTGTCCTGGCACCACACTGGCAGTTCTCTGACCTCCTCTGACCTCGGCTGTCTCATCGTTGTCGGTGATACTTTTGTGTCGTCAGCAAACTTAATGATGTTGTTGGAGTCGTGTTTGGCCACGCAGTCATGGGTGAACAGGGAATACAGGAGGGGACTAAGTACATACCCCTGAAGGGCCCCAGTGTTGAAGATCAGCATGGCAGACGTGTTGTTTTCTACCCTTACCACCTGGGTATGGCCCATCAAGAAGTTCAGTATCCAGTTGCAGAGGGAGGTGTTCAGTCCCAGGGTCCTTAGCATAGTGATGAGCTTCGTGGGCACTATGGTGTTGAACGCTGAGGTGTAGTCAATGAACAGCATCCTCACATAGGTGGTCCTTTTGTTCAGGTGGGAAAGGGCAGTGTGGAGTGCGATTGAGATTGTGTCAAATGTGGATCTGTTGGGGCAGTATGCAAATTGGAGTGGGTCTAGGGTATCTGGTCGGATGCTGTTGATGTGAGCCAGGACCAGCCTTTCAAAGTACTTCATGGCTACCGACATGAGTACTACGGGGCTTTAATAATTTAGGCAGGTTACCTTTGCTTCCTTGGGCACAGAGACTATGGTGGTCTGCAGTGAAGACACTTGCCAGTTGGTCTGTGCATACTTTGGTAATCCATCTAGCCCCGCTGCTTGCTCACATCGGCTACCGAGAGCGTTATCACACAGTCATCCAGAACAGCTGGTGCTCTCATGCATGCTTCGGTGTTGCTTGCCTTGAAGCGAGCATAAAAGGCATTAAGGTCATTTGGTAGGCTCGCATCACTGGGCAGCTCGCGTCTGGGTTTCCCTTTGTAGTCCGTAATATTTTTCAAGCCCTGCCACATCCAACGAGCATCAGAGCCGGTGTAGTAGGATTCAATCTTAATCATGTATTGACGCTTTGCTTGTTTGATGGTTCGTCTGAGGGCATAGCAGGATTTCTTATAAGTGTCCGGATTAGTGTCCCGCTCCTTGAAAGCGGCAGCTCTAGCCTTTAGCTCGATGCGGATGTTGCCTGCAATCCATGGCTTCTGGTTGGGATATGTACGTACGGTCCCTGTGAGAACGACGCCGTTGATGCACTTATTGATGAAGTCGATGACAGAGGTGGTATACTCCTCAATGACATTGGATGAATCCCGGAACATATTCCAGTCTGGGCTAGCAAAACAGTCCTGTAGCGTAGCATCCGCGTCATCTGACCACTTCCGTATTGAGCGAGTCACTGGTACTTCCTGCTTGAGTTTTTGCTTGTAAGCAGAAATCAGGAAGATAGAATTATGGTCAGATTTGCCAAATGGAGGGCTGGGGAGAACTTTGTATGCATCTCTGTGTGTGCAGTAAAGGTAGAGCTGAGTAGAGTTATTTTCCCTCTGTTTGCACATGAGACATGCTGGTAAAAATTTGGTAAAACTGATTTAAGTTTGCTTGCATTAAAGTCCACCAGCCACTAGGAGCGCCGCTTCTGGGTGAGCGTTTTTTTGTTTGCTTATGGCCTTATAGAGTTGGTTGACTGCGGTCTTAGTGCCAGCATTGGTCTGTGGTGGTAAATAGACGGCTACAAATAATATAGATGAGAACTCTCTTGGTAGATAGTGTGGTCTACAGATTATCATAATGTACTCTACCTCATGCGAGCAATACCTCGAGACTTCTTTAATATTAGACATCGCGCACCAGCTGTTATTGATAAAAAGACACACACCCACACCCCTCATCTTACCAGACATAGCTTCTCTGTTCTGCTGGTGCATTGAAAATCCCTCCAGCTCTATATTATCCGTGTCATCGTTCAGCCACGACTCTGTGAAACATAAGATATTACAGTTCTTAATGTCCAGTTGGTAGGATAATCGTAATTGTAGGTCATCAAATTTATTTTCCAATGATTGCATGTTAGCAAGTACAATTGATGGCAATGGGAGTTTACTTGCTCGCCTACGGATTCTCAAAAGGCAGCCCGATCTGCTTCCTCTTTTTCTCCTTCTTTTCTTCACGCAAATGACAGGGATCTGGGCCCGTTTAGAAAAATGAGTTCCTAGCAACGCAAAAAAACAAACAAAATAGCACAACTGGTTACGGCATGTAAAACGTCAGCCATCCTCTTCGGCGCCTTCTTAATAGACACGTAGTGTCTAATATATTATAGACCCATCAAAGATGACACCAGATGTTGATGCCCTTGTCAGGAGAGGTGACCAGACCCATTGTTCACATTAAGACACAAATAACCATGACTGTGGTAGGCAAGGATTCTGATTTTTCATGGTGATGGTTATACAGTGAGAATTATCCAGCAATTTGTCCCCATACCTGCCAAAAAAATACTTTCTTCATGACAAGGGTATCTGGATTCTGCCCCTTGCTAATGGCACCCACAGCACTGGACTGCAGTGTCTCCATGGTAACCAAGCCACTAGAACATGATTTAACTTTTCTCGCTGCCTCTGCACAGCAGACACACTAAACAGCTCATATCCTAGCAATCTCTGCCTCCTTTACAGGAAATTCAAGAAGCTCATGTGCATGCTTCCCACCACAATTGCGACATTCAAGCGAACCCATCAAGAAACCCATCAACTTCGGGACACACTCCTGACTTGAACTGATGCAATTAATGTTCCAGTTTTAAATAGTAAAACAAGCATTCAAATTAACAAATCCCTCCTGTCATTTTACAAGATATAAACCTCAGTAACAGTTAAACATTTGATTTGGGAGGTATTTAATCTGTTACAAGTCTTGAAATCAGACATAAACAAATGCACATGGCAATATGATTACACCTTTGTATGAAATTGCACAAACTCCAAACATATCACAGTGCATGTGGGGATAGCACTTGCTGGCTCAGTCGAAGTGTCTGATTACCTACAACCCTAAAGCTCAACTCTGGACCTTGAAGCCAGTTCCACTGCATGTTTTATATGTTCCAGTCTAGTCAGGGAGTGATTTAGACCTGGGAGACCAGGTGGGTGCAATCAAGTATGAGGTGGAACAGAAAACCAGGAGGCTCCGGACCTCGTAGGGTAAGAGTTGAATACTCCTGCCTTACACCCTCTGTAATTGTGCAAATGGCGGGGGGTGCACGTGAACATGCAAATGGAGTGGCGAGGGGAAGTGGGTGATTTGGGATTCAGCCCATGTCACTTGCCTTCGTTTATCCTGTTCAAAATAAATAAATATAAATATACAATGTATTCGGAAAGTATTCAGACCCTTTTTTGTTCCATTACAGCCTTATTCTGTTACGTTCGTCATAAGGATCGGACCAAGGTGCAGCGTGGTATGCTTACATTCTCTTTTTAATGAATGAACTTAAACAACAAACAACCAAACGAAATGTGAAGCTATACAAACTAGTGCTGACAGGCAACTTAACATAGACAAGATCCCACACCAGAAAGTGGGGAAAAGGCCTGCCTAAATATTATCCCCAATCAGAGACAACGATAAACAGCTGTCTCTGATTGGGTACCATATCAGGCCAACATAGATATACAAAAACCCCTAGACCTACAAAAACCCTAGACATACAAAAACTCGAGACATACAGAAAACCCTAGAGTACCCACCCTAGTCACACCCTGACCTAACCAAAATATATAGAAAACAGAGATACGGGAGTAACATATTCTAAAATGTATTAAATTTAATAGTTTTCCTCATTCATCTACACACAACACCCCATAATTACAAAGCAAAAAAAGTTTTCTTTGTGTGAATTTTTAAAATTATTTAAATACCATATTTACATACTGTTAGTATTCAGACCCTTTGATATAAGACTCGAAATTGAGCTCAGATGCATCCTGTTTCCATTGATCATCCTTGAGATGTTTCTCCAACTTGATTGGAGTCCACCTGCAGTAAATTAAATTGATTTGACATGATTTGCAAAGGCACACAACTGTCTGTATAAGGTCTCGGAGTTGTCTGTAGCATTGAAGGTCCCCAAGAACACAGTGGCCTCCATCATTCTTAAATGGAAGAAGCTTGGAACCACTAAGACTCTTCCTAGAGCTGGCCGCCCTGCCAGACTCGGGGGAGAAGGGCCTTGGTCAGGGAGTTGATCAAGAACAAGATGGTCACTCTGACAGAGCTCCAGAGTTCCTCTGTGGAGATGGGAGAACCTTCCCGAAAGACAACCATCTCCGCAGCACTCCAACAATCAGGCCTTTATGGTAGAGTGGCCAGACGGAAGCCACTCCTCAGTAAAAAGCACATGACAGCCGATTTCTCTGGTCTGATGAAACCAAGATTGAACTCAGGCCTGAATGCCAAGCATCACGTCTGGAGGAAACCTGACACCATCCTTACAGTGAAGCATGGTGGTGGCAGCATCATGATGTTTGGATGTTATTCAGCAGCAGGGACTGGGATACTAGATGAACGGAGCAAAGTACAGCTAGATCCTTGACGATAACCTGCTCCAAAGCGCACAGGACAAGGTAGTGTGGTATACAGAAGATAGCCCTATCTGGTAAAAGACCAAGTCCATATTATGGCAAGAACAGCTCAAACAAGCAAAGAGAAACGACACTCCATCAATAATTTAAGACATGAAGGTCAGTCAAAACGGAAAATCTCAAGAAATGGGAAAGTTTCATCAAGTGCAGTCGCAAAAACCTTCAAGAGCTGTGATGAAACTGGATCTCATGAGGACCGCCACAGGAATGGAAGACCCAGAGTTACCTCTGCTGCAGAGTATAAGTTCATTAGCGTTACCAGTCTCAGAAATTGCAGCCCAAATAAATGCTTTGCAGAGTTCAAGTAACAGACACATCTCAACTTCAACTGTTCAGAGGAGACTGTGTGAATCAGGCCTTCATGGCCGAAATGCTGCAAAGAAACCACTACTAAAGGACACCAATAAGAAGAAGAGACTTGCTTGGGCCAAGAAATACGAGCAATGGACATTAGACCAGTGGAAATGTGTCCTTTTGTCTGGAGTCCAAATTGGAGCCAACAAGTGCTCAGCATATGTGGGAACTCCTTCAATTCTGTTGGAAAAGCATTCCAAGTGAAGCTGGTTTAGAGATTGCCAAGAGTGTGCAAAGCTGTCATCAAGGCAAAGGGTGGCTATTTGAAGAATCTCAAATATAAAATATGTTTTGATTTGTTTAACACTTTTTTGGTTACTAGATGATTCCATGTGTTTTCTCATAGTTTTTATGTCTTCACTATTATTCTACAATGTAGAAAATAATAAAAAATAAAGAAAAACGCCACCTAGCAATTTTATGAAGTTGACTTTAGCTAGCCCAGATCGGTTTCCAATCTTCCAACCTAATAACTAGCTACCAAGAAGCCTTTTCAATCAAGTTACAGTAGTTAGCTTGTCTAACTATTTTAGCTGGCATACCTGCTGGCAAGGTTGGTAGACTTTAGAAAAGCAAGCGATAACTAAATGTACTGAATAAGACTCACATTCCTTTCAATCTTTTACCCAGATTTTAGCAGAGATGCAGAGAAGTGTCACGTTCTAACCTTAGTTCCTTTGTTTTTGTCTTTGTTTTAGTATGGTCAGGGCGTGAGTTGGGGTGGGCAGTCTATGTTTGTTTTTCTATGTTTGTTTTTGAGTTCGGCCTAGTATGGTTCTCAATCAGAGGCAGCTGTAAATTGTTGTCCCTGATTGAGAATCATACTTAGGTAGCCTGGGTTTCACTTTTGAGTTGTGGGTGTTTGTCTTCCGTGTCAATCTTTGTTGCCACACGGGACTGTTTCGTTCATTTCACGTTTATTGTTTTGTATTTCGTAGTGTTCAGTTTATGTTTTAAAATAAACATTATGGGCACTTACCACGCTGCGTTTTGGTCCTCCGGCCCTTCTCGCTTCTCCTTTATTGCAAAATTGGACCTAGCCCCCCCCCTCCTCTCCTCTCTGACCCCTCTGATTTTTGGGGTGCATGATGCCCCCGCCTGTCTTCCTGCTTTCCTGCCTTTGGAACAACGACTCCCGTTGTTGGGGTAGAGACATGATCATCTTGTCATTATATACAGATCTCGTTACATCCATTCACAAATTGGAAAGGAAAGTTGGCAGGTGAACAGTGCACTGTTCAGATGCTGGCTTCCCCTAAAGTAAATTGATGTTTTGACAAAATTATATAATTACTCCTGTCCACTGGCATACCATACAGCCCCATGTGCCCATCATCAATGTTTATTTTTTTGTATATATAAATAATTTTGACAGTAATCTTCTAAAAAATCATTCAGAAACCTTTTTTAATTTCCATATGTACTAGGAAGCTAGGTGTTTGTTTCTTGGGCTTCAAGAATGTGACTGATCAAAGTGCCTCAGGCCCCACAAAAAGAAATAATTGAACTAATTGAACTGCTTAGGCTATTTGATGTGTATTTATTTATACATTTTTTTTTATAAATAGCAGATAAATAGCAGCTAAATACTGTAGCCTGTAGCTATAGATAGTAGGCTATACTACATAATGAAACAATTCATTGTAAACTAGTGTTTTGAAGGTGGACTGACTATTATTTGGCATTAATAGACTGGTTTTAAGAACAACAAGGACTGCTCATGCCATGAAGGTTCAGGTAGGTTATACAGGAACGTTATATATTCTAAAAAATCTATTGGTTTTTGATAAATATGCTGTTGTTTCAAACATTTATTTTACCATCTGCATTGTTTGAATTTCCAACTTTAATGTTGCACTATTCAGAAATTGCTCTGCCATTTCTTGGTTGCTAAAACTCTAATAGTTCGCCTAATTTCAGTTTATGTGACCAAATCAGCTAGTATAGTGTAGAAAACCTCTGTGAAATATATGTTCCATAACCAAAAATATTGTCATTTCAGCTGTTTGAAGCTGGTGTACAAAACTGAAAGTAAAAACAGAAAATAAAACTTAAAAATGAGAAGAATAGAAATAGCGCATATAGAATAGCTCTACGACTTCTTAGACTTGCTTTCAAGTAGATGGATAGATCTATAAATAACATTTCTATGTGAATTTGATCAGGTCACCCAAAAGGTTACATATTGCCACTTTAATTACTGAACAAGTAATTACATTTCAGCCTTCTCACACAGTACAGCTTCGTGAAATGTTTAGCTTAACATTAGAAAATGATGACCAAATATAAAACATGTATGCATTAGCAATAAACATTTAGCCATTAGCTAATGCAAAGCTATAGGCTACATGCCCTGGCACCACAGAAAACCTATCATCCATTTGATAGGCAGCCTCATAGACATGTCACAGTTTCAGCACCATGGACTGAGATCCCTAGTCTATAGGCTACTTTGTGAGTGGCTGTCTGGATGACACATTCCGTTTTTATTTTAGGGAGTGGGGGAGGGGCAAACTCCGACCTAGTGGGGGTCCAGAGAAACTGTGTTAAGCCAATGCTCCTGTCTAAATAGAACCATTCAAAATACTTCACCAGAGAGCATGACTTAGCCTCAGAGGATCATTAGCTTTTTTTTGTTGTTGCTGTGGATTGTTTCAAATCACAAGCGAGTAGGCCTATGCCTATTTGGGAAACCCGCAATTTGGGTAGCGAGTGTGGCAATAGGCCTAACCGATTATTGAGTTGCAGATGTCAGTGAAAAGCATCTAAAATATGTGTGAAGACAATGTGTCTTAGGGTATAATTTAAAACAGTAATGCATTTATTAATTAGACAACAGTCACAACCTGCTAAACTTGTGTGAAACAAGTTTTAATTTATTTCATAACCATTCATTTACGAGTTTTGTCATTTTTTTATTGTCTTTTGTTTGGAGTGTCTTGTGAGCAATGTGCATGTGTCTGGTTTCTCTGTCCTGATAAATTTGAGGGAGCGTGCGTGCCCGAGCACACATAGAAGTACCTGGCCTTCTGCCACAAAGTGCCCATTTGGGGATGTCTAAATTGTCTTAACTCACCACATCCCCCACTAATAATCTGAGGTTCTCAGTAATTTTTTCTTCACCTCACACAGTAAGTAAATAAAGTACGTTTTTTAAACATTCATTGAGAATGATAGCGTAATAGTTCCTCACAGTATTTGAAAAATCTTTCCAACACTCTCCCGGCCTTGATAATCACCAATTTTCGGTATGAAAAAGCTAAATATCATGATCTGATGATCCCATACTGTATATCCAGGGAATTATTTTTTAGCACTGTGCTATGCTTTACACACCACCTACTTTGCATAAAAAAGGCTATAAACCAGCTGGAAATGTAGGCTAGTAATGGTCTGACTAGCCAATGTTTTAAGCTAAGCGTTCACGTGCTATCGGAGTTATCGGAAGTTCCTATTTCAGACTGGGATGTTTTACTTGAAATTACCCTTCAACTCGAAATTAGAAGTGGAAAACTCAAGAAAATGCTGTTGTCCTAGTTGCTAAGTTGTGACGTTTCACCACTGACATTTTCAACCAAAAGATGATGACAAATCAGTTGTCGGAAGTTTACATAACCTTAGGTTGGAGTCATAAATCAATCACTCCACAAATTTCTTGTTAATTTTAACAAATTATAGTTTTGGCAAGTCAGTTCGGACATCTACTTTGTGCTTGACACAAGTAATTTTTCCAACAATTGTTTACAGACAAATTATTTGACTTATAATTCCCTATATCACAATTCCAGTGGGTCAGAAGTTTACATACACTAAGTTGGGTGTGCCTTTAAACAGCTTGGAAAAATCCAGAAAATGACGACATGGCTTCAGAATATTTTAACAGGCTAATTGACATCATTTGAGTCAATTGGAGGTGTACCTGTGGATGTATTTCAAGGCCTACCTTCAAACGCAGTGCCTCTTGGCTTGACATCATGGGAAAATCAAAAGAAATCAGCCAAGACCTCAGAAAAAAAAACTCCACAAGTCTGGTTCATCCTTGGGAGCAATTTCCAAACATCTGAAAGTACCACGTGCAAATCAATCCCAGAACAACAGCAAAGGACCTTGTGAAGATGCTGGAGGAAACAGGTTAAACGTATCGACATAACCCGACATAACCTGAAAGGCCGCTCAGCAATGAAGAAGCCACTGCTCCAAATCCACCATAAAAATAGCCAGACTACGGTTTGCAACTGCACATGGGGACAAAGATCGTACTTTTTGTCCTATGGTCTTATGAAACAAATATAAAACTGTTTAGCCATAATGACCATCGTTATGTTTGGAGGAAAAAGGGGGAGGCTTGCAAGCCGAAGAACACCATCCCAACCGTGAAGCACCATCATGTTGTGGGGGTGTTTTGCTGCAGGAGGGACTGGTGCACTTCACAAAATAGATGGCATCATGAGAATGGAAAATTATGTGGATGGAAAATTATGTGGATATATTGAAGCATCATCTCAAGACATCAGTCAGGAAGTTAAAGCTTGGTTGCAAATGGGTCTTCCAAATGGACAATGACCAAAACTCCCAAAGTTGTGGCAAAATGGCTGAAGGACAACAAAGTCAAGGTATTGGAGTGGCCATCACAAAGCCCTGACCTCAATCCCATAGAAAATGTGTGGGCAGAACTGATAAAGCATGTGAGAGCAAGGAGGGCCACAAACCTGACTCAGTTACATCTGTTCTGTCAGGAGGAATGGGCCAAAATTCCCCCAACTTATTGTGGGATGCTTGTAGAAGACTACCCGAAACGTTTGACCCAAAGTCACATCCTGACCATAGAAAACCTGTATTTTTTATGGTAGAGTAGGTCAGGGCGTGACATGGGGGTTTTGTTCTAGTTTATATTTTCTATGTGGGGTTCTAGGTTTGATTTTATGTTGGTGATTTGTATGATTCCCAATTAGAGGCAGCTGGTTATTGTTGTCTCTAATTGGGGATCATACTTAAGTAGCATTTTTTCCACCTGTGGGTTATGGATATTGTTTATGTATAGTGTGTTTGAGCACTACGTAGTCACGGGTCTTTGTAAATTTTGTTATTTTGTTTTCAGTTTCACTTATTCATTTAAAGATGTGGAACTATACTCACGTTGTGCCTTGGTCCGACCATCATTATTACGAACGACGTGACACCCAAGTTTAAGAATTTAAAGGCAGTACTACCAAATACTAAATGGCTAATACATTAAGATTATCTAAGATTAGAAAATTACTAATCTCATTTTATGAGGTTACATACAGTCGAAGTCGGAAGTTTACATACACCTTAGCCAAATACATTTAAACTCAGTTTTCCACAATTCCTGACATTTAATCCTAGTAAAAAATCCCTGTTTTAGGAAAACTGAGTTTAAATGTATTTGGCTCAGGTGTATGTAAACTTCCAACTTCAACTGTAGATGTTATTTACCATCCGGCCATCAGATTTGCCACCAATGCTCCTTATAGGACACATCACTGCACTCTATTCTCTTCTGTGAACTTGTCATCTCTGTATGCACGCAGCAAGACCCACAGGTTGATGCCTATTTATAAAACCGTCTTAGGCCTCACCCCCCCCCCCCCCTATCTGAGATACCTACTGCAGCCCTCATCCTCCACTTACAACACACGTTCTGACAGTCACATTCTGTTAAAGGTCCTCAAATCACACACATCCCTGGGTCGCTCCTCTTTTCAGTTCGCTGCAGCTAGCAACTGGAACGAGTTGCAACAAACACTCGAACTGGACAGTTTTATCTCCATCTCTTCATTCAAAGACTCAATCATGGACACTCTTACTGACAGTTGTGGATGCTTCAGGTGATGTATTGTTGTATCTACCTTCTTGCCCCTTGTGCTGTTGTCTGTGCCCAATAGTGTTTGTACCATGTTTTGTGCTGCTACCATTTTGGGCTGCTGCAATGTTGTGTTGCTACCATATTGTTGTCATGTTGTTTTGCTACCATGCTATTTTGTCATGTGTGCTGCCATGTTGTGTTGCTACCATGTTGTTGTCATGTTGTTTTGCTACCATGCTGTTTTGTCATGTGTGCTGCCATGCTTTGTTGTTGTCTTAGGTCTCGCTTTGTGTAGTGTTGTGGTGTCTCTCTTGTCGTGATGTGTTTGGTCCTGTATCTTTTTTTAAATTCCCAGCCCCTGTCCCCGCAGGAGGCCTTTTGCCTTTTGGTAGGCCGTCATTGTAAATAAGAATTTGTTCTTAACTGACTTGCCTAGTTAAATAAAATACAAATAAAAACAGTTATGACCTAAAGTTTTTAGGGGGGTGCCTATGTCATACACAACATATAAGGGTACCTCAAATCTTTATGGGAATGCCCAGAACCCCCTGGGAACTCCTGTGACTTGACCCCTGACCTCAGACCTTTTTAAAAAGCCTGTAGAGCAGGGGTGCTAAACTCATTCCATGGAGGGCCTAGTGCTTGCAGGTTTTTGGTTTGTCCTTTCAATTAAGTTGTAGATAAATGAAGGTCACTAATTAGTAATCAAGTACAAGGGAGGAGTGAAAACCCGCAGACACTCGGCCCTCTGTGGAATGAGTTTGAGACGTGCTGTAGAGCCAGTCGCAGAGGTTAAGACCCTCCTTAAGCCTCTCCTGTTCCGGCGGTCAGAGGGGGTCAGTACAGCCACAGTACAGTATAGTAGAGTAGTAGTATTATCTAATATACTGTATGTTACTGTAATAGTGGGGTCAATACAGTAGTAGTATTGTCTTATATCATATTAGTACAATAGTAGTTATAGTGGGCCACCTGTGTTGTGCGTAGGATATATACAGTACATTTGATGCCTCAATATCATCACACCCTTTTCAGGAAGAAGATTTTTCAATATTCCAAATAAATGCAGTCCTATTTCTTAAAATGTTTTTTTTTTTTACCTTCACGACAACCAGCCATGCAGCAATTCAACACCACTATCATGCCAGTCTCTATCCAAAAGCATAACAAACAGAGTATAGCCTAATTCCATAGAATAGATTATAGTTAACAGTGTAATTTCAGATCCCTAAATAAAAGCAGTGAAGAATTAGCCTGGTCCTAGAGCTGTTTGTGCTGTTTGTGCTGACAATAACCATAGGAATTGGCAAAACAGCACAAAGAGATTTGGGACCAGGTTAGTGAGGAATGGGATGAGTGAACAAAATGATAGCATCCTGATGGGCGTTTAGGCTAATGCTGGCGGTGAAGCAGACAGCTCCATTCATTCATGGAAATGTTCCAGTAAATGTCCATTACTTTAGACTCTGGGTCCTATTCACTAGGCACGCAGCCTATGTTAACGTGTCGAAACGTGGAGGTACTATCTGGAAACACTGGGAACAGTTAAACACTCATTTTTGTTTTACGTTGCTCAACATTTTAAAATGTTTTTCTTTACATGCCCTTACGAATATGACCCTGTCGTTGTGTTCCACCACAGTGTGTGTGTTAGGTCATACTGAACAGGGCTGGTGTGATTGGGCTGGGGCTGGTTAAAGAGCTTAGTGCCGAGGGGTTGAAAACACACCAGACCAGGGGATTGAATCCTCCTCTCGTTAGTAGCAGGGAGACAGATATTGGTGAGTATTTTTTTCCCACAACTTACTCTATGCTTCAGCTTCAACTAAATTTGATTAATAATGTATTTAATGGATATTTGATCAATGGAATATAAATATTTATTGTGTTTTCATTGATGAAGGAGGAAGGCTAGCTTTTGCTGGATACATTTTTGTTGAATTTCCTTTATCTAGGCTACAAGTCACGTACATATTGAATAATTAATAGTTCAACAATAGGTTGATTGTTGAACTTGACGAATCTCAGCATCTACTGACCTGCATTGTGTTATGTCAGATAGGGCGTCAATTCCACCTGCACTGATCGGTTGAGGGACGAGCGTCGCTTAGGAGTGATGCGATCTGACTTAAGACAATGACTGATCTGTAGATAGATTGCTCAAGAAGTGTGATTTAAGGAATTTTTTTGTTTAGTAGCATATTCTGTTTTTTATTAAACAAGATAACACACTTGTATGTTTTTTTTCTATTCCAGTCTTTGATAATCTCTTTTCAGTGTCACACTGAATGACTGTGCTTCATAGTAACACGATTTAGCGTTACAATTAATGTTGTTCAAAGTCAGTGTGATATAATAATATAGCCCTGCTTTCAGAGCGCTACTGCAGTAAGCTTTGATTATCAGCTCTGAAGGTCTGGGCTGTAGCTGGCATTGCTCACTGCTCAGAAACAACTAACTAATCAGGGCCAAGAATGTTAATGATCGGGTCCAGCAATTACATAACAAAACACCACATCAAAGCAGGGTCCATGAGATGTTTGTAGCAGATACACACACGCATGCATGCAAACCTGCACACACACACACACACACACACACACACACACACACACACACACACACACACACACACACACACACACACACACACACACACACACACACACACACACACACACACACACACACACACACACACACACTGTATTTATTGTGCATGAGTGGACAATACATTTCAGGGATGAATAGGCTACTTTATTCTATTTTACTCCACATATTCCTATCCCATTCACATCCTGTCTTGAGCCATATTTTTACCCCCAGAGTGGTATGAAGTGTCTGAGTGGGCCATGGTGACTGCTAACCAGGCTCTGAAGGCAGTAGGCCTGTTCATAGCTTATCTACTGAAGTCCATCACAGACCTGTTCCTCACCAAGCCTTTGTGGGCCAGCCTGAAGGTTCTGGAGGACACTGAAAAAGGGCCAGCGGAGGAAGTAAGAATAGAGTCCAGAACACTGAACATTTTATGTCCATCTCCTCCATCTCCTTCAGACTAGCTTGCCTATTTTATACTTTCACACTCCTGACAGCAGCCAGACTCGAGTGCTGATCTCTCACTCACTCACTCACTCACTCACTCACTCACTCACTCACAAGCCCCAGCTAGAGGAGTTGGGGATCCCTCTGTTAGCCGTGGTCAAAGAGAACATTGGCCAAGCGCTGGACGCCTTCAAGACATTTTTTTTTTACTGGGGAAGTCTATGTAGACCAGAAGGTCAGTGAATAACTCGTGAATTTACAAAGTTAACAGTAGTCAACATTCATATGAGATGATAAAGTACACAGTTCCTTGTAAAATCCATGTTTCCAGCATTTGTTCAGTCACACTGCACATCTTTGTGCAATATATGATATAACATTTATTTCACAACATCTTTTCAAATATACATCCAACTGTAGATGTCAGCAAAGTACAGTATCCTACCAATGCCACTGTATCCCTCCATATAATAACCAAACCTGTTTTTCCTCAGAGAGCATTATACGGTCCGGTGGAGCGTTATATGTTCCTATCTGCGTTGCTGCGTATCGGGGTGTGGAGAAGCCTGTGGAGGGCCTATAGGAAGGGCTGCACAGGAAATATAATCAAAGGAGAAGGTCTTGTACTGGGGGGAGTGTTCGTCATTGGGCCCGAAGATCAGGTAGGGCTATACTGTGAACTGGGCACTCTATTAAGCAATAACAAACAAAAAGATCTGCAAATATGTGACCTATTTCATGTGCATTGGATGTTAGGAAGTGCGATACTAAAATAATTTTCAGCAGGTCTGTATAGTCAAATTAGCATATACAGGTAACTTCTAAAATAAAGGAAACACCAACGTTTTGCGCTGACGGAGATGGCAGCATCGCAACTAGCTCTTAGGAAACTTTACAGTATTTTGTTTTTTGATGTACTATTTAATAACATGATTAGTTCAGGAAATGCTTTGTGTCATTACATACAGCTGGGAAGAACTATTGGATATTAGAGTGGCGGTAACTCACCAGAACTACCAGCATTACGACCAGGAATAGTACTTCCCTGGAGCAGATCCTTTGTTCACTCTCCCCAGAGCGATTGAACTTACTCCAGAGGCCGACCCAAAACATCGCCGGGGGAGGAGAGGCACTTGAGGGGGCCTGCTTGTTCGATTTCGGAAGCGCGCACACCACCCACTGCTTCCGAGGATATTACTCACCAATGTTCAGTCTTTGGATAGCAAAGTTGATGAGCTTAGAGCAAGGATTTCTTTCCAGAGAGACATTGGGGCCTGTAACATACTTTGTTTCACGGAAACATGTCTCTCGGGAGACTGTCGGAATCTGTACAGCCAGCAGGATTCTCAATACATCAAGCAGACAGGAATAAATATCTCTCGGGGAAGCAGAAGGATGGAGGGGTGTGTTTCATGATTAACGACTCATGGTGTAATTCTAGAAACATACACAAACTTAAGTCCTTTTGTTCACCCGACCTAGATTACTTTACAATTAAATGGCGACCATATTATCTCCCAAGAGAATTCCCCTCCGTCATCACCACGGCCGTTTACATCCCACCTCAAGCCGTTACCTTGACGGCCTTCAAAGAACTACACTGGATTTTATGCAAACTGGAAACCACATATCCTGAGGCTGCATTTATTGTATCTGGGGATTTGAACAAAGCAAATCTGAGGACTAGGCTGCCGAAGTTATATCAACATGTCGACTGTACTACTCGCGCTGCTAAGACTCTCGACCATTGCTATTCAAACTTCTACAAGGCCCTCCCCCGCCCTCCTTTTGGCAAATCTGACCACGACTCCATCGTGCTCCTCCTGTCCTATAACAAGAAACTCAAACAGCAAGGACCCATTCTTCGAACTATTCAACGCTGGTCTGACCAGTCGGAATCCACGCATCAGGATTGTTTTGATCATGTGGACTGGGAAATGTTCCGGGTAGCTTGTGAAAATAATCTAGACGTATACACAGATATGGGGACTGAGTTCATAAGGAAGTGTATAGAAGATGTAGTACCCACTGTGACTATTAAAACCTACCCTAACCAGAAACCGGGGATAGATGGAAGCATTTGTGTGAAATTGACAGCACAAACCACCGCATTTAACCATGGCAAGGTGACTGGTAATATGTCCGAATATAAACAGGGTAGTCATTCACATCGCAAGGCAATCAAGCAAACTAAATGTCAGCATAGAGATAAAGTGGAGTTGCAATTCAACGACTCAGACATGAGACGGATGTGGCAGGGACAACAGACAATCATGGACTACAAAAGGAAAACCAGCCACGTCACCGAGACCGACTTCTTGCTTCCGGACAGGCTAAGCATATTCTTCACACACTTTGAGGATAGCACAGTGCCACTGACGCGGCTCGTTGCCATGGACTGTGGGCTCTCCTTCTCTGTGGCTGACTTGAGTAAAACATTTAAACGTGTTAACCCTCGCAAGTCTGCTGGCCCAGACAACAGCCATAGCCGCATCCTCAGAGTGTGTGTTTACGGGCATATTCAATCTCTCCTTATCCCAGTCTGCTGTCCCCACATGCTTCAAGATGGCCACCATTGTTCCTGTACCCAAGAAGGCAAAGGTATCGCCTTGTAGCACTCACCTCTGTCATCATGAAGTGCTTTGAGAGACTAGTCAAGGATCATATAACCTCTAGCTTACCTGCCACCCTAGACCCACTTCGATTTGCTTACCGCCCCAATAGATCCACAGACGATGCAATCACTCTGCACACTGAATACCTATGTAAAAATGCTGTTTATTGACTATAGCTCAGCATTCAACAACATAGTACCCTCCAAGCTCATCAGTAAGCACGAGGCCCTGGGTCTGAACCCCGCCCTATGCAACTGGGTCCTGGACTTCCTGACGGGCTTGATTACCATCACCTCCACTCCGCTCAACACTGGGCCCCACAAGGGTGCGTGCTCAGCCCTTTCCTGTACTCCCTGTTCACCCATGACTGCGTGGCCAAGCACACCTCAACTCAATCAAAAGTTTGCAGACAACACAACAGTAGTAGGCTTGATTACCAACGATGAAGGGACAGCCTACAGAGAGGAGGTGAGGGCTCTGGCACTGTGGTTCCTGGAAAACAACCTCTCACTCAATGTCAACAAAACAAAAGAGTTGATCGTGGACTTCAGGAAACGGCAGAGGGCGCACCCCCCTATCTACATCGACGGGACCGCAGTGGACAAGGTGGAAAGCTTCAAGGTCCTTGGCGTACACATAACTGACAAACTGAAATGGACCACCCACACAGACAGTGTGGTGAAGAAGGCCTCAGGAGGAAGAAGAAATTTGGCTTTTACAGATGCACAATCGAAAGCATCCTTTCGGGCTGTATCACCGCCTGGTACGACAACTGCACCGCCCGCAACTGCAAGGCTCTCTAGAGCCGTTCCGCTCTGACATCATTTGTCCATATGTATTTAGTCTTAATTCATTCCTACTTAGATTTGTGTGTATTGGGTATATGTTGTGTAATTTGTTAGATATTATTGCACTGTCGGTGTCACGCCTGCCCCCGCTCCCCCTCTCTGACGCTTGAGGGCGCCAGACAACCCGTCTTTACACGCACCTGGCACCATCATTACACGCAGCAGCGCTCATTGGACTCACCTGGACTCCTTCACGTGGTTGATTGCCCCTGTATATCTGTCTGTTCCTCGGTGGTGTTCCCTGTGTCCATATTAATTGTTATGTGTTCCTGTCCAGACGCTGTTCCTGTTCTGTTAATGTCCGTCAGTTATTAAACCTTCACTCCCTGTACCTGCTTCTCATCTCCTGCGTCAATCCTTTCAGTCGGAGCTAGAAGCACAAGCATTTCGCTACACCCGCAATAACATCCGCTAAGTACGTGTATGTGACCGATAACATTTTATTTGAAGTGTCTTAATATGGCTTTGGGCCACCATGAGCCACCAGAACATCTTCAATGTGTAAAGGTTTTCCTCGTCTTCGTCTGAAGAGGAGGTGTAGCAAGGATCGGACCAAGATGCGGCGTGGTAAGTGTCCATGGTTGTTTATTTGAAAAACATAAACTGAACACTATGAATACAAAAACAATAAACGTGAACAAACCGAAACAGTACCGTGTGGCGACAGACACGGAAACAATCACCCACAAAACAACAGTGAAACCCAGGCTACCTAAGTGTGATTCTCAATCAGAGACAACTAACGACACCTGCCTCTGATTGAGAACCATACTAGGCCGAACACAGAAAACCAACTTAGAAACACAAAACATAGAATGCCCACCCAACTCACGTCCTGACCAACTAAAACAAACAAATAACACAAGAACTAGGGTCAGAACGTGACACAATGCACCTTGGCATAGATTCTACAAGTGGTATGGAGCTCTATTGGAGGGATGCGACACCATTCTTCACATGAGAAATTCCATAATTTGGTGTTTTGTTAGTGGTGGAAAACGCTGTCTCAGGCGCCGCTCCAGAAACTCCCATAAGTGTTTAATTGAGTTGAGATCTGGTGACTGACACACACATACACACACACACTTTAAACCCCCTATGCTCTTTTGAGACCCCTCTTTCAAAGTCACTGAGATTATTTTTCTAGCCATGGTAGACAAAATAACAGGCAACTAGGAATTTTATACATGACCCTAAGCATGATGGGATGATAAATGCTTAATTAACTCAGGAATCACACCTGTGTGGAAGCACCTGCTTTCAATATACTTTGTGTCCTTCATTTATCTCAAATTAGGATTCAGGTCTAGTGCAAGTATGTATCAGTGGGTGTGCTTTTATTCTGCTCTCATTTTCGCATGGTGTGCTTTTCATAACTTATTCCTGCTTATACAATGACCACTTGCTGTACTTCCACAGATACCTGTTTTGGGACCCATGTCTGTTCTCCTTCTCTTCCCCCTGCAGGGAATTCTGCTTGAGCACCGTGAGAAGGAGTTTGGGGATAAAGTCAACCTGCTGGCTGTACTCAGATCAGCCAGGAAAATTCAAGATGGCTTGGCTACTGCGAAATAGTTTACACAAACAGCTTAAAGTCCCCATGCAGTCTTTTTAATTGTATTTTTAAATCATCACTGTATGCATAATACATCACTGTATGTGTGTTTATTACATGAACATAACTCAACATATATTTTGCGTCATTTATTGTCCTTTTGCCATTGAAATACTCAGTCTGACCTTGTGGGCATGTTGATACAAATGTAAATATATTTACACACACTGCCCTAATTTGCCAGATAGGATTGTCTGAACTATAGAGCCTACCTAACTTTTAACGTGGGGCGATTCCTATTTTCCACTTAATTTGTATTTAGTGACATACAGTGGGGCAAAAAAGTATTTAGTCAGCCACCAATTGTGCAAGTTCTCCCACTTAAAAAGATGAGAGAGGCCTGTAATTTTCATCATAGGTACACTTCAACCATGACAGACAAAATGAGGGAAAAAAAATCCAGAAAATCACATTGTAGGATTTTTTATGAATTTATTTGCAAATCATGGTGGAAAATAAGTATTTGGTCAATAACAAAAGTTTATCTGTAAGTCTTCACAAGGTTTTCACACACTGTTGCTGGTATTTTGGCCCATTCCTCCATGCAGATCTCCTCTAGAGCAGTGATGTTTTGGGGCTGTTGCTGGGCAACACGGACTTTCAACTCCTTCCAAAGATTTTCTATGGGGTTGAGATCTGGAGACTGGCTAGGCCACTCCAGGACCTTAAAATGCTTCTTACGAAGCCACTCCTTCGTTGCCTGGGCGGTGTGTTTGGGATCATTGTCATGCTGAAAGACCCATCCACATTTCATCTTCAATGCCCTTGCTGATGGAAGGAGGTTTTCACTCAAAATCTCACAATACATGGCCCCATTCATTCTTTCCTTTACACGGATCAGTCGTCCTGGTCCCTTTGCAGAAAAACAGCCCCAAAGCATGATGTTTCCACCCCCATGCTTCACAGTAGGTATGGTGTTCTTTGGATGCAACTCAGCAGTCCTCCAAACACGACGAGTTGAGTTTTTACCAAAAAGTTATACTTTTTTGCCCCACTGTATTTCCCCCCTATTTAGTGTCATTTTCACCCCCTGATTTAAAATCACATACATGAAAGGTTCTTTATCCATTTAACATGGTAGTTTTGGTTATTTTATGCAGGAATTACTTTCCACTCACATGTGTTAGCCTCTCATTGTCTATGAGTATGCACTTTTGTGTAAAATGTATAGTCTATAGTGAATGTATTTGTGCTACTTCACAGTATGTCTGTCAGTCTCTGTGCATAGATTTGTTACTTTTGTACTTTTTTTCTGGCATCCATAATCCTGTAGGTGATGTATACATAATTTAAATTGACCCAGCAGACCCACCCCCAAAACCAGCAGAACCGTTCCCTTTTTCATTGTGCTGAACCCATCCTGATCTCATCCCTGGACATGCCCTGTCAACAGTGCTGTGTAGTCCTGTGTACTGGTCTCAATACTGTCCGGATGTTGTCATGGGACTGTGTGGGTGTTAATGAAGGTCTGTGTCTAAACTCTGAATGATGAGAGCTCAGGGCTGATGCTTACACACGCAGTCACACTGCTCAATGGACAAAGATTAGGCTCGCTACCAGGAAAATGCATGAACTGTTACAACGCATTTGAGAATAATAAAATATATATTTATTAAACCTTTTACTGTTGTTTGTGAGTTTTATGCATACCGGCACTGCAAGTTGTTTACTAAATGGTTGTGTCATGTTTTTAAGACATACAAGTACATGAAATGTTCCACCTAATAAAATGGTTGTCTTTATTTTATATTTGTATACCTACACTTACCTACACACATCTTTATATATTATATATCTTTGTTTTTTATTCGGTTTTACCTAGGTCAATCTGTTTTTATTGTTAAAAAATAAGGTTGATTAGTTGATTTAAATCAAGGGTCCATGTTATCTTGTGCGATTTTCCCTGCAATGACTAATCCATTTATCTGTCTCGACTGATGCGCCTACCGCAAATTCTGATAATTTGAACTGGTAAGTTTCTGCTGCGCTCTTCTCCGTCAACACAATATTTGTGAGTATCATACATTTTATTATACATTAGTAAAATATTATTAAACATGTTGCGAGCATTCAGACCCATAATATTTAAATCTGCACGCTAACTTGTAAACGTCATCATGCAGCCAAAATCTAGTTTGCTAGTTTAGCTAACTCAGATAGCCAGCAAGTAGTAGATAGCCACATGTGAAGTCAACAAACTACAGTGTCATTGCTATTACGAACTTCTAACGTTACTTGGCCTATTTAATGTATAAATCAAATAATACCATACTGTAATTTAGTTAGCTAGTAAAGCTCACTTTATAATACTACTTGCCACTTAACATGATTGTCTGTAGTGCAACCTCAAGGTTGCTTATCGTTATAAATAGGCTAACTAACGTTAGCTAGCTATGCCAAATTGCATGGCATGAGTTGAGCTCTGCAAAATTATCTTGATAGGGTTTGCATGAAAAGCCTAATAATAAAATTCCACTCCGTTTGAAATAAGCTGTAAAACAAGAAGGTGCAGAATTCAGTCAATATTTAGATCTGTAACTAGCTAACTTGACATTTAATCTTTGTCATACTAATAATAGGCCCTATGTCCTCATTTTCATTGTCAATAACATTCCGTTTCTCCACTCATTGTCACTGTAAGATTAACTACTGAATTATACAATGTAAACATTCCTTTTCACTCTCTATCTACATGGTATACAAGGAATCCAGTCAAGTCCAGTTCATGACAGCTGCCAGGTAGTCTTTATTGGCTGCTGTTATCATTAGGGTTTAGTCCTTTGTCCTCTCTGAGAAGTGAACGTCACATTGCAGTAGTTAACTCTGTCAAGTCGCAGTGAAGTGCAGAACAGAGGACCTATCTGGGATTGAATGAGTTTAAATTGAGGGGCATTTCTCGAGTGAGTGCAAACCTTCAGTGGGTAATTGATATATGAATCAATGTTTGAAAATGAAATTAGTTTAAAAATAGTGACTGTACTTGACGGTTTGGTTTAGTCTGGTTTCACATATTTTCAATGCATGTAGGCCTAAGCATTTGGTGGACCATTTTAGAATAATCCATATCTTGAATAAATAACATCTAAGCTAACCATGACAATATATTAACAGTATGCTGTTTGTATTCATATACTAATAACTATGCTCAATTGACTACACTGATGATTTATTGTTGTGTAGCCTACTGCTTGTAACATTGTATGTTATGGCCCATCTTGCTTATACAAGGGGAAAGAGGACTAGCCATGGTAGCTGTGGTCTGAGGCATTAGGGTGTGTGTATGTGTTGAAATGTGTGAGTCACACGCATAACTGTATAACCACATACTGTGACTAGTACAGTTTGATAGTCTACTTAAGATAAAACGTAACATAAAACGTAACAAACTGAGCAGCTCACATGGTTTGTTTACTTATCCTGCATAAGTAATGTATCAGTTTAATTTTGAGGAAATGGAAAGTAGATGAGCAGGTTTACTGTCTTTCATTTGACAATGCATAATGAAATTTGAGCTGCCATAACGCTGTGGTTAGATTTGGCCTTTAGGCACAGTTCTAGGATCAGTTTACCCTCCATTAATCATAGAGGAATCATTGCAACACTGACCTTAGATCAGCATCTAGGAGAAACTAAATTATACTCAGTTAGGAATAGAAGTCAACCGATTATGATTTTTCAACACAATACCGATTTATTGGAGGACCAAAAAAAGCGGATACCGATTAATCGGCCAATTGTTTTTTTTACATTTGATTATTTTTTATATATATTTGTAATAATGACAATTACAACAATACTGAATGAACAATGAACAATTTTATTTTAACCTAATATAATAAATAAATAAAATCAATTTAGTCTCAAATAAGGAAACATGTTCAATTTGGTTTAAATAATGCAAAAACGCAGTGTTGAAGAAGAAAGTAAAAGTGCAATATGTGCCATGTAATAAAGCTAAAGTTTAAGTTCCTTGCTCAGAACATGAGAACATATGAAAGCTGGTGGTTCCTTTTAACATGAGTCTTCAATATTCCCAGTTAAGAAGTTTTAGGTTGTAGTTATTATAGGAATTATGATGCTTCGACTATTTCTCTCTATACCATTTGTATTTCATATACAGTGCCTTGCGAAAGTATTCGGCCCCCTTGAACTTTGCGACCTTTTGCCACATTTCAGGCTTCAAACATAAAGATATAAAACTGTATTTTTTTGTAAAGAATCAACAACAAGTGGGACACAATCATGAAGTGGAACAACATTTATTGGATATTTCAAACTTTTTTAACAAATCAAAAACTGAAAAATTGGGCGTGCAAAATTATTCAGCCCCCTTAAGTTAATAATTTGTAGCGCCACCTTTTGCTGCGATTACAGCTGTAAGTCGCTTGGGGTATGTCTCTATCAGTTTTGCACATCGAGAGACTGACATTTTTTCCCATTCCTCCTTGCAAAACAGCTCGAGCTCAGTGAGGTTGGATGGAGAGCATTTGTGAACAGCAGTTTTCAGTTCTTTCCACAGATTCTCGATTGGATTCAGGTCTGGACTTTGACTTGGCCATTCTAACACCTGGATATGTTTATTTTTGAACCATTCCATTGTAGATTTTGCTTTATGTTTTGGATCATTGTCTTGTTGGAAGACAAATCTCCGTCCCAGTCTCAGGTCTTTTGCAGACTCCATCAGGTTTTCTTCCAGAATGGTCCTGTATTTGGCTCCATCCATCTTCCCATCAATTTTAACCATCTTCCCTGTCCCTGCTGAAGAAAAGCAGGCCCAAACCATGATGCTGCCACCACCATGTTTGACAATGGGGATGGTGTGTTCAGGGTGTTGCTTTCACGCCAAACATAACGTTTTGCATTGTTGCCAAAAAGTTCAATTTTGGTTTCATCTGACCAGAGCACCTTCTTCCACATGTTTGGTGTGTCTCCCAGGTGGCTTGTGGCAAACTTTAAACAACACTTTTTATGGATATCTTTAAGAAATGGCTTTCTTCTTGCCACTCTTCCATAAAGGCCAGATTTGTGCAATATATGACTGATTGTTGTCCTATGGACAGAGTCTCCCACCTCAGCTGTAGATCTCTGCAGTTCATCCAGAGTGATCATGGGCCCCTTGGCTGCATCTCTGATCAGTCTTCTCCTTGTATGAGCTGAAAGTTTAGAGGGACGGCCAGGTCTTGGTAGATTTGCAGTGGTCTGATACTCCTTCCATTTCAATATTATCGCTTGCACAGTGCTCCTTGGGATGTTTAAAGCTTGGGAAATCTTTTTGTATCCAAATCCGGCTTTAAACTTCTTCACAACAGTATTTCGGACCTGCCTGGTGTGTTCCTTGTTCTTCATGATGCTCTCTGAGCTTTTAACGGACCTCTGAGACTATCACAGTGCAGGTGCATTTATACGGAGACTTGATTACACACAGGTGGATTGTATTTATCATCATTAGTCATTTAGGTCAACATTGGATCATTCAGAGATCCACACTGAACTTCTGGAGAGAGTTTGCTGCACTGAAAGTAAAGGGGCTGAATAATTTTGCACGCCCAATTTTTCAGTTTTTGATTTGTTAAATAAGTTTGAAATATCCAATAAATGTCGTTCCACTTCATGATTGTGTCCCACTTGTTGTTGATTCTTCACAAAAAAATACAGTTTTATATCTTTATGTTTGAAGCCTGAAATGTGGCAAAAGGTCGCAAAGTTCAAGGGGGCCGAATACTTTCGCAAGGCACTGTACCTTTGCCTATTGGATGTTCTTATAGGCACTTTAGTATTGCCAGCCTAATCTCCGGAGTTGGTAGGCTTGAAGTTATAAACAGAGCTGTGCTTCAATCATTGCTAAGAGCCATTGCCAAACTCAGTATAGTGCTGTTTGAATGAATGCTTACGAGCCTGCTGCTGCCTACCACCGCTCAGTCAGACTGCTCTATCAAATATCAAATCATAGACTTAATTATAATAAACACAAAGAAATAAGACCTTTTGTTCATTAATATGGTTAAATAAAGAAACTATCATTTCGAAAACAAAACGTTTGTTCTTTCAGTGAAATATGGAACCGTTACGTATTTTATCAAACTGGTAGCAACCCTAAGTCTAAATATTGCTGTTACATTGCACAACCTTCAATGTTATGTCATAATTATGTAATATTCAGGCAAATGAATTATGGTCTTTGCTAGGAAGAAATGGTCTTCACACAGTTCACAACGAGACAGGTGGCCCAAACTGCTGCATATACCCTGACTCTGCTTGCACTGAACGCAAGAGAAGTGACGCAATTTCCCTAGTTAATATTGCCTGCTATCATGCATTTATTTGAACTAAATATGCAGGTTTAAAAAAATACACTTCTGTGTATTGATTTTAAGAAAGGCATTGATGTTTATGGTTAGGTACATTTGTGCAACAATTGTGCTTTTTTCACGATTGTGCTTTTGTTAAATCATCACCTGTTTGGTGAAGTTGAAGTAGGCTGTGATTCGATGGTAAATTTAACAGGCAACGCTTTGATTATATGCAACGCAGGACAAGCTAGTTAATTAACCTAGTAATATCATCAACCATGTGTAGTTAACTAGTGATTATATGAAGATTAATTGTATAAGATAAATGTAATGCTAGCTAGCAACTTACCGTGGCTCCTTGCAGCCACAAGGCCCTTTTGATGCTGCGCTCGCGTAACAGGTAGTCAGCCTGTCACGCAGTCTCCTCATGGATTGCAATGTAATCAGCGTCCAAAAAGGCGCATTACCGATTGTTATGAAACCGGCCATAATTAATCGGCCGACCTCTAGTTAGGACACACCTTCAACTTCACAGTAATTGATATCGCTTGCCTCACCCAGACAACACTGACGAGAGTGAGAGATTTACATACACCCAGTGAAACTAGTTTTTCCTTTTTTTTTGTGTCAACAATACACATTTAAACTACATGTTCCTAGGCTGTCTTTAGTCTTTAGCCTACTTTTGGAACCTCAGTCACTACTTCCTAACAGTCATTGGCATGTGAACCCCATGCCATTTTTCGAACACAAATCATTTGACGCTCACGATAAAGGCTTCTGTTTTTTAGTTGTCTTTCCAGAGAATGGCTGAGGGTGCATTATATGAGTCAGAGAGAGAGTGAGCGCTCTGGTAGGCTCTGGTAGGCTCTGGTAGGCTGTGTTTACATAGTCATAATGGCCAAAGGTCCAGGCCCTAAGCTACAGCCCCAAGGGTCAGACTCTGCACTGCCTCTGTGGGGGGGGGGGGGGGGGGGGGCGCGGGGGGCGTCACTCACAACAGCCTCTACCACCCCTACAGCCAGACTCCCCTCTCTGAGAATCCAGGCTGCTGCCTTTTACCTCAGCACAGACTCATCCAGCCCTGACACTAACAAGCCCAAATCAGGCAAGGAGCATTACATTATATTTCTCTAGTGACACATATTGTAAACATCCCTTGACTTTTCTCCCAGTTAATATTACGGCCTAGATCAGTGACCCTTTTTTCTACATTTTAGAATAATAGTGAAGACATCAAAACTATGAACAGTCTTGAAGGCAAGGGTGGCCATTTTGATTTGTTTAACACCTTTTTTGGTTACAACATGATTCCATATGTGTTATTTCGTAGTTTTGATGTCTTCACTATTATTCTACAATGTAAAAAGAAAGAAAAACCCTTGAATGAGTAGGTGTGTCCAAACTTTTGACTGGTACTGTAAATTATGAGGAACTTCACAAGGTGGTGAAAGTGAAAGGTGAAAGGTAAAGACTAGCTTGATGCTGCTTTCCAATACATATCGAGAGTCTTATTCTGGTGACATGATGATCAATGTTTTTGTTTGTCAAAACGGAACCAAAGCAATCTCGCTATTATGTCCCTAATAATTTATTCTTTTTAAAAAAAACTCTGTTTATTAAGTTTTACACACACACACACACACAGACAAGACAAAGCAATATAAATAATATACTCAACTAGAAAAAAAATACAAATAAAAATACAAATAAAAAAATAGCTTTAAAGATTCCATACTTTAGACAAGTTAAACACACCGGGCAGAAGGCTACAGAGGTTAAAGGGCAATCTATAGTACAGGGACAGAGCAAACACCTCACCATTGTTCCTGTAAACAGTCAAGGGATAAGGGAGGAGAAATGCAACCACTCACAGAGAGTCATGGCCACAGACCGACCATCCACTGGACCAAAAAAAAAGTTTACAATGCTTTAAAATAAAAAAAATAGAATGATTATTCATGTAGGCGTGAACAAAATGTAAAAATAACTGGGAAAAACAAGCTCACACTTCAGTCTCTGCCCGGGCAAGATGAACAAGGCATCTGCGGATCACAATCAATAAGCACATGGACCTTAATGCCCCCCCCAGCAAAAACACAGAAAGAAGCTCCTCCAACCCTTAAGTCACAGACATATTTTAGTATTAATTTAAAGTAAGACCGGAATGGAGCCCAAGCCTCATCAAACAGTTTGGGGTTCCCACGTGAATTTTTTTTTTCTAGTTTCAGAGAGCACAACACATCCCTCACCCAATATTTATAAGATGGAGGAGCTGCCATCTTCCAGTTCTGTAGTATTAGCCGTCTAGCTAAAAGAGTTGTATAAGCAACAGTGTCCGACTGGATTCTTGATAGGGGGGTACCCATGGGCAGTACTCCAAAAAGGGCTGTAAAGGGAGACGGATCTATAACAGTGTCATATATATCAGAGAAACATTTAAATATTAATTCCCAGAAGCCTCAAATCAAATCAAATCAAATCAAATCAAATTTTATTTGTCACATACACATGGTTAGCAGATGTTAATGCGAGTGTAGCGAAATGCTTGTGCTTCTAGTTCCGACAATGCAGTAATAACAAGTAATCTAACTAACAATTCCAAACTACTGTCTTGTACACAGTGTAAGGGGATAAAGAATATGTACATAAGGATATATGAATGAGTGATGGTACAGAGCAGCATAGGCAAGATACAGTAGATGGTATCGGGTACAGTATGTACAAATGAGATGAGTATGTAAACAAAGTGGCATAGTATAGTATAAAGTGGCTAGTGATACATGTATTACATAAGGATACCGTCGATGATATAGAGTACAGTATATACGTATGCGTATGAGATGAATAATGTAGGGTAAGTAACATTTATATAAGGTAGCATTGTTTAAAGTGGCTAGTGATATATTTACATCATTTCCCATCAATTCCCATTATTAAAGTGGCTGGAGTTGAGTCAGTGTCAGTGTGTTGGCAGCAGCCACTCAGTGTTAGTGGTGGCTGTTTAACAGTCTGATGGCCTTGAGATAGAAGCTGTTTTTCAGTCTCTCGGTCCCAGCTTTGATGCACCTGTACTGACCTCGCCTTCTGGATGATAGCGGGGTGAACAGGCAGTGGCTCGGGTGGTTGATGTCCTTGATGATCTTTATGGCCTTCCTGTGACATCGGGTGGTGTAGGTGTCCTGGAGGGCAGGTAGTTTGCCCCCGGTGATGCGTTGTGCAGACCTCACTACCCTCTGGAGAGCCTTACGGTTGAGGGCGGTGCAGTTGCCATACCAGGCGGTGATACAGCCCGCCAGGATGCTCTCGATTGTGCATCTGTAGAAGTTTGTGAGTGCTTTTGGTGACAAGCCGAATTTCTTCAGCCTCCTGAGGTTGAAGAGGCGCTGCTGCGCCTTCTTCACGATGCTGTCTGTGTGAGTGGACCAATTCAGTTTGTCTGTGATGTGTATGCCGAGGAACTTAAAACTTGCTACCCTCTCCACTACTGTTCCATCGATGTGGATAGGGGGGTGTTCCCTCTGCTGTTTCCTGAAGCCTGACAGTTTATGACAGCCCCAAAACATATGCAACAGTGTGGCTGGTTCCACTTTACATCTGACACAGGTAGGATCAAAATCAGAGAATATTCTTCCAAGTTTGGCCCCCGACCAGTGAACCACCTTGAATTGAATGAGGCTGTGTCTAGTGCTAAAAGAGGACGAGTGCACCCTGTGCAGCACAGATTCCCAGACGTCTTCCCCAAGTTCCTCCCCCAAATCCTTTTCCCATCAAGTCTTTAAAGGCACCAAAGAAGGGTTCTGTAAGTCATGAATGATTGCATATACATCTGAAATTACGCCCCTATGAAGCTTGTTCAGCTCCAATATGCTCTCTATAGCTGTATTCGCAGGCCTATTGGGAAATCCAGGTGTGTTAGCTCTGACAAAGTTTCTAGTCTGGAGATAGCGGAAAAAGTGGGATTGGGGGAGATTGAACTTTTCCTGCAGCTGAGAAAAAGAGGCAAATGTATCATCAAATAATAATTGGGCTAGCGAGGAGAGGCCTAGTGAGTGCCAAATGCCAAAAGCCCCAACATTCAAAGATGGAGGAAATAAAATGTTCTGATTGATTGGGCCTGATAGAGAAAAGCCTCGGAGGCTAAAGGCTAAACGGAACTGATTCCAAATTTTAAGAGACTGCTTTACAATTGGGTTGACACACCTTTTGCCTAGGGACACTGGGAGAGACGAGCACAGCACAGAGGAAAGTGCTGCAGGTTTACACGATTCAGACTCCATCTGGACCCAGAGTGGTCTAGGGCCAGTAGGATCAGTCTGCAGCCAGTACAGAATGGCTCTGAAATTTGCAGCCCAGTAGGATGTCTGAAAATTTGGTAGAGCTAAAGCCCCCAATGACCTAGGCTTCTGTAAATGTTTTCTACCAATCCGTGGTACCTTGCCATCCCAAATAAAATGCATGAATGTTTGATCCGGTGAAATAAAAAAAGATTTTGGAATAAAAATGGGTAAACATTGAAATAAATATAAAAATTTGAACAACACATTCATTTTAATGACATTAATCCTTCCGATAAGAGAAAGGGGTAGCGAATTCCAAAAAGTAAAAGATTGTTTCAATCTGTCTGCTAGAGCAACAAAGTTTTCCTGAAACAAATTTGAATATTTCCTTGTCACTTTTACTCCCAAGTAAGTGAATTGATCCCGGACAATCCTAAACTGAGAACTTGTAAAAGAGCACTTTAAAGCAGCCTTGTTTACCGGAAAAAGCTCACTGTTGCCTAGATTCAGCTTGTACCCTGAGATTGATCCAAACTTTTTAAGAACAGATAGGGCACGTGGCAATGAGGTATCGGGGTTGGAGATAAACAAAAGGAGGTCGTCAGCATATAGCGAGACTTTCTGCTCCCAGCCCGCCCTGATTATGCCTTGAATGGCATCATTAGAGCGTAGTGCAATGGCGAGAGGTTCGATTGCCAAAGCAAACAACAAGGGGGAGAGTGGGCAACCCTGTCTGGATCCGCGGTGCAAGGGAAAATAGTCAGAGGACAAGTTATTAGTCCGTACCGAAGCCATGTGGGAAAAATAAATAATCTTTATCCACGCAATGAATTTGGGGCCAAAGCCAAATCTATAAAGGGCAGCTGTTAGGTAATCCCACTCAACGCGGTCAAACGCTTTTTCGGCATCAAGTGAGACCACCACCTCCGGGTCCTCCGACGCTGGGGAGTACAGTATATTTATAAGGTGCCTCATATTGAAAAATAAATGCCTATTTCTCACAAAGCCAGTCTGGTCAGAGTGTATTACTTGGTGCAGCAAGCCTTCCATACGGATGGCTAAAAGCTTAGCTAGGATTTTGTAATCACAGTTTAAAAGCAAGATTGGGCGATAGGATCCACATTCCAGGGGGTCTTTGTTTTTCTTTAGTAGTAATGAAATTGAAGCCTGATAAAGACTAGGCGGTAGCTTTGAAGTATTAAGGCACTCTGCAAATAGTTGAGACAAGAATGGGCAAAGTAGACCAGAAAACGTCCTGTAAAATTCGGTATGAAAACCGTCCGGACCCGGTGATTTACCACTTTTCATTGCGGACACTGCTGTTGCAATCTCCTCAAGCGTAAATTCTTCTTCTAGATAGTCATGGGAGTCTGTATCAATTGGAGGCATATTCAAGCCATTAAAGAAGGAGTCAATCAGCAAAGGGTCTTGAGGGGATTCAGAGGTGTATAGCGCAGAGTAAAATTGTTTAAATTGATCATTGATCTCTTTATGTATAACTGTGGTGGCACCAGATGGGGTCCTTATTTGTGGGATTAAACGTTAGGCCTCAGATTTACGGATCTGATGCGCAAGGAGTTTACTGGCCTTGTCGCCTTGTTCATAGACTTTGTATCGAGCTCACAAGAGTAACTGTTCAGCTTGCCTGGTAGAAAGCTCATCAAATTCAGATTGGAGTAGTTGGCGCTCTTTATGCAGATCAGAGGAAGGATCCGTAGCATACTTCTCATCCAATGTGGCTATGGACTCGCTCAGGTCCCGAAGTCGCTGGGAGCGAACTCTGTTTTGGTTGGCTGTATAAGAAATAATTTGGCCACGTAGGTATGCTTTGAGAGACTCCCATATGGTAGAGCAGGACATACCTGGTGTTGAATTAGTTTCTAGGAATAAGGTGATTTCAGAAGAAATGAAATTGACAAACTCCTTATCTGAGAGTAAAATGGGATTGAGACGCCATTGATAACACATAGGAGGTCGCTGGGGAAACTAGTTCAAGCACTAATAGTGAATGGTCAGAGATAACAATACTCTCGTAAGTACACTGCCGAAGGTTAGGCAGAAGTTTTTTGTCCAAAAATAAGTAATCAATCCGGGAGTATGTTTGATGAACATGAGAATAAAAGGAATACTGTCTATCTGTAGGATGTAGGAAACGCCAGGCCTCAAACATAGCATATTTCTGAAGAAAGGATTGAATAAGTAGGGCACATTTAGATGGGCCTGTATTTGTTTGTGAGGACTTGTCAAGAACTGGGGACATTTTACAGTTGAAATCCCCCCCTAAAATCAACAAATGAGAATCTAAATTGGGAATAGCAGACAGAAAGGAAGAAATGAAACTTGTGTCATCCCAATTGGGAGCATAAACACTAGCCAAAACAAGAGGGGTAGAAAACAGTTCACCGGTTACTATGACGTATCGTCCCTTAGGATCAGCAATAACCTCAGAAGCAACAAAGGGAGTAGCTTTATCAACCAGAATAGCAGCACCTCTTGATTTACTATGAAAGTTCGAGTGGAACACTTGACCAACCCAGTCCTTACGCATCCTAAAATGCTCACCAGTCCTCAAGTGAGTCTCTTGTAGAAATGCAATATTTGCATTCAAACCCTTTAAGTGTGTCAACACCCTCTTACGCTTCACCGGGTTGTTAACCCCTTTGGTGTTCCAAGAAATGTACTTGATCGCATTATTTCGGCCCCTCTGGGCATTCCCGTTATTCAACCCTGTCATTAGAGCATAGAATGGAAAAGCAATGAGCGCCCAAAACCCCCAGAATAACTTGTCTCAGAGTAATAATGTACGGTGGTAAATGTTTGGAAAAAGTAAAAAAAAAAAACAGAAAAAAAAACTAAAAAGACAGAATGACAACATTAGAACTGAACAATTCAACAATTATGTCACGGGGCCTCTCCCCATCCCGGGGCTTTGGGCGCAGCGACCGGTGGGCTCGATCAATCAGGGGCTTTTCATCTAAGGCAAGAACATCCTTCAGCAGCCCTGAAACGAAATCCGTGGCGCGATGCATTTCCGCGGACTCTGGGACCGAGACAAGTCTCAGATTATTGCGGCGAGAGAATCCCTCTAAACTCACACAGCTCTCCTTCAACTTTTTCAAATCCGCAGCTAGGCGTTTAACTTCAGCCTCCAGGGATGTAGTTAAATCGGAGACATTAGTAGCGGAGGTCTCCAGTGCTGCAATCGTTGTAGTGTGTGACGCAGTTGTTGTTTTGAGTAATGTGATTGCTGGCACAGTCTCGTTCCGCAGGATGGTTAAATCTGCTTTTAAAGTATCAGAAACCTCCTGTATTCTGGCCTCAATCGTAGCAACCACCTGTGTTTTCATTTCAACTATCTCAGAGCGTAGTAGTTTGATGGCCTCGAGAATGTTCATTTCAGTGCCGCCGGGCCAAGCCGCGCCCCCGGGTAAAGTGTGCGTCCCCGGGCCCTCAGACTCAGGAGAGGGCGGTGATGAGAGCGGGTCTTGTAGGCCGGGTTTTCTCAAAGTCATGCTTTTGGCCTTATGTTTGGTCGACATGCTGACATTCGGAAGCAAAGTAGTCTTGGTTTTTACGGAAAGGGATCACCAAATTAATATTTGAAAATAAATACGGTTCTGCTGCAGAATTCACATAAACTTTAAGAATACTACGGGAGCAAACGGAAAACACGTCAGTCGCACATGGCGTCCCCGACCATCCTCCCATCCCTAATAATTTAATCATTTAGGTAGCCTATCTGCAAGTTGTTGGAAAGACCAGAGTGGAAAGACCAGAGTGGGCACATTCACTATACAACACATTTTGTTTGTGACAAAATGATCAGTAGCCTAGAGTTGAAAATGCAAAGGAAACCTATTTACTTGTATTTTTTATTCAGTACAATGGGAATTTAACAGCAGAAGTAATTTTTATGTGCACTACGTCATCACGCACAGCTTTTTATCCGCAACAAGTCAATTTGATGGAAACACATTTCTGGTGGGAAAATGCACATTTAGTTTTTATGCAGATTTTCGAGTATTTGCATGAAAATCTGTCGCTTATTGGATGGAAACCTAGTTACTAACGGTAAAGTCCCATGAACTGACCAAACGAGAAGTCATAAGTGTGGCCAACCAGAGTGTGGCCCCCTCCCCCTCACTCCTCTAGTTCTGGTTCCTCTCAGTTTCTTCTTTCCCAAGAACAATATATTTTGTAAATTGACTCCGATAATCATGTTTGTCTATGTCTTCTCCTGTCTTTGTCTGCAGTGCTGTCCTGTCTTCGAGGTGGAACTGTTTGAGATGGGGATTTGGTCTCTGGGTCTGGGGGCCTTAGGAGCAGCCATCGCAGGGATCTTCCTGGCTAATACTGACCTGTGTCTGACCAAGGCTGCTCAGGCCTCGCTGGAATACCTGGAGGACGCAGACCTTCACTCCACTGGAGACGGTACGAGGGCACAGGTTCTCCTATTCTACCACCACATAGAAACATTGCACAGGCCATGAATTTAGACCAACGACATGACAATTGAACCAGTTTTCCAAACCTTAACCCTTGATGGTCAGTCCTTTGTCTCAGGAAAGGTGACGTCATGGTGCAAGGCTAAAATCAGCTTCCTTCCTCGACATCGGCAGAGTTAGTCATTTACATTGATGAATTCATTAAAAAATATATATATTTCAGTCCATATGTTTACAAACAATTTAAACTTCCATCCCAAGTGAAAGATTCAATTTTTGTATTATCCTATATAGGTTATTGTAATGTGGGTAAGACGTGCTGTACTGTCCACAAGCTAAATCCTCGCCCATACATGGTAGGCTATAAAACTCCCGCTAAACACAAAACGCTTTGAGAACCCCCAGTGAAAAGCAGTCTTTAAATGCAGACCATTATGAGCCAGCCTATCCTATGCAATTTTCCCTCCGCATGTAACAAGGGCTTAATGTAAAGAGGGAACATGATGTAAAACTGTTACGCTCTCCTTGCTAAGTACATTTATCCATGTGTTTAACCCAGTCTTTATACGGTGCCTTAAGAAAGCATTCACATAACTTTTTCCACATTTTGTTGTGTTACAGCTTGAGTTTAAGATATTTTTTGTGTGACTAGCCTACACACAATACACAATATGAAAGTGGAATAATGTAAAATTATTGTAAAATTAAAAGCTGATGTGTCTTGAGTCAATAAGTATTCAACTTTGTAGTTATTCCATAATATTAACAGAATTACGGAATTAAAATAGTCCAAAACATGCATTGTTTTTGCAGCAAGGCACTAAAGTAAACTACAAAACATGTGGCAAAGCAATACACTTTATGTCCTGAATGAAAAGTGTTATGTTTGGGGCAAATCCAAATCAACACATTACTGTGTACCACTTTCCAGATGTTCAAGCATAGTGATAGTTGCATCATGTTATGGATATGCTTGTAATCAGGTATGGAGAGTTTTTCAGGACAAAAAATAAATGTAATGGAGCTATACACATGAAAAATCCTAGAGGAAAACCTGGTTCAGTCTGCTTTACACCTGACACTGGGAGATGAATTCACTTTTCAGCAGGACAATAACCTAAAACACAAGGCCAAATCTACACTGTTGTTGCTTACCAAGAAGAGAGTGAATGTTCCTGAATGGCCGGGTTACAGTTTTGACAAATCTAGTTGAAAATCTATGGCAAGACCTGAAAATGTTTGTCTAGTAATGATAAACAACCAACTTGACAGAACTTGATGAATTTAGAAAGGAATAATGGGCAAATGTTGCACAATCCAGGGGTGGAAGAATTTACCCAGAAAGACTAACATGTATTGACGCTGGGGGTTGAACTCTTATCTAATCCAGATATATTCGTGTTGTATTTTTCAAAAGTTTTTTTTCAAATGTTATAATTTTTCTTCCACTTTGACATTACATAATATTTTGTGAAGGTTGTTGACAAAAAATGACACCAATTTTAATCAATACTTTGTAACACGACAAATGTTGAAAAAGTCAGGGGGTGTGAATAATTTCTGATGGCACTGTACATGTAACACTGCAAGCTTGGAGTTCTTCTTGGTCATGTAGTCAGGGAAAACTCTGGGCCATACATTAGGGCCCAGAGGTATTTAATGTACAGTTGAAATCGGAAGTTTACATACACTTTAGCCAACTACATATTAAACTCAGTTTTTCTCAATTCCTGACATTTAATCCTAGTAAAAATTCCCTGTTTTAGCTCAGTTAGGATCACCACTTTATTTTAAGAATGTGAAATGTCAGAATAATAGTATAGAGTGATTTATTTCAGCTTTTATTTCTTTCATCACATTCCCAGTGGGTCAGAAGTTTACATACACTCAATTAGTATTTGGTAGCATTGCCTTTAAATCGTTTAACTTGGGTCAAATGTTTTTGGTAGCCTTCCACAAGCTTCCCACAATAAGTTGGGTGAATTTTAGCCCATTCTTCCTGACAGAGCTGGTGTAACTGAGTCAGGTTTGTAGGCATCCTTGCTCACACATGCTTTTTCAGTTCTGCCCACAAATGTTCTGTGGGATTGAGGTCAGGGCTTTGTGATGGCCACTCCAATACCTTGACTTTGTTGTCCTTAAGCCATTTTGCCTCAACTTTGGAAGTATGCCTGGGGTCATTGTCCATTTGGAAGACCCATTTGCGACCAAGCTTTAACTTCCTGACTGATGTCTTGAGATGTTGCTTCAATATATCCACATAATTTTCCATCCTCATGATGCCATCTATTTTGTGGAGTGCACCAGTCCCTCCTGCAGCAAATCACCCCCACAACATGATGCTGCCACTCCCATGCTTCACGGTTGGGATGGTGTTCTTCAGCTTGCAAGCTTTCCCCTTTTTCCTCCAAACATAACGATGGTCATTATGGCCAAACAGTTCTATTTTTGTTTCATCAGACCAGAGGACATTTCTCCAAAGACTATGAGCTTTTTCCCCATGTGCAGTTGCAAACTGTAGTCTGGCTTTTTTATGGCGGTTTAGGAGCAGTGGCTTCTTCCTTGCTGAGCGGACTTTCAGGTTATGACGATATAGGACTCGTTTTACTGTGGATATAGATACTTTTGTACCTGTTTCCTCCAGCATCTTCACAAGGTCCTTTGCTGTTGTTTTGGGATTGATTTGTACCTTTCGTACCAAAGTACATTCATCTCTAGGAGACAGAACGCGTATCCTTCCTGAGCGGTATGTTGGCTGCGTGGTCCCATGGTATTTATATTTGCACACTATTGTTGGTACAGATGAACCAGACTTGTGGAGGTCTACATTTCTTTTCTGAGGTCTTAGCTGATTTCTTTTGATTTTCCCATGATGTCAAGCAAAGAGGTACTGAGTTTGAAGGTAGGCCTTGAAATACATCCACAGGTACACCTACAATTGACTCAAATTATGTAATTTAGCTTATCAGCAGCTTCTAAAGCCAGGACATCATTTTCTGGAATTGTCCAAGCTGTTTAAAGGCACAGTCAACTTAGTGTATGTAAACTTCTGACCCACTGGAATCGTGTTACTGTGAAATAATCTGTCTGTAAACAATTGTTGGAAAAATGACTTGTGTCATGCACAAAGTAGATGTCCTAACCGACTTGCCAAAACTAGAGTTTGTTAACAAGAAATTTGTGGAGTGGTTGAAAAAACAAGTTTTAATGACTCTAACCTAAGTGTATGTAAACCTCCGACTTCAACTGTATGTGCTCTGTCTAATTGATGTACTGTGTATGTGCTGTAGATGAGAAGACCATGAAGGCCAAAACTCTGTGGGAGAAGACCGGAGCAGTCGTCATGGCTGTACGACGGCCCGGATGATTTTTGTGCAGAGAGGTGAAGTAGTGATTTTACTGATACTTTACAGTGTAGTCAGCTTTTTTAATTATTTCAGAAATGGTCTTAATTCAAGTCTATATTCCACACCATATGTTGTTATGTAGATTCCACTGTATGCATTGGGAGAAATCTGCAGGCCTAAATTACAAGTAAACAAGACCCTATCCTATTATTTCGAATTGTTCTAATTGTGTGTGTAGGAGGCCTCTGAGCTGTCCTCTCTGAAAACCCAGCTTGAGGTTCTTGGTGTCCCTCTGGTTGCCGTGGTGAAGGAGAACATCGGCACGGAGATCCAGGACTTCCGACCATACTTTTCTGGGGACATCTATGTAGACGTGAAGGTGAGACTGACCTGATGCTCTATGGGTGCATCTCAATAGTTTAACAAAGGCTTCCTCTCCTCCTTTCCTTCATCTGTACTGGCCTGAAAGAACTGTGAACATGTTTGAATAGATCACTACATAGGCCTGCCATGAAGGAGAGGAACTGAACCATTTGTAGATCAGAGTATGTGAGCGGAGCGAGGAAGCGAGGTTCCTAAAGGTTGGAGCTTCGGCCTTCTCGCCCGCTCCAATTTCGTTCCAGTAGCGCTCACTTCACGAGCTCAGGGCATGCCCGGCCCAGCATGCATTTGTAATCTACTTGTGTGCTGCTATAGCCCCTTGCTTTAGCTACTGTCATGGCGTTTGCTAAATATTTTCATAAAGAAACTGATTTACAAAAATGAGTAGTGTAGTGATTTAGTGTCCACAACTAAAGAATCATTGTGGAATCTGAAGACACGTATCCTGAAAGCATGATGGTGTACTTACTATGTGCACATGCTAAAAGAAAGGAACGAGTTGGGTAGATAACAAAGTGTGTCATTGTAGCAAAGTATTTATAAACTAAACATCAGATCTCAAACATTTAAACATAACATTTTTGTTCTATCTATAAAATTGGAAATATTTGATTTTGGCATATTCTCCCATCCTATTCTCCCATCCCAGCTTTCTGTTTTGATTGGGTTATTTTGCCTGAAAATCTTTAGGCCTACCTATAGAAAAATGTAAAAACAAGTCTGCATCTTTGCCCAGCCTGGTAAGGGTGGCCAAAACGGTGTTTAGCATCCCCGGTGGCTCTGCAAGTGTGGAGAGGATATTCTCTGCTGCCGGCCGGCTCTCCAGTCACCATCGCATGAGACAGAAGCCACGGGACTGGACAAATTTGTGTTTCTAAAAACGAATTCAAAGGCACTAAGTCATTTTTTTTGTTTAATTCTAATTAAGTCACAGCCTACATGCGCAATTTAGACTAGAATCATTGAATACAATAGAATATGTTGTTTTTATATGCTGAGTGCTTTATGTCCCTACCAGACTTTTGTGTCATAGGTTATAGCCTTGAAATAATATAGTTTAAATAATTCATTTGTCATCTTAGGCTGGCTCCTCACCTATTTATTTAGAGTGTTTATATGATGTTTAATATGACGTAGCCTATTTGAAATGTGCGCTTCTTACATTCACCTTTTCATGTTTATTCAAATACTTTTCTTTCAGAGCCATATAGTTTGGTTTCAATACTTCAAAACCAAATGTTAGGTCCTGGTAGTCACAAAAATACATGGGTGTTGGCTAAATTGTGATTTTAATGATTGGAGCGAATTTGGAGCGGCTTTAAAATAAATAAAATGTATTTGAGTGCGGAGCGGCAGTTGGAAAGGACAAGGAGCGGAATTTCTAACAGCTCAACTTTGCTCACATGCTCATTGTCTGTGCCTGACTTTGTCAAGTTTTATTTTCTCTAAGGACTGATTTGATTTGCTCGTGTCCGTTGCAGCATCACTTCTATGGCCCACTACAGAGGAAGATGGGAGGGCTGGGATTCATCCGTCGGGGGGTGTGGCAGAACTTCATGCGGGCCTGGAAGGCCGGTTACCAGGGCAACATGCTGGGGGAGGGCTTTGTCCTGGGAGGTGTGTTTGTCATCGGAGCGGGGAATCAGGTACCACACCACACACAGGGCTGTGCATCTAGGCTCAGCCACAGCTGGGAATCATTGATTGGAGCTGTTAGACTCAAACTGCCAACACATACCGGGCACAACCACTTTATCAACTCCTTAGTAATCAGGACAATATGGATACAAACATGATTTAATGAAAACTAATGGACAGAGAGCAGCATTGTTGGGAGCTTGTTTGGTATTATGCATGTCCCTTTTTAAATTAATGTTGTCTTTTGTCCTCAGGGTATTCTTTTGGAGCACAGGGAGAAGGAGTTTGGCAACAAAGTGGAGAATGAAGATGTTTTAGAGGCTGTGAATAGAATTGTGCCAGTGAAATAGATTTGAGTTTTTGTAAGTAGCATTAGTTCAACACTGATAAAGAGGCCTCAGACACAACTACTTGGTTATTTCCTGCATTTGTCTTTTCTCAATTCCCTTCAAAACTGAACCTTATGCAAACAACAATGCAAGTGTTCTTGAGTTTTGTATGATTACAAAACATCTGACATTTGATCTAGAAAAGGGCATTTTCCGTATCTGTCGTTCACATTGGTTAACCTTTGAGTTCTCAGATTGCTAGCTCCACCTATCATAGGACATATGAAACGTGTCACTTCCTCGATAAAAATGTGAATGTTCTAGTATGCTCAGGTGAATAATCTTCACTGCTCATTAGCTCCTACACCCTTAACTTCCTGCACTCATAAGCCCATTGGAAAATTGTGTAGCTTCTCTTTTCTCTAGATGTGGAACCTCCCAAATTGTACAAACTAGATGTGTTCTATAGCCTAAAGGCCTTGGTCAGGTCATTATTGTAAAAGAGAATGTGTTCTCATGTCTTACCTGGTTAAAGACATTCTCAGTCAGGGACCTTACAGCATGCACTAAACTGTGAGAACACTTGTACATTACTCATACTTTGGGAAAGAGAAGTAGATCTACGATGGTGTGTTTCACGCTTTTATTGATGTCTCCAATGGAGTCGAACTCAACTTGAGGAATGCATGGTTCACTATGCCAGTGTTTCCCAACCCTGGTCCTCGAGAACCCCCAACAAAAAAGTAATACTTTTTTTATTGTAACCCTGGACAAGCACACCTGATTCAACTTGTCAACTAATCATCAAGCCCTCAATGAGGTGTGTTTGTCCAGGGCTACAATGAGAATGTGTACTGTTGGGGGTACACGAGGACCAGGGTTGGGAAGCACTGCTCAATGCATCTGGATTCTATGTATTTCATGTTTACCTGTGAATGAATGCGTTACCTGTTCAGGTACTCAAGCGTGACTTGTGTGTGGTCTGTGTTATTAATGAAGACCTGACTGTAAACTCGGCAACGAGGGGAGCAGGTTCGATATCCAAACACACACTGCCTCACTATGGCCAGGGTGCCTGAAACAGGTCTGCATGAGAATGCAAAGCACAATAAACCCTAGACCTCGTCACACCATCATCCTCTTGTCTCTTTTCATCAGGACGACTTGGCTTATTGTATTGGGTGATGCTGCCACCAGTCTTTTCACACAGGTTACTGGGTGAAAAAAAATACATTTTTAGAAAGTTCTACATTCAGAACATCCCTTTCATGTCACAGTTCATCTACTTATGTAGCTCTCGTTTTCTTTTTCAATCCCTCCTGTTTTTACTGGCTTTTGGACAAAGGCATTCTACGAAACAAGTAGAGTTTACCTCAGGCAATGGTTGGTGTTTGTGTACTATAGGAGGTGCTGTAGGTGACCTTGTAGGACCACTCCTTTGTTGGAAGACTGCGGTCTGTAAACATTGAGCAATGCGGAGTGTGTCTCACCCTAACGTCAGATCCGTTAACACATTAAGCAGGGCACAATGTTGTGGAACATTCAGATTGAAATGATAAAATAAATTACTTTATTCTATAGCTCTGAGTAAATACATCTTACATAGTTCAGGTGTGACATAACACTTCCAATGCAATAAAACAGAGGGGGTAAAAAAAAATCAATAAGTGAATTCCAATACTGACATTGAACAACAGTACAAGAGTTACTGGAAGTGGACACACATTGACATGAAACATCCATGGAGTGTAGCGACGTCATATTGCCTTCAATGTGCTGCTGAGATCATATTCTATGACATGCCGAAGCTAACCCAGAGATATTTAACATGAAAGTTATTATATGAGGATAACCTGGTAGATGCTAGTCAAATAAAGCTTAAGCAATGACAAACTTAAGAAGCTCTGCTTTTCCAACTTTATCAACCCCGTCTCTTCCTTGGCTAGGTTTGTAGCTGTGTGTGATACACAGCACATCTTTGCCTTGACTAAATGAATAGTGCAAGCCTTGCATGTTTATCAGCATGATCTAGCTCTAGGTTAATTTTTGTTCTAATCACACTTCCTTGACCTCCCCACCAAAAGGACCAGAAAACAATAATAGTAATAGTAGTAATAATAATAATAAGCAAGTGAATGAGTGAGTTTTACAATGGTGTCAACTTGTTCATGAAATACATGGTATTTATTATATTCAATTATGGACATAATTTAATTAATGTGACTTGTGGAATATCCATTTACTCTGCATGTGTACAGTACAGATGAACCAGTATCTACCAGGATTTCAATTCAGTCAATTGAAATGGAACTGCCTCCAACCCTGGTATTTACAGTTGAAAGCCATGGCATAAATGTAGCAATGTTTACAGTATGGCCATAATAACACTGTGCTGCAGTGCAGCTGATTGTCTATGGACGATGATAAACATTTGCACTAAAAAGTATGAAGAATCTAGCCTGGTTCCAGATCTGTTTGTTATCTTGCCAAATTCTATGTTCGCTGTCACACTAAACAAGACGGCACAAACAGAACTGGGACCAGGCTATGTGGAGTCATTCCTAAAACTAGAGCAATATAATAAAAAGTCTGTGAGAGGAGATTCATTCATGACCACTGACGTCCACTACAGTGAAATGTCTTGTTACAGACCCTTAAGAATCACGAATGTCTTCATTGCACGTCTCTCAATTAAATATCTGATTTAATCGAGAGACGTGATCAACTACCAAGCACAGTGGGATGGTAGGCATACCATACAGTACCTCAGTATTAGTCATAATACCCATAAAACCTAGCGGTTAAACAGAACTGGTTCCAATCGTTAAAATAAGGGCTGTGATTCGTGTAGGCTTACGCTGGCATGATGCTTTGATAACTATGTAAATCTCTCTCGGACAATAAGGACTTTTATCAATATAGTCACCTGCATTTACCCCCGAAAACTGAAATGCTAATGTGGCTATCATAAAGAACTACAAATGCCATGATGATCTGAACGAGACTGCCGAATCGAGGCAAAGTTAAGAATCTCTGGATTAACTATCTAATGTTAGCGTCAGCTAGAGATGACGAGAAGGAGCTTGCAGGTATGTCGTTTTGCATGTCGTCTACTTTGACACTAATTAGCATTTTTGAATCAGAGTAAATAGAGACGAATAGATTGATAAGTCACCTTGTCCGAGAGATGTACATGGTTATCAAAACTTCACGCTAGGGTAAGCCGGCACAAAACACAGCCCTTATATAAAATCCCCTAAGAGAAAAATGAATGGTGAAAAAACAATTGGAACCATTTCCCTGTTTGACCGCTAGGTTTTATAGTTATATCTGTCAGCGTAGTGTTCAGAGCATGGAGGCAATACCAGGAGACAGGCCAGTACATCAGGAGACGTGGAGGAGGCCGTAGGAGGGCAACAACCCAGCAGCAGGACCGCTACCTCCACCTTTGTGCAAGGAGGAGCACTGTCAGAGCCCTGCAAAATGACCTCCAGCAGGCCACAAATGTGCATGTGTCTGCTCAAACGGTCAGAAACTGACTCCATGAGGGTGGTATGAGGGCCCGACGTCCACAGGAGGGGGTTGTGTTTACAGCCCAACACCGTGCAGGACGTTTGGCATTTGCCAGAGAACACCAAGATTGGCAAATTCGACACTGGCGCCCTGTGCTCTTCACAGATGAAAGCAGGTTCACACTGAGCACGTGACAGACGTGTCACAGTCTGGAGACGCCGTGGAGAACGTTCTGCTGCCTGCAACATCCTCCAGCATGACCGGTTTGGCGGTGGGTCAGTCATGGTGTGGGGTGGCATTTCTTTGGGGGGCCGCACAGCCCTCCATGTGCTCGCCAGAGGTAGCCTGACTGCCATTAGGTACCGAGATGAGATCCTCAGACCCCTTGTGAGACCATATACTGGTGCGGTTGGCCCTGGGTTCCTCCTAATGCACAATGCTAGACCTCATGTGGCTGGAGTGTGTCAGCAGTTCCTGCAAGAGGAAGGCATTGATGCTATGGACTGGCCCGCCTGTTCCCCAGACCTGAATCCAATTGAGCACATCTGGGACATCATGTCTCGCTTCATCCACCAACGCCACGTTGCACCACAGACTGTCCAGGAGTTGGTGGATGCTTTAGTCCAGGTCTGGGAGGAGATCCCTCAGGAGACCATCCGCCACCTCATCAGGAGCATGCCCGGGCCTTGTAGGGAGGTCATACAGGCACGTGGAGGCCACACACACTACTGAGCCTCATTTTGACTTGTTTTAAGGACATTACATCAAGTTGGATCAGCCTGTAGTGTGGTTTTCCACTTTAATTTTGAGTGTGACTCCAAATCCAGACCTCCATGGGTTGATAAATTTGATTTCCATACATCATTTTTGTGTGATTTTGTTGTCAGCACATTCAACTATGTAAAGAAAAAAATATTTAATAAGAATATTTCCTTCATTCAGATCTAGGATGTGTTATTTTAGTGTTCCCTTCATTTTTTTGAGCAGTGTGTATATATTTAGTTATTTAGTAAACACTCATCCAGAGTGACTTACAGGAGCTATTAGGGTTAAGAAACTTGCTCAAGGACACGTCGGCAGATTTTTCACCTAGTCAGTCCGGGGATTCGAACCAGCGACCTTTCGGTTACTGGCCCAATGCTCTTAGCCACTAGGCTACCTGCCGAAAGAGCGTGATATGGGGCGGAAACATTATGCCTAGATTCTATCCTAGATAAACCTTTCTGCAGGCATATCATTGTCATCAGTGCAACTAGGAATGTGCTTATTGAAACCTCAGTAAGGAGTGCACACGCAGTGTCATAGCATCTCTAAAGGTTTTCTTCGTAACAAAACAGACAGGGTTACTAGGGTGAGAGGGGTTGATAAGGTTATCTGGTGGGACAGTGTGTGTAAGTACATTTCCAAGGGCAGTGGTGAGAGAGGGAAGCTTTGCTCGTCAACTGGGTAATGTTCATTAGGGCACACTGAAGCAATAGGTTTTACAATGATAAACAAAACCCTGGCAGACGCAAAAAGGAATTTAATAGCAAGCCAGTCTATATTGTTATCATAAACCAACTGTTGTATTTTACTACAGACTACAGTTGAGCCAATTTGAGGGAGTGGATATCTAGCAGATTCAATTGAACTATTTTCTAATTCCAAGTCATGACTGGTTTCAGTGTACACAGCTTAAAAGGTTACGATCTCAAACACATTGGAAAAAACAAATACACTTTGGGGAGAAAAAAATCTCTCTGGGATTGAAAACGAGGGGTGATCTAGTTTGGGGTGATTTGATAGAATTTGTCATTCAGTAACATTCAGTAATTAAACAACCCCAGGGAGGATAAACGCACAAAATATAAATAAAATCAAACCATAGTCTGTTTGTCAATGTAGCAGTATAAGATGTGTCACACTATATATGTCACACTACGCTCGCATGCGTTTCATTACTTCGAAGAGGCTTTCTCCCCTTGTCTCCTTTCCTGCATCTATACTGAACAAAAATATAAAACACAACATGTAAAGTGTTGGTCCCATGAGCTGAAATAAAATATCTGCAGGAATGTCCACCAGAGCTGTTGACAGAGAATTGAAAAGGTAATTTCTCTACCATAAGCCACCACCAACATAGTTATAGCGAATTTGACAGTACGTCCAACCAGCCTCACAACCGCAGACCACGTGTAACCACGCCAGCACAGGAGCTCCACATCAGGCATCTTCACCTGTGGGATCCTCTGAGACCAGCCACCCGGACATCTGAGGATTCTAATTGGCTGGGCCTGGCTCACCAGTGGGTGGGCCTTGCTCCCAGTCATGTGAAATCCATAGATTAGGGCCTAATTTATTTATTTCAATTGACTGATTTCCTTATATGAACTTTAACTCAGTAAAATGGTTGAAATGTTGCATGTTGCTTTTATATTTCAGTGTACAATCAGAAACATTTGACTGGTAGGCTTTCACCAATCATTTCAGACAAGGAAGCTTTGTAGGACTGAGACGCACCCCTCACTATCACCTCTCCCAAATAAAACATCAAAAAGCCTAGAACATCAAACAAACAGGTAAATAAAAAAATATGCATAAATATAATATTCTCTTTGGCCTTACAGTTGTTCTCACTGAGCTGTAGTAGCAAGGTCCAACCAGCAGATGGGGATTATGCGTGGTGGGTGTTATTGTGTGGTCCTAAAGGCCTTTGTTGAAGAAGACAGTAGTAGTGTGGGGACTGCTATGTAGTATCCTCTCCTGAAGATCTGTCTCCAGGCTGCTCACTGCCATAGAACTACAGAGAGAGAGGGGGAGGGAGAGAAAACAGGCCAGAAACAGAGAGAGAAAAATACATTGATTATTAGAGAGTACAATCTCTATGTTAAAGAAAAGCAGATCCACTGTCTATAGCTAAGGTATGTAACATATGGCCATACTTTACCTCTTCTGTGGGAAGAGGGCACAGCACAGAGGAGTTGCAAACACCAGACTGAAAGAGAGAAAAGAATGTTTGGTAAACAGTGCAATACAAGCAGTACGCGGAATACAATCGTGACGTGCAGTATTCAGAACATGTTATGGTTATTTTGCTTACAGCGCATGTCATTGAGGAGAATTACTCCCTTAGATACTTACCACAGACCCACCAGTCCCACCTGTACTGGGGCGTTTAGGACTGGGAACCGCTGAGGAGAAAACAGAGACAGAAATTGTGAAAGCAACTCCAAGCTGAAGCAATTTTTTATGAAACCAACGGACAGTATATAGACAGTACACTGACAGTATCGAAGAGCTTAACAAGCCTGGTCCAAGATCTGTTTGTGCTTACTCAAAACAGCACAAACAGATCTGGGACCAAGCTAGAGATTGTGGATCAACACAGGATATCAGACACGACAAAACACAGAAGCCTGGATTTCCACTGGCCTCTCATGACACCAACAAACAAGTAGCATATTTTACATGGCTAAACCCCACACATAGAATGACACTATTTAATTCTGTGGTTTGAACTCCAAATAGAGGGTAGGCTTAGTACAACAGTGGCTACATGCCACAGATTATCCTCCACACACACTGACTGTATGTAGTACCGGCTCCAGTAAACCCACTGACTGTTGAGAGCATGACAGGCATCCATTCGTCTCTTGTAACATTACCTTCATAAAGGCTTTCTTCTCCAGGGCGTTCATTATCACAGGTGGGATAGCTGTGGACAGACCGAGAGAGAGAAAACAATGAGGACTTTCAAGAGGCAACACGTATTTTATAAAATGCGTTTTTTGGCAGAAATGCCTTCTGGAACATGTTAACTTTCATGTGCCTTAAACTTGCATGCCATCTGTAAATATGAATACAATTGTTAAATCGCAAGCATAGTTGGTTTAGCCACAGAAAGACAGGAAACTTCCCGCTAGCCATGATTGGCTGAGATAATGGATGGGCTGGACATGGCGAGAGAGAGAAGTTCGGATTGGTCTGCCATGTAACACGCTTCAGTCAAACATGAGCTGCTCAGTATGAGTAGATAATCCTTGCTACTGCAGCTTTTTTGAAAGATATTACCTTAGCCATGGAGAACTTCAAAAGTGTTGCTACTGCCCACAACAACATTGCTGCCCTGAATTTAGCCGGTGCTATCGACAAAGATCAGTGGGGAAAAAGTTGTGATGGACTACTTTCTGCACACGGTCAGTGTGAACCTGTGTGACTTGACACAACGTGGACCAAATAAGCTGTACAAACGAAATGGAAACACAGGACGTCTTAGTTAGCTAAAGGGTTTCAAGTCTGCCGTGAAGCGTTCATCCATGTATACGGCTAAGAGTCCAGCTAATTTTTCAGATATTATACGGTTTCTAATTTAGTCAGAAAGTCATTTTCATTGCAAGTTAAAGCATACTGTTGGCTAGCTAGCGAATGTTAGCGTGCTGCTCGCTAGCTAACGCTACGTGTATGATCTGTGTAGTAATATTATTTGTATCTGAGGAAGCCATTTGAATTGCTAGCTATAGCCTAATGTTAGTTAGCTAACAATGAACTTAGTTTGTTAGCTTTAGCTACTTGCAGATTCATACTATAGCATTTCATGCATAGTGGCTAGCTATGACAATCTGTTTGTATTGCTAATAGTATGGGTTGGGATTATGGTTAATCGTTTAGCTAGCTAGACAATAATGACCCATCCACTTAGCTAGATGTGGCTTGGGTTGGTTATAGCATTTCTTTCACATGAACCATCAATTTAGACAAGTGTGTAAGCATCTAATAATTACACTATATTTTTGTATGTGGACACTTCCTATGCAAATAACCATTTCACTGTACCATTTACCCCTTCTGTATCCTGTGCATTTGACAAATAAACTGATTTAATTTGATATAGTGTGTGTTTATCAGAGACGGTAATGTCAAGAACATGACCTGCACCAAAGTCACATTAGGATATAGACAAGTGTATTTTTAACTGGAGTTTTTCCCTTATTGTAGGCTACTACTTTGGTAGTTTACTATACTACCTTACTAACTCTGTTTAGGACATGGCCTCACACATTCATTCTTAAAGAGATGGGTGGGGCTAAGGCTTAAGAGGGTGTGAACGATGCTGAATAGGTGTAGACAAAGAGCTCTCCAGTAGGTGTACTAAAACATTGAAGGGCCATTTTCTCAAAAGCAGGGTTACATATTAATCAACTTTCAAAGCAGAATTACTTTCACATTGTTCCTCTAGTGCAGTGTTTGATACAGCATTTTGTAGCTCGGAGTCTCTACTTTCATCCAATGTAAAAAATAAAATAAAAAAAAAACACCAGTCCAAATCCAGGTGGTCAGTCACATTGTGTCCGAAACACAGTGCTTACCCATAGCTGGCACAGCCATGCCAATCCTGGACACCACCACCTGGATGATGCCTGACTTGGCAGCGGTGACTGACTCTCCTAACCGGTTCCCTTCCTCGTCTGTCACTGGAATGCCGTACTTCAGCTCCCTAAGAAAAGGGACATAAGGAGAGAATGAAATTCAGCCAAATCATGTTGCTATGTCCAAAGTTAACCAGGATATTGTTGCATATGAGTCATTCATGATTTGAAATGCAAGCAAGCATTTTAGTTTGAAAATAAAATAAAGCCATCCTTGAATAATTTGTGTAAACAATAAATCGTTCCATTTCGGCAATTGTATTCACGAATGCATGAGACTGTTTTTAGTGTCGTTTGAATGTTATTTATTTAGTGTTGCTTACATTGTTCCAAACGATAAGAAAAACAGCACCTGTTTGGCACACACAATAAGCACACAGCACTTGCTCCTTACCTTCTTTTCCTTGATCTCCAGTATTTTCCACAACTTGTCAAATGTATTCCACATGTCTGACTTCCCCTTTACCTCCTGAGCAACCAGTAAACATTCCCCCGTTTCGAGTTTATTTGTCACGTTCTCGGCATTCATTTTGCTGTCACGTGTTAGTGTTCAGAGTTTGTTATAACCAATTTATTGATCGCTATAAATCAGGCCCTATTGGTCACGTGCATGCGATGCATACATGTGTCACCTAAAGAGAGCAAGGGTTGAGGGAATGTTTTTCCTACACAAAAGAGGGATTTCGGTAACAAAACTTGTCAGAAATGGCTGTAATTATGTTGCAGCTTCAGCAACACGGACAGCGCGATTAACACTGTTGATTTTCTGTGGTATTGAGGAGAGTGAGGAAGGAGTGCTAGTCACAAAGTCAATCGCTGAGATTTGTGCCACAGCAGGGAGGAGAGAGACACAACGTAACTAGTCAGTCACTCAATGTAAAATATATTATATTTTTTTACTAAGCCCGGCCCTGCACAATCAAATCAATTGCCGTCGCACTCCCGAGTCATTTGTGTGTCTTCATTATTTAATCAAACAGAGAGTTTAAAGCATCAGACAAGCTCAGTGCATATAGCTGATTTGAATAAAACACATAGGAAGTGTCTATATATGGAAAAATACACCATTTAAAATGTGACCAATCGATTGTTCGACAAAGACGACTCTCGGTTGCATTGAACGTTGATAATGTGTTGATTCAATCACAAATCCCACAGTAAAGGGAAACGCTGATAGTGTTAGCTAAGGGGGAAAAATCTGAACTTCACTCAACTTTCTAATCTCGTGCTTCTCTGCGTGGGCTCACATTTCTTCTGCGCGGCAGTCCTGGGGCACACCCGCAGCTTAGAGGGAACATTGGTTGTGGTGTCTTTAAATTCTAGCTCACCTCTGCCTCATGAAGGGGATGTTGATACAGTTGGCAGCCGCTACAGCAAAGAAAGGGACGAACCGGCTCATGACGGCTGGAAGGCGCTGGGGAGAGACAGTTTGTTTCAATGTTGATTTTTCATGGAGCTAAAATGTAAAGCGAAGTGTAAATCAACTTGAACTAAGATGATCCTTAGACAGTCCCGTACCTTGGCTAGAGACTTGAGTCCCAGGGCTGTGACTACAGCTCCTGTGGTGGCACTGATGTACGCTCCAGCCAGCTGACTGAGAGAACATAGGGGCGCACATTTACATCTTAGCATCTTACTAAAACAATTTACTGAGCCTCAATAATGTTCCTGTTCCAAGCATTTACCAGAATCTAGTCTTATCTAATACGCAGAGAGAGGTCTCAAGTCACAATGCATACGGAATACATGCATTCAAATCATAAGCAATATTTATTGCAAAACTTGACAAGTCAGGCAGACATGACGATGTACAGTTCAGGAATCTCTCCACAGTAATAATGATTTAAAATGGTCCCCAGTCTTTACATGCTCTTTCCATATAAACTGAGAAGCACCAGCATTGCTTGTTCTCATTCCGCATGTTTCCTGGTTAAGTAGGTGCATATAAATAGTCTAAAGTGGCACCCTTGGCCCCAGACCAGACCCATGTATGCTAATGCCTTGCTTCCTATATCTACTGCAGACAGTGAAGCAGAGTTACAGATACAGCCTTTCAGGTGGAATGGAGGAGCATGCTGAACTAAAGAGTGGGTTATTATACCGCTGTAAGGGGAATGTAGTGGACTGGGGTTCCACTGGCTAGCCTCTGCTTTGCCCTGCATGACAGGAGGCCCCCATACAGAGCTAGGCTAGGGGTGCACCTCAATAGTCTACTATGGTCTTCTCTCCTTGTATCTTTTCCTTCATCTGCACCGATGGAGAAAGAGAAGACCGGTGAAAGCAACAGCGGGGAAATGTTATGGGGATTTGCTCACCACCTACCCATGTCCTTTCAGATCAGTACTGATGAAGGAAAGCAGATGAGGAGAGGAAGATACAGTAGCTAAGGCTATGAGATGCACCATAGTACTAGCCAGTTACAGGTACTGTAGGGCTGGTTTAGTAATGTGGTTGTGGTGTAAGTGGTCCCAGTCCCTACTTGGTGGTGAGGGCAGCGTCTCCACTGCGGTTGCTGTAGTTGACCACAGCGTTAAAGGACTGGTTCACCCACTGCCAGAACACAACGGCTGGAGTCGTCCTGGAGGAGTAGAGGTTCAAGAGAGGTGAGAAGAGAGGAGAGGAGGAAAGAGGGTCAAAAGGGGTGAGGGGAGGAGAGAAGGTGAGAGATGTTAAAGGGATTACAGAAAGGGGAGATAAAAGGGAGGGGATATGGAAAGGCGAAATTATGTAAAAATGGGAGAGAAGGGTAGGGAAAAGGGAAAGATGAGAGAATGAGGACAAGGAAAGTGAGAATAAGCATGAATAATTTCTGATATTTCATTGAGGCAGATTGTTTGAATTTCTCCTAGAAGACAAAGCTAAATCATGACTTGTAAAACAGCTAAAAATTTAACTTTCCACTTCCGTGCAATGTTTACATAATGGTGTTACAGTGCGACTTAAAAAAAATATAACCTTCATTTTAGTAGGGAAATCCCATTGAGACCAAGGCCTCTTTTTCAAGGGAGCCCTGCATGTACACAAATCATACAAATACAATGCATAAAAACATAAAATAGTTATAAGCAATTCAAGAAAAGCAGTCACATTCCTAAACACGGAGGTCCTCCATCAACAACCTGAACTGCCCTAGAGATAACAGCCTCAAGGTGCAGAGTGCTCTACAGGAAATTCCATACGGGCTGCAAAAACACAGAATGCAGATTGACCTAATTTCGTGGTAAAACAGGCTGAATTTATTTCACATAATCTATGCATTTCTCTCAAACAATTTCACCATCTGATATTTTGGGATTGTTTTTTACCTGTTCTGTATGTTATGCTACACACAAATTGTATTTAACATGTATTAAATTGAAAACGGAATACACCCTAGTAGTACCTGTAGAATGTGAGCATGCAGCCGGTGATGGTCATGTTCATGGGGACCTGGGCAGACATGCGTCCCACCACCACCATCTTTTCACCGGTGTCAGGGTGGAAGGCAGAGTCATAGATGTACTTGGCTCTCCACAGCTCATCTTCTGTCAGACCTGGCTTCACCACTCCTAACCTGGACACAAGTACATCAAACTCTTTAAACAATGAATGAATGAATGATTGACAAATATTCAGCATAAAGCATAATATAAGTACATCCGTTGTTTTAAAGGAATGTGCCCATTTCTGCATTTGTTCATTACAAAGACACAGCTTAGTCTTACATATTTATTTTTGTGTTTTCAGTTCATCTCTGGTGTAAGGGAGAAACCAGTAGGCCAGATGTTCCAGCCTACAGGCCAAGCCTAATTAGTTGTTTGTCTGTCAAATGTTGTTTGTTTCTTTTTCTTATTATGCAGTGGGGGGAGGAGGGGGGGGGTCAGGTTATGACGACAGCTAGCTAACTTCTTGAACTCTTCAGTTCAGAGACACTGCTATAGATTGTTTCCGTGCTCATACATGTCGAGCCACAGAATCAATAGATTTTTGGTTTGATGCTTCCAATAATGTAAAGGAATTCCTTCCCAGGCACCACACACCCCATCGTACGGAGAGGGGAGTAATGCAGTAGCTTTCCAAGGTATCATCATTTTCCTTCCCAGGACCTCACCCCTCCTCCATCTATACCTGTTAATTTTCCAGTGACCCATGTGTTCTCAGCATCTCACTTGACAGCAGTTCCACCCACCCGTTCCGCCACATTATCCTCACCCATCCTTCCCTCTCCTCCCACCGTACCTGTATTTCTCCACAGTAACCCGTGCATCCTCCAGGGTCTCAGAGGACTTCAGAATGTTCCTGGGGTCAGTGACGAAGAAGAAGTGCTGGGCGCGGCCCATGAATGTGCTCTGGTCCCATCGTGGCTCCTTGATGTTAATGTCCAGGGACAGATCTCCAGACATCCTTGTTTTACTTTGGGACCGGTTAACAGAAACATATGTTAGTTAGGCATGGGTTTAATTCTCTGCACATTTGACAAAAACTTTCTTCAGTGACAAAAAGAAAGACAAAATAGACCTTGTCAACAAATTCAACATATTTCAAAAGATAAGTCCTTCTCCCCAGCTAGGCCTAAGCCTTGATAGCACGGTAAGTCCCCTACCTCTCCGATTCATTTATAGCTCTCACTTCCTCTCTTTCTCTGTGGCCAAAACAATCCTGATTGGAGGGGCCTACTGCACCTATAGTCTCCTCCTCAAAATCCTAATACAGGAGTGTTGAATACAAAAAGTCAGGCCTTATCTAAATTCTCTGACAAATTAGCTTGCTCCTAAATGCATCAGAATTATTAGTCTAAACATTATTGAAAGGAATTACATTGGCATTCTGAACCTTCTTTTAGCATTTTAGGCATTAATTCAATCTGAATTAAAAATCAAATCAAATCATCAAATAAAATTGTATTTGTCACATACACATGGTTAGCAGATGTTAATGCGAGTGTAGCGAAATGCTTGTGCTTCTAGTTCCGACAATGCAGTAATAACCAACAAGTAATCTAGCTAACAATTCCAAAACTACTACCTTATAGACACAAGTGTAAGGGGATAAAGAATATGTACATAAAGATATATGAGTGAGTGATGGTACAGAGCGGCATAGGCAAGATACAGTAGACGGTATTGAGTGCAGTATATACATATGAGATGAGTATGTAAACAAAGTGGCATAGTTAAAGTGGCTAGTGATACATGTATTACATAAAGATGCAGTAGATGATATAGAGTACATTATATACATATACATATGAGATGAATAATGTAGGGTATGTAAACATTATATTAGGTAGCATTGTTTAAAGTGGCTAGTGATATATTTTACATCATTTCCCATCAATTCCCATTATTAAAGTGGCTGGAGTTGAGTCAGTGTGTTGGCAGCAGCCACTCAATGTTAGTGGTGGCTGTTTAACAGTCTGATGGCCTTGAGATAGAAGCTGTTTTTCAGTCTCTCGGTCCCAGCTTTGATGCACCTGTACTGACCTCGCCTTCTGGATGATAGCGGGGTGAACAGGCAGTGGCTCGGGTGGTTGTTGTCCTTGATGATCTTTATGGCCTTCCTGTGACATCGGGTGGTGTAGGTGTCCTGGAGGGCAGGTAGTTTTCCCCCGGTGATGCGTTGTGCAGACCTCACTACCCTCTGGAGAGCCTTACGGTTGTGGGCGGAGCAGTTGCTGTACCAGGCGGTGATACAGCCCGACAGGATGCTCTCGATTGTGCATCTGTAGAAGTGCTTTTGGTGACAAGCCAAATTTCTTCAGCCTCCTGAGGTTGAAGAGGCGCTGCTGCGCCTTCTTCACGATGCTGTCTGTGTGGGTGGACCAATTCAGTTTGTCTGTGATGTGTACGCCGAGGAACTTAAAACTTACTACCCTCTCCACTACTGTTCCATCAATGTGGATAGGGGGATGACCAGTCCAGCACACAGTCTGCAAATAGGTTACTAGCTGTCTTTTACATGCACATCTAGGCTATGCATCATCTGACCAAGGCTACATCAGAGCCTTGCAGTACAACAATAAACAAACTGAAAAATGAAAAGCCTAGCTTTCAGCCACTAGAGTTATCATGATGTTTGGTTTCCTAGGTAGTCAGATGATAAACAGAGGTCTTTCTAGCTGAATGGTCTATCTGCAGACCACGTTTACTACATGCCATGCCCACTACATGTCACTTAATACATGCCGTGCCCACTGCCATTCAGGCTACAAGCTTGCTAGGACACTGGCACAGTGTCCTTCACTCCCACCTGTCGAGTACTGCTTTCACGCAGTTATTTTAACGTTATGGCGAGGGTAATCACTACCCAGTATAGCCCTTGATCATGACACTCTTGTTAAGAGGCCAGACACTCTGGACATTAAGACTCGTGGCTTGCGGTATGGTTTTGGAAGCATTAGGACCTTATTTTTCATATCAGTGCGAAATTATTTTTTTAAAGTAAAAAAGTTAAATTGATACACGCCTTGATAGGGTTAGGGTAATGTTCCCACACGGCCATATCTATAGAGTGCATTCGGAAAGTATTCAGACCCCTTCCCTTTATCCACATTGTTACGTTACAGCCTTATTCTAAAATTGATTAAATTACCCCCCCCCCCCCCCTAATCTACACACAATACCCATAATGACAAAGCAAAAAGTGTTTTTTAGAAATGTAATACAAATAACCAGAAATACCTTATTTACATAAGTATCAGACGCTTTTCTATGAGACTTGTGCATCCTGTTTCCATTGATCATCCTTAAGATGTTTCTATTAAGGAGTCCACCTGTGGCAAATTCAATTGATTGGACATGATTTGGAAAGGCACACACCTGTCTTTATAAGGTCCCACTGTTGACAGTGCATGTCAGAGCAAAAACCAAGGCATAATGTTGAAGGAAATTGCCCGTAACGCTGAGAGACAGGATTGTGTCGAGGCACAGAGCTGGGAAAGGTTACCAAAAATGTCTGTAGCATTGAAGGTCCCCAAGAACACAGTGGCCTCCATCATTCTTAAATGAAAGAAGTTTGGAACCACCAACACTCTTCCTAGAGCTGGCCACCCAGCCAAACTGAGCAGTCGGGAGAGAAGGGCCTTGGTCAGGGATGGTCACTCTGACAGAGCTCTAGAGTTCCTCTTTGGAGATGGAAGAACCCTCCAGAAGGATAACCATCCCTGCAGCACTCCATGGCAGATGACAGCCTACTTGGAGTATGCTAAAAGGCACCTAAAGGACTCTCAGACAATGAGAAATAAGATACTCTGGACTGATGAGCCCGGACTTGTCTTGAACCCAATCGAACATCTCTGGAGAGACCTGAAAATAGCTGTGCAGTGACACTTCCCATCCAACAAGACAGAACTTGAAGATCTGCAGAGAAGAATGGGAGAAACTCCACAAATACAGGTGTGCCAAGCTTGTAGTGTCATACCCAAGAAGACTCAAAGTGTAACAGTTCTGTAACGACAGATGCTGGGAGACTAGAAGCAAGTACTGGGTGTAGATTTAACAATAAGTAGACAAAACAAGAACAGTGTCTGGACAGGAGAAACATAACATCAATGCTGACCATGCTGGGGGGGGGGCGCACTGTATATGCACATGGTGTAGCTCTTTAAAAAGAAATCAGTTAAAATATTTTTTGGGGTGGGTGGGATGTGGAGGGTTTAGTTATGTTATTCTAATAAAAGTTATTTAACCACCTCGTTTTTCTGTTCTTATGGCTCTCAATTTTACAATAGAATTTAAGCTAAATTATCCAAGTGAAAATGCTAAACTGTAAAATGCACCTAGAATGTTTGTTTGATGCTAATGCAAAATGAAAAAAGCTAGACAGGTTAGAATTATTATTTTCCTAATTAGTTAATAAAATACGATGTAAATATAATCAAGGCTTTTAGGAAACAAATACCAAGACATTTGCTTGTTATTATGCATTTGTCTTCCTGATAATAGTGCACAAATAAATATCCACATTCTGTAAATGACAATTGAGTCCCATGAAGTGACAGGCGTCGATACTTTCATTGTTGATCAATAGTATACGAGTAAAATCAGACTGTTCTCCAATGCGTTGATAACGTGACCGATCTTATTTATTTTTTTTACGAGACGACGCCTTCGTCAGGACTAACAAAACAAATTGGGTAAAGTACATGGACATGTGAATCCATTTAATTTCGTTTTAATGGACACCTTATTTTACATGGACGCCATTTCCGTTTTTTTTAATAGCGTCCGATATGGCGCAACGATATGCTACTGTAAATAATAACTGTACCCTAAAATTACAAAGTGAACCCAAGGCAAGCTTTAATGCAATAACGCATGTGATTGGTGCCTGACACTCACGACAGGTAAAGGAGCAGCGATATGAGTGCAGTTAACGTTATCAAAATAGGAAGCGAACGATAGCATGCTTAAGTTTAGGTAGCTAACGTTTGACCATTTCAGTTTGCTTGTCCAATATTGTAGCATGTGAGGCTGACATACTGTCTTGATATAAATGACTATATTGTGAACGAACACGGTGACTTCTTACTATGTGCAATTAAAAAACACAACCACTAACGTTAGCTAGCTAGATGGCTAACTTCTAGCTAGCGCACGTTTAAGAAATAGTAAACTGCAGAACGTTCGCGTCTTCCGTTAGCTCGAGGTAGCTACACATTTACAACATGTAAAACACTGCCAATAAAATCACCAAAACATACCTAGCTTCAATGTCAAGCTGTGCTCACTCTACACACCTTGCAGAGACTTGAAAAACAATTACTTATTCTTTGGGATTTCGTTGGCGGATCCCATCCAACTTTTAGGTGCATACACCGCCACCTACTGTACGGGTGTGTGAAGCCATTCACTGCCTACCTAATTATATTATTTGATACAATATTATAAAAACTGGGCACTGAATGCTGATTGGCTGACAGCTGTGGTATATCAGACCGTATACCACGGGTATGACAAAACATTTATTTTCACTGCTCTAATCACGTTGGTAACCAGTTTATAATGGCAATAAGGCACTGAGGTTTGTGGTATATGGCCAATATACCACGGCTAAGGGCTGTATCCAGGCACTCCGCGTTGTTGTGCTTGAGAACAGCCCTTAGCCATGGTATATTGGCCATATACCACACCTCCTCGAGCCTTATTGCTTAAATAACAAATTGGGGGAAAGGAAAATTGCCCTACCACCTATTAGCCCTCTATAAAAAAAAAAACACACACACATTCCAGTATTTGACCTTATCTAGTCCTACTCCAGAAGACTAGATAAGGTAAAACACCCCCTGCAACTGTTCTGCAGTAAATCCTTGCAATCTAAAGTACTTCTCTGCCGCTGCCACCACAACCTCTATTTTCTGTGACTTTCGATCCATTTCTGCAGTACAATTAACAACCATGGCTATGAATGCTAAAAATCCCACTTTACTGAAGCACATATTATTCCTATCACTCTCTTGATCTCTGCCTACTCACAGGAATCCTCTCAGGATCCCTCACCCTGTACCCATGCGTCAGCATACGGCACTTTCTGTACTACTCTAACCCTGGCAACCTCAATCTGCCTTTCTCTCACAGGACATCTCTGATCTCCAGCCCCATGATCACCCCCACAACTAACACACATTTTTCTCCACCGATGTGTGTTCCGCACATTCCTTCATCTCATGACCATTGTGGCTGCTTCGCGTGATGTATTGTTGTCTCTACCTTCTTGCCCTTTGTGCTGTTGTTTGTGCCCAATAATGTTTGTACCATGTTTTGTGCTGCTAACATGTTGTGCTGCTGCCATGTGTTTCTACCATGTTGTTTTGCTACCATGCTGTGTTTTCACGTGTTGCTGCCATGCTATGTCGTCTTAGGTCTCTCTTTATGTAGCGTTGTGGGGTCTCTTGTCGTGATGTGTGTTTTGTCCTATATTTTATTTAGTATTTTTAATCCCAGGCCCCATCCCCGCAGGAGGCCTTTTGCATTCTGGTAGGCCATCATTGTAAATGAGAATTTGTTCTTAACTGACTTGCCTAGTTAAATTTAAAAAATGTCCTCCTGCACACCTAGGCATCTCCCTCTTACACACTGCTGCACTATGCCCATAACCTTGACACCTAAACACCATAATATTTTCATAACATAAACTCTCACGGGATACCTGACACTTCCTACATTGACCTTATCTGCTAAAAACTCTGCATCAAAATTCAGCATGACATATAATTTCTTCTCCGTTTCCCCACCGTATCTACATCTCACCAAACAGCGCTGTCACAGACATTGGGAATCTTCACTTTCAACTGCTCCTCAACACTTAATGCCACCCCTGTTATTACATCTTTCAACGGTGTCCTGCTCCGGAGAGCAAAGCACTAATCTCGTAATCCGGAACGCCCGCTCCCTCTGGGTTGAGGAAACACAAAATAATAGAGTCCACTCGAGTTACCTAACCCAACAGTCACCAACCTCTCCTCCACCCAACCTGACACCACATATGTATCAACCAAAAAGCACAGATACATTCTCTCAACAAATCTCACTCCTACTGTGCCCAAATCATCCTTATCATCCTTGGGACGAGACCTGAACTCAGCAGTCCTCACCGCAGGTACTTCACTCTCAACAAGTTCCATCTCTGATCTAATGGAGCACGTATTCCTGTTTTTGCTCTTGACGCCCACCTTCCTCACAGCAATCATAACTGCACCTGCTACCACATTTAATTCATCCTCACTCTCGTCATGTTCCATTTCCTCCTCAAGCTCTTCCAAAAGTTCTGGGCGATCCTCCATTCCATATTCACTCAAAACATATTCTATATCGCTCCTTTTTTTCTTGTCTATCATCTTCTCCTTCACCAGATCTTCCAGAAGGCCTGTGTAATCCCCCACTCCATGTTTATTCCTAATATTCTCCACTTTCTTCCTTACTTTCTTCCTTATTTCCTTCCATACTCCTCCGTAAGCATTTAGCTTCTTACTCCTACTAAAAAGGTAAAAATAACACCCATACAAGATAGAGGAAACTAACTTAATCCACCCACAATAAAAAAAAAATAACACATTGACAAAACCAAAACCCCCTAACTCCCACTTCTTTCAAATCTCCATACAGTATCTCCCTTCTCAGGCTCTATGACTTGAGAGGTTGTACGGCTTGTGAAAATACTCCATGCAACTCCTCTGCTGAGAAGTCTTTCAGTCCCAGGAACCATTCCACCGCATCCACAATATCTATTTTCCTGGACTTCCTCTCCACCTTGGCAGTGCCATTAATCACCATAGAAATAAAGGTCACAAAGTCCACCTTATAACCTTTAACATATCTGGGTCCTGATGTTGAACAGCAACCACTGCAGCCTTCAGTGAAGGCCTGTCCACCACCATGGACTCTTCAGGAGCACCATTCAAACCCTTTTAACTGCATATGAAATGCTCTCAAAAGCCCTGACATTAGCCACCTCATTCTCTTTCACCCTTGTTGGGCATTCCAAAGATGTGGCTTCATGGTTCACACCACAATTGCAACATGTCACATTTTCCTAACTTCTAAAACACATGATATGATCTTTTCCACTAATTGACTTGGCTTCTCCCCTCTGCAAACACTTGAAACATGTCCAAAAGCTTTACAATGATCACACTGCATTGGTCTTGGAACAAATGCTCTGAGTTTATACACTGCTCAAAAAAATAAAGGGAACACTAAAATAACACATCCTAGATCTGAATGAATGAAATATTCTTAGTAAATATTTTTTTCTTTACATAGTTGAATGTGCTGACAACAAAATCACACAAAAATTATCAATGGAAATCAAATTTATCAACCCATGGAGGTCTGGATTTGGAGTCACACTCAAAATTAAAGTGGAAAACTACACTACAGGCTGAGCCAACTTTAACTTTATGTAATGTCCTTAAAACAAGTCAAAATGAGGCTCAGTAGTGTGTGTGGCCTCCACGTGCCTGTATGACCTCCCTACAATGCCTGGGCATGCTCCTGATGAGGTGGCGGATGGTCTCCTGAGGGATCTCCTCCCAGACCTGGACTAAAGCATCCGCCAACTCCTGGACAGTCTGTGGTGCAACGTGGCGTTGGTGGATGGAGCGAGACATGATGTCTCAGATGTGCTCAATTGGATTCAGGTCTGGGGAACGGGCGGGCCAGTCCATAGCATCAATACCTTCCTCTTGCAGGAACTGCTGACACACTCCAGCCACATGAGGTCTAGCATTGTGCATTAGGAGGAACCCAGGGCCAACCGCACCAGCATATGGTCTCACAAGGGGTCTGAGGATCTCATCTCGGTACCTAATGGCAGTCAGGCTACCTCTAGCGAGCACATGGAGGGCTATGCGGCCCCCCAAAGAAATGCCACCCCACACCATGACTGACCCACCGCCAAACCGGTCATGCTGGAGGATGTTGCAGGCAGCAGAACGTTCTCCACGGCGTCTCCCGACTGTCACGTCTGTCACATGCTCAGTGTGAACCTGCTTTCATCTGTGAAGAGCACAGGGCGCCAGTGGCGAATTTGTCAATCTTGGTGTTCTCTGGCAAATGCCAATCGTCCTGCACGGTGTTGGGCTGTAAGCACAACCCCCACCTGTGGACGTCGGGCCCTCATACCACCCTCATGGAGTCTGTTTCTGACCGTTTGAGCAGACACATGCACATTTGTGGCCTGCTGGAGGTCATTTTGCAGGGCTCTGGCAGTGCTCCTCCTGCTCCTCCTTGCACAAAGGCGGAGGTAGCGGTCCTGCTGCTGGGTTGTTGCCCTCCTACAGCCTCCTCCACGTCTCCTGATGTACTGGCCTGTCTCCAGGTAGCGCCTCCATGCTCTGGACACTACGCTGACAGACACAGCAAACCTTCTTGCCACAGCTCGCATTGATGTGCCATCCTGGATGAGCTGCACTACCTGAGCCACTTGTGTGGGTTGTAGACTCCGTCGCATGCTACCACTAGAGTGAAAGCACTGCCAGCATTCAAAAGTGACCAAAAAATCAGCCAGGAAGCATAGGAACTGAGAAGTGGTCTGGTCACCACCTGCAGAACCACTCCTTTATTGGGGGTGTCTTGCTAAATGCCTATAATTTCCACCTGTTGTCTATTCCATTTGCACAACAGCATGTGAAATGTATTGTCAATCAGTGTTACTTCTTAAGTGGACAGTTTGATTTCACAGAAGTGTGATTGACTTGGAGTTACATTGTGTTGTTTATTTTTTTGAGCAGTGTATATCCCATCTGCACTTTAGTAAGGAGAGACTCCAAATAAGAAAATAACAGATAAGACTCTTCACTTTTTCTTTAATTCACCACATGATTCATCCGAGGAGCATCAATCACTCCAGGAATATTTTTCATCTCTACCTCATCAACTTCCCACGAAGGTCTTTATTTGGTATAATGGTGTTCGCAACCATTTATATGTGCATTCCGCCAGCTACTGTGCGAATGGATAATAATTACCCCCGCATAATTATTGTAATGACCTGACTAGATCATAAAGGAACAATTGTCCAGACTGAGGCTTGAAGTTTACGAATTGACGGTTCATTAACCCAACTTTACACAGGCTACTGTTTGGCCGTAGCCCACGCCAAATAAATGAAAGACAACCCACAAGCCATCCATGACCTTCTCTTGTGAAGGCCAGACGTAAGAGAGAGAACAATGGCTAAACCTGGTCTTAACTTCCAATGCTCCATCCCCCTGCCCAACCCCACTCCACGCCACTCCGCCAACCGCCAGGGTGCTCGGCATCAGAACATTCCAGGCATTCCCGTGATTGGCAGATAGCAGGTTGATTAGCATGTCGGACCCCGCGAACACTGGTAAATACAACACAACCCACTAATAGCCTAACACATAACACACAGCTTGTCTGTGCGGGTCGCTACATTATATATTTTTTTAAAATTAAAATTCCCACAACGTTAGCCCATTTTGTTCCATTGTTGGACTTCACTGTTGTAAACTCATCTTTCTCACTAACTGTACTTTATGCGCTTTCAGCTTCAAACAACACTTCAGCTTCTGCCATCTCAACCTCCGTCTGTAAGCTGGCTCCCCTGCGAAACATCCTCACGATGACCTCTGATAGTGCCGCACCGGTTGATGTACACAGTCCCAGTCGATCTATCCCCAGGGGTACGCGCAATGCCGTCGGGGATACTCTAAATAAAAAATGTGATATATATTTTTCTCGCCTGAGTAGCCTCGTTTCACTGCCAAAAATAAAACGAAACCACCTAGTGTTCAGCGAAATAACAACACAATGTCAAATACATGCAGCCCAGTCAAATAATTAACATCCAGTCACATTAACCGTTAATCTCTCGCGGGAATTCCACAAACGGTCAGTATGTAGCCAAACGTAGCTGCTACTCATTCCGTTTGCTTGAAAATTGATAAATGGTTAAAAAAAAGCAAGGCCCCCATCCATAGAGACTCATACCAGCTCTACTGGTAGTACTGCTACTACCAGCAGTACTACACCTGCACCTGTCGATGACACAAGTTGTTCTGCTTCCACGAGCACTTCCAATGCTAGCATCAGTAATTGTACATTTGTTGTTAGCCCAGCTAGCATGGACACTGACAGTTGTGAATCTGATGCAGCCGACGAGCTACTGCCCCCTTACCTGGGGAAGCACGAACAACAGACAGGGACGTTGGACCATTGAAGAGGCGCAAATATGATGACTCCATTGATTTGGGGTTCACTTATATTGGGAGTAGTGCCTTACCTCAGCCACAGTGTGTCATATGTGCAAAAGTACTACCTCACTGAAACCTCCACTCTTGCGCAGACATTTAGAAACAAAATATGGCAATTTGAAAAATAAGCCACTGGAGTTTTTGTGAGCGAGAATTAAGACATATATAAAAGCAACAGATACCATTAATAAGAAGGGGCTAGAAGCATCTTATATGGTGAGCTACCGAGTGTCTAGGACAGGCAAGCCCCATGGCACTGTGGAAGACTTAATTCTTCCTGCTGCCGCGGATATGGCTGGGACAATGCTGGGAGAAAAGCCAAAAACTCTACAGACAATGCCTTCATCAAACAACACTGTTTCACAACGCATCAGTGACATTGCAGATGTTTTGAAACAATTACTGCTCCGCATACAAGCCAGTGAATTCTATGCGTTACAGCTGGATGAGTCAACAGACGTCGCGGCCAGGCCCAGCTCCTGGTACATGTCCGTTACGTTTATGTGGGGTCAATTAAAGAAGACATCCTCTTCTGCAAACCACTGGAAACCAGGACAACAGGAGAATACATTTTTTTAAGTACTGGACAGCTTTGTGACATGAAATGGACATTGGTGGTCAAGATGTGTTGGTATCTGTGCTGATGGCTCAAAAGCCATGATAGGGAGACATAGTGGAGTGATAAAGTGCGTGCAAGCAGTTGCTCCTGACGCCACTTAGGTACACTGCAGCGTCCACGGAGAGGCCCTTGCTGCCAAATGTATGCCTGACAGCTTAAAATATGTTTTGGACACTACAGTGAAAATGGTTAACTTTGTTAAAGCAAGGCCCCTGAACTCTTGTGTATTTTCTTCACTATGCAATGATATGGACAGCGACCATGTAACGCTTTTACAACATACAGAAAGAAGTGCGCTGGTTATTAGGGCAAATTATTTACATGTTTTTTTAAAATTGATTGATGAGCTTAAAGTTTCCTTTACTGACCATAATTTTCACTTGTCTGACCGCTTGCATGATGACGAGTTTCTCACACGACTGGCCTATCTGGGTGATGTTTTTTCTCACCTGAATGACAAAATCTAGGATTACAGGGACTCTCCGCAACTATATTCAATATGTGGGACAAAATTGAGGCTATGATTAAGAAGTTGGAGCTCTTCTCTGTCTGCATTAACAAGGACAACACACAGGTCTTTCCATCATTGTATGATTTTTTTGGTGTGCAAATTAACTCAATCTTATGGACAATGTCAAATGTGATATAGTGAAGCACCTGAGTGAGTTGGGTGCGCAATTACGCAGGTACTTTCCTCGAAACGGATGACACAAACAACTGGATTTGTTATCCCTTTCATGCCCTGCCTCCAGTCCACTTACCGATATCTGAACATGAGAGCCTGATAAAAATTGCAACAAGCGGTTCTGTGAAAATTGAATTGAATCAGAAGCCACCGCCAGGTTTCTGGATCGGGCTGCAGTCAGAGTATCCTGCCTTGGCAAATTACGCTGTTAAGACACTGATGCCCTTTGCAACCACATACCTATGTGGGAATGGATTCTTGACCCTCACTAGCATGACAACTAAATACAGGCACAGACTGTGTGTGGAAAAAGACTGAGACTCTCTCCAATACAACCCAACATTGCAGAGTTATGTGCATCCTTTCAAGCACACTCTTCTTGTTAACCTGTGGTGAGTTATTCACAATTTTTGATGAACAAGTACGTTTTTATACAGTTGAAGTCGGAAGTTTACATACACTTAGGTTGGAGTCATTTAAACTTGTTTTTCAACCCCTCCACTAATTTCTTGTTAACAATCTATAGCTTTGGCAAGTCGGTTAGGACATCTACTTTGTGCATGACACAAGTCATTTTTCCAACAATTGTTTACAGACAGATTATTTCACTTATAATTCACTGTATCACAATTCCAGTGGGTCAGAAGTTTACATACACTAAGTTGACTGTGCCTTTAAACAGCTTGAAAAATTCCAGAAAATGATGTCATGGCTTTAGAAGGTTCTGATAGACATATTGACATAATTTGAGGATGTGTACCTGTGGTTGTATTTCAAGGCCTACCTTCAAACTCAGTGCCTCTTTGCTTGACATCATGGGAAAATCAAAAGAAATCAGCCAAGACCTCAGAAGAAAATTGTAGACCTCCACAAGTCTGGTTTATCCTTGGGAGCAATTTCCAAACTTCTGAAGGTACCACGTTTATCTGTACAAACAATAGTATGCAAGTATAAAGACCATGGGACCATGCAGCCGTCATACCGCTTAAGAAGGAGACGCGCTCTGTCTCCTAGAGATGAACAGACTTTGGTGCGAAAAGTGGAAATCAATTGCAGAACAACAGCAAAGGACCTTGTGAAGATGCTGGAGGAAACAGGTACAAACGTATCTATTTCCACAGTGAAACAAACCCTATATCGACATAACCTGAAAGGCCACTCAGCAAGGAAGAAGCCACTGCTCCAAAACCGTCATAAAAAAGCCAGACGACGGTTTGCAACTGCACATGGGGACAAAGATCATACTTTTTGGAGAAATGTCCACTGGTCTGATGAAACAGAAATTGAACTGTTTGGCCATAATGACCATCATTATGTTCGGAGGAAAAAGGGAGATGCTTGCAAGCCGAAGAACACCATCCCAACCATGAAGCACAGGGATGGCAGCATCATGTTGTGGGGGTGCTTTCCTGAAGGAGGGACTGATGCACTTCACAAAATAGACGACATCATGAGGATGGAAAATGATGTGGATATATTGAAGCAACATCTCAAGACATCAGTCAGGAAGTTAAAGCTTGGTCGCAAATGGGTCTTCCAAATGGACAATGACCCCTATCATACTTCCAAAGTTGTGGCAAAATTACTTAAGGACAACAAAGTCAATGTATTGGAGTGGCCATCACAAAATCCTGACCTCAACCCTATAGAAAATTAGTGGGCAGAACTGAAAAAGCGTGTGTGAGCAAGGAGGCCTACAAACCTGACTCAGTTTCACCAGTTCTGTCAGGAGGAATGGGCCAAAATTCACCCAACTTATTGTGGAAGGCTACCCAAAACATTTGACCCAAGTTAAACAATTTAAAGGCAATGTTACCAAATATTAAATGAGTGTATGTAAACTTCTGACCCACTGGGAATGTGATGAAAGAAATAAAAGCTGAAATAAATCATTCTCTCTACTATTATTCTGACATTTCACATTCCTAAAATAAAGTGGTGATCCTAATTTACCTAAAACAGGGATTTTTTTACTTGGATTAAATGTCAGGAATAGTGAAAAACTGAGTTTAAATGTACTTGGCTAACGTATATGTACACTTCCGACTTCAACTGTATATGTAAGATGGCTAAATAAAGAGCATAATTATTGATGATTATTATTATTATATTATTATTATTTGTGCCCTGGTCCTATACGAGCTCTTTGTCCCTTCCCACGAGCCGCATTGTGACAAAAACTTACACTCATTCTTATGTTTAATTAATGTATCGTATAGTGTGTGTGATGTCATAGGATTGACCTGGATAATTAAATACATTTTTGGGACATAAATCATTTAAATGTTTTTCCATTGAACAGTCTATCATAGTTGGTGCTATAATATGACCTTCATCAAGCCTTCAAATGTTTGTGTCCCTCAACTTTAAGGCATAGTTTGGGATTTTGACGTCATATGAACTTGTGGATTCCATTTTTATGTATCTTTGCCCAGTATAAAGAAAGTTGCACACAGATAAATAAAAAGGGTATCCACGAGTTCATTTGACCCTGGGGAAGTAGTTAATGGGCCTCATTGTCAAAATCCCGAACTATCCCTTTAAGGTGAAAACAGTCTTTCCCCACCACAGCCCAAATATGCATGAACAACCCAGTGGAAACTAACTCTGACTCACCACAGTGATCCTGTGACTCACCAGTAGTCCTTGCCCACCATTTTGGGTGACAGCTTGAACTGAGACAAGTCTTGAGAGAGGGAAGTATAAGAAATATGTTATGCATCACAATGTGTGTGTGTGGGGGTGGGTGGGTGGGTGGGTGCAGCAGCACCATGTGCTAATATATATGATTGATTGACAATTTATTTAACAAGTTAACAGAAGATGCTTTCATTCATAACTGAGTTTATAAAATTCATGATAAACTGGGTGGTTCAAGCCCTGAATGCTGATTGGCTGACAGCTGTGGAATATCAGACCGTATACCACGGGTATGACAACATCTATTTTTACTGCTCTAATTGCCAGTTTATAATAGCAATAAGGCACCTTGGGGGGGTTGTGCTATATGGCTAATATATGGCTAAGGGCGCTGTATCCAGGCACTCCGCATTGCGTCGCGCTTAAGAACATCCCTTGGCCGTGGTATATTGCCTAATTGCTTAATTATAAACTGGGTGGTTCGGGCCCTGAATGCTGATTGGCACCCCCTCGTGACTTATTGCTTAAGTAGACTACTAGCCTACATTTCCTTCATTATCAGGGATCATATACCACTGTCATGAGATGGAATTACTCAGACAGACGATGGCAGTATAACACCAATACAAGATAATAATATATTCTACCTCTGACACCAAGGAGCAGTAGCCATGTAGTCTAGTCAATTACAATAAGTATGTTATCTCATTAATTATCTCCTTAAAGTGTCAATCAGCAGTTAAGACAATAATAAAGCGTACTCCACACTCCTGTTTGTTATGGATGCAAAGGCCATCCTTGATATTAACATTTTAGTTTTAACCATGTTTTGAAGCTATATAGTGTTTTTTTACATGAACTTTGTTTCTAAACATTGGAGTGAAATAACTTATATTTTGGGTTCTGATGGGGTATGACAATTTAACTGAGCTCATGAGTCATTTCTAAGTTTTATTCTTCAAGAATCATTCATTCATTAGTCCCAAAACGTATGAAGCAACTGCAGATTGCCCCTTTAACGAAGCAGGTGAACAGCAATTATGTGACTTTAGTAGTTTCAGTTTGTTAAAGTCTCTCTAAGATCTAAAAGCACAGGGATTTTTTTCTTAGTAGCCTAACTACATTATTCTAGATAGTTAGTTAGTTACTGTGTGAGTCAAACAGCTTGTGTGTTTAATGACTAAAGCAACCTCAATATTTAAAAAAAAATTACTTGCTACTTTGCAAGCCTTATAATTTAAGCACGGGCATAGACACCTGGCTACGTGATACAGTGTAAGGATTAATTAATACCCAAGACAATTGTCACTGTCCAGAGCAAATGAGATGGCACTAATGTGACTTAAGCCATCCGCAGGTGTCCAATGGTATGAGAGAGGGGCGGGCTCATGCATGTCTATCTGTGTTAGTCACAGGTGAGGTCACAGAGCACAACATGGTTACAGGTAATGTTATTGTTAAACTTAGCTGAATAGTTTGCATGCATGTGTTGATGGGGAGTGTGTGTGTGTGTTTAACTTTAGAAAACTGTAGGTAGGCTATTATTTATTTATTTATTTAACAAAGAACTAGTTTGATACCAAGCCAAAATTGTTGTTATCTTTTGTGTGCCTCTGTTGCATCTCTTTGACCTGTTAGGGATCCGCTTTAGGTCCATGTTAAGTATCCGTGAGCCTAATTATGAAGTGGTCTTGATATGAATCCCTTTATGGGCTTCATATCGTTCGTCATTGCGCTAATGCTTTATGTGCTGAAGTCACCCTTTAAGTTATTCCTATACTAAAATAACTTTTGTCTAAATTGGACTAAATTGTCTACAAACTTCTGAAATACCAAAGCCAATATAAGGTGTCATCGGTACTATTAGAGAGGGGGCTCCTCTTGCGGGGCAGGTATTTAGCTAAGAGTAAAGCTTTAATTGTATTTTTTTTTTTAGCTTTGTTTGTTTACGTAACCCGTTGCTCGAGCACTGTCCAAGGTGCTGAAGGGGAGCTGCTGAAGTGGTACGCTGCGAGTGAACTCCATTGGGCAAACGCTACAAAGAATTGTCTACACAAATTGTATCTACTTAGGTGCAGGACTTATTCTACCTCCACTCATAATGACAATCAAAAGTAGTTGTGTATACTTTAATAAATCAAATAATCTATACTTGGTGACAGGTTAAGTGTGTCTCAAGTAGCTTTTTAGAAGGTGAGCAGTGTTTGAGATACCTCGCATTATGAAACCGTACTCCACACTATGTCACCTTTATCTTTTTAATAAAACATGAATGTTTTCGGGGCCGTTGATATCCGACTACGTCCCGTGGGAAATCATGGAAGTTTTTTATTACAGAGCGGTGCCCGACGACGTCTCGCTTCATAGATGGGTGAGCGGTGCGCTGCGACAGCATGGCCGAGGAGAATGGACTCAAAGGCCACTGTGGCAGACATCTTGGCCCCGGCCGCTGGACCGGAGGAAGTGGACGACCCAGTTGGAATGGCAAAAGAAGGACATCTTTCTGGATTAAAAGTGACTGGTCTTGAACGGTGACTGCCATGGATGTGCCCCGAAGTTCATTAACAGACAGCTCATTTTGATGTCTACAAACAAGCCTAAGGATGCACTTAAGGATACATATTGGACTATTGGACTATTTCAGTCCCATAACTGTGCCTGGATGAAATACTTTGGGAGTGAGGGGACTTAACTCTTGATTGATTGATTGCAACCTGACTAGTTGTCATAACTTATTAATGTCCTTTAACAAATGGACTCAATTTAATAATTTACTTTTTTATGTCTCTACTAGCCTAATGTGGCTTTTGGACTTTTCTGCATTGGACTTCACTATTGACAAGCAGTAATGGATGGATTGTTTTTACTTGTTCCCCCTGTTTAACTCTTGATTGATTGATCCAGCCAAACCACCCACCCACTCACTCCCCTCTACCTCTCCTCCCATCCCCTCTGCATCTCCAGGCGAGTCCCTGGTGTGGATGAGTGTGGGAGGGGGAGTAGGCCTCTCGCCATGGCTCACTCCTCTGACTACCACAACCATAGGGAAATGACCAACGGGCGAGGACATCCTCTCCCCCACCCTCATAATGGGGGCCAGGGGGGCCAGGCTGGGGGATCCCACTCGACAAACCGCTACATGCAGAAGAAGCATCACCGCCACAGGGGAGGCAGGTCCTCACCCATGGGCAGAGTCATCCTCATCAACTCTCCTGTCGATGGTGATAATTTTACTGTGTCTACTCCCCCTCCCACAGTAACTCAGTGTTGTATGAACTCTTAAGTCCACAAAACTAAAGCCTGCTGAGCTAAAGATCCTTCATTAGTTCAGGACAATTATACATTTTTACTTACAACTCCCATATTTCTGCTGTATCCAACTTGTTGTCAATACAGTGTTTCTACTGCATTGGATCTCAGAGTGCCTGTTCCCTCTTGTGTACAGGTGGGGATGACTGTGAAGACCTCCACACAGTGACAGTAGATAAGAGTGCAGACGGCCGTCTGGGATTCAGTGTTAGAGGTGGTTCAGAACACGGACTCAGCATCTTCGTCAGCAAGATAGAGGATGACAGCTCTGCAGGTAGGTCCTATAACAGAGGGAGGGAGGTGTGTGTGTTGACCCCATAAAGACCCCTGTTTGTTTTTACGAGTGTGTTTGTGTGAGTATGCGTTTACATATACGTTAGCCAAGTACATTTAAACTCAGTTTTTCACAAATCCTGACATTTAATCCAAGTAAAAAATTCCCTGTCTTAGGTAAATTAGGATCACCACTTTATTTTAGGAATGTGAAATGTCAGAATAATAGTAGAGAGAATTATTTATTTTACCTTTTATTTCTTTCATCACATTCCCAGTGGGTCAGAAGTTTACATACACTCGCTTAGTATTTGGTAACATTGCCTTTAAATTGTTTAATTTGGGTCAAACGTTTCGGGTAGCCTTCCACAAGCTTCCCACAATAAGTTGGGTGAATTTTGGCCCATTCCTCCTGACAGAGCTGGTGCAACTGTGTCAGGTTTGTAGGCCTCCTTGCTCACACATGCCTTTTCAGTTCTGTCCACAAATTTTCTATGGGATTGAGGTCAGGGCTTTGTGATGGCCACTCCAATACCTTGACTTTGTTGTACTTAAGCCATTTTGCCACAACTTTGGAAGTATGCTTTGTGTCATTGTCCATTTGGAAGACCCATTTGCGACCAAGCTTTAACTTCCTGAATATGTCTTGAGATGTTGCTTCAATATATCCACATAATTTTCCTTCTTCATGATGCCCACTATTTTGTGAAGTGCACCAGTCCCTCCTTCAGCAAAGCACCCCCACAACATGATGCTACCACCCCCGTGCTTCACGTTTGGGATGGTGTTCTTCGGCTTGCAAGCTTCCCCCTTTTTCCTCCAATGGTCTATTTTTGTTTCATCAGACCAGAGGACATTTCTCCAAAAAGTACGATCTTTGTCCACATGTGCAGTTGCAAACCGTAGTCTGGCTTTTTTATGGTGGTTTTGTATCAGTGGCTTCTTCCTTGCTGAGCGGCCTTTCAGGTTATGTCGATATAGGACTCATTTTTACTGTGGATATAGATACGTTTGTACCTGTTTCCTCCAGCATCTTCAGAAGGTCCTTTGCTGTTGTTCTGGAATTGATTTGCACTTTTCGCACCAAAGTACATTCATCTCTAGGAGACAGAACGCGTCTCATTCCTGAGCGGTATGACGGCTCCGTGGTCCCATGGTGTTTATACTTGCGTACTATTGTTTGTACAGATGAACGTGGTGCTTTCAGGCGTTTGGAAATTGCTCACAAGGATGAACCAGACTTGTGGAGGTCTACCATTTTCTGAGGTTTTGGCTGATTTCTTTTGATTTTCCCATCCCATGATGTCAAGCAAAGAGGCACTGAGTTTGAAGGTAGGCCTTGAAGGTAAGCCACAGGTACACCTCCAATTGACTCAAATGATGTCAATTAGCCTATCAAAAGCTTCTAAAGCCAGCTTCTAAAGCCACGACATAATAAGTGAAATAATCTGTCTGTAAATAATTGTTGGGAAAATTACTTGTGTCATGCACAAAGTAGATGTCCTAACCGACTTGCCAAAACTATAGTTTGTTAATAAGACATTTGTGGAGTGGTTGAAAAACAAGTTTTAATGACTCCAGCCCAAGTGTATGTAAACTTCCGACCTCAACTGTATGTGTGCGTGTGTATACATGTGTCTGTACTGTATGTGTGCGTGTGTATACATGTATCTGTACTGTATGCGTCAGTTAGTCTGTGCTTAAATCCCTTCGTCTCTCCCCTCCAGAGCAGGCAGGTCTCTGTGTAGGGGACAAGCTGGTGGAGGTGAATGGTATCAGCCTGGAAAGCATCACTATGAGCAGTGCTGTGAAGGTCCTGACGGGGAACAACAGGCTGAGGATGGTCGTGAGACGTGTGGGGAAAGTCCCTGGTATACGCTACTCCAAGGAGAAGACTACATGGTGAGAGGGCCTAGTGTAGTGTACGGTACTGTACACTCTTAGAAAAAAATACGATATCTAGAGCCTAAAAATGTTCTTCAACTGTCCCCATAGAAGAACCCTTTGAATAACCATTTCTGATTCCAGGTAGAACATCTTTGGTTCCAGGTAGAACCCTTTCCACAGTGGGTTCTACATGGAATCAAAAAGAGTTCTACCTGGAACCAAAAAGGGTTGTTTTATTGGGACAGCCGAAGACCCCTTCTGGAACCCTTTTTTCTAAGAGTGTACTAAACTGTTATATTATGTCACATCATGTACTGCGCTCTACTGTTGTTATGTGATGTAGTTGGTCAGTTCCTAATGTAATGGTTAGTTGAGACAGGGACACATGTGTAAATGAGTGTAGTTGTTAATCAGCATTCAAGTTCAAGTGCAACCTGACTAGTTCAAGCCACCTGAAGCATTGGAGTGGAGTGAGCGAAGTATGGGTAATGAGACAGGCTGGTATCATAGACTAGACGTAACATTGTAAATTCAAATCCAAATTAGTATGATATGTTATGTTTGATATAGTTACATAAGACAGAAAGTTTACTTAAGGAAAAAACTAAAAGAGGGTGGTTGGTCGGGGTAAACACGAATGTCTAGCATCCCAAACGTTGAGTGTTCAATCTCATTATGGACAACTTTAGCATGTTAGCTAACCCTTCCCCAAACCCTAACCTTAACCCCTAACCTAGCTAACATTAGCCACAAAATTGGAATTCGCAACATATCACACGAAATGGATGATGGACATCCATACATCCACATATAAATGCATACATGTACCATACCAAACGTGACATGTCATACTAATTTGAGTGTCCCAGGCTTTCATGTACTATGCTACGTCTACCCCTGAGTCCAGGTTTCAGGCAGGAGACTACCTGATGCATATGATCAGTACAACAACAACACTATACAGAGCACAGGAGGTTGGAGGTACCTTAATTGGGGAGAATGGGCTCGTTGTAATGGCTGGAGCGGAATTAGTGAAATTGTATCAGATGCATCAAACACATAGTTTTCATTTGTTTGATTCCATTCTATTCGCTCTGTTCTAGCCATTATTATGAGCCGTCCTCCCTCAGCAGCCTCCACTGTTACATAGTTAGTGTCACATGGTTCCATATAATATGTATCCGGTTTTGTGATACCGAGTGTATCGTATGCATCAACAGTGTGTTAAATGCATCACGATCCTTATGAAATTGATCCCATTAGGCTTATGGTTTGTGAATTCTTTATAAGTATTACGTTTTTCATAGTGTCTCATCAATAGAACAGCTAGTATTATATCTCTATGGTCACATCAGTATGATGCGTCACCACTAGGTTATCTTGCTGCTGAGGGATCTTGGTTTCATGGTGCACGGCTAGATGGATTTCCTCTATGGCTATGGCTATTTGACTAATTGATAGGAAGGCCAGAACTCACTGGGGAATGGGGCTGCTGTTGTGTGTGTTAGTAGGTGAGGAGGGATGTAGTATGTCAAATTAAATCTAATTTGAGGGTGGGGGGGGGCAATGCAAATAGTCTGGGTAGCCATTTGATTAGATTTATTTTATTTACCTAGGCAAGTCAGTTAAGAACCAATTCTTATTTTCAATGACAGCCTAGGAACAGTGGGTTAACTGCCTGTTCAGGGGCAGAACAACAGATTTGTACCTTGTCAGCTCAGGGATTTGAACTTGCAACCTTCCAGTTACTAGTCCAACGCTCTAACCACTAGGCTGCCCTGCCGTATGTTCAGGAGTTCAGGATGTTCAGGAGTCTTATGGCTTGGGGGTAGAAGCTGTTCAGAAGCCTCTTGGACCTACACTTAGCGCTCAGGTACCGCTTGCCGTTTGGTAGCAGAGAGAACAGTCTATGACTAGGGTGGCTGGTGTCTTTGACAATTTTTAGGGCCTTCCTCTGACACCGCCTGGTATAGAGGTCCTGGATGGCAGGAAGCTTTGCCCCAGTGATGTATTGGGCCGTACGTACGACCATCTGTAATGCCTTGCGGTCGGAGACCGAGCAGTTGCCATATCTGGCAGTGACGCAACCAGTGCTCTTGATGGTGCAGCTTTAGAAACTTTTGAGGATCTGAGGATCCATGCCAAATCTTTTCAGTCTCCTGAGGAGGAATAGGTTTTGTCGTACCCTGTTTACGACTGTATTGGTGTGCTTGGACCATGTTAGTTTGTTGGTGATGTGGACCCCAAGGAACTTGAGACCTTTAACCTGCTCCACTGCAGCCCCATCGATGACAATGGGGGCGTGCTCAGTCCTGTTTTTCCTGCAGTCAACAATCATCTCCTTTGTCTTGATCACGTTGACGGAGAGGTTGTTTCCCTGGCATCACACGGCCAGGTCTCTGGCCTCCTCCCTATAGGCTGCCTTGTCGTTGTCGGTGATCAGGCCTACCACTGTTGTGTCATTGGCAAACTTAATGATGGTGTTGGAGTCGTGCCTGGCCGTGCAATCATGAGTGAACAGGGAGTACAAGAGGGGACTGTGCACGCAACCCTGAGGGGCTCTTGTGTTGACTATCAGCGTGGCGGTTGTGTTGTTACCTATCCTTACCACGTGGGGGCGGCCCAACAGGAAGTCCAAGATCCAGTTGCAGAGGGAGGTGTTTAGTACCAGGATCCTTAGCTTATTGATGAGCTTTGAGTGCACTATGGTGTTGAACGCTGAGCTGTAGTCAATGAATAGCATTCTCACATAGGTGTCCTTTTGTCCAGGTGGGAAAGGGCAATGTGGAGTGCAATAGAGATTGCATCATCTGTGGATCTGTCTGGGCGGTATGCAAATTGGAGTGGGTCTAGTGTATGTACATATCTGTGTGTGTTTGTATGTACAGTATGTTTATGTACATATCTAGCATGTGTTTGTTTCTGCAGGGTGGATCTGATCCAGAGGCGTATGGTAGTAGAGGAGAGTGGTCGTACTCCTTCAGATGCCAGTTCAGACAGTGTTCTCCGTAGGATGGTTCACCTCTACACAACCTCAGAGGACTACTGCCTGGGATTCAACATCAGAGGGGGCAAAGAGTTCGGACTGGGCATCTACGTCTCTAAGTACGTGGTCCTGGGGAAGATACAGGTTGTGAATGTTTATGTTCCCACCTATCACTAGATTAAACTGCTCAAGTGTACAACACTGTTGCTCTCAACAACAACAAAATACAGGGGAGATACCTTTGTTTGTAACATGTAAATATATTCAGAATTGACTTGTGGGAGACGTGAGCAGCCCTTAATTGAATCTGAACTCTAACTACTGGATGGTAACTATCAGAGAACAATGTTAGAACAACGTTTGAAGCTCAGAGCAATACAAAACACAACTCAAAACAACCGGCCATCTCCACGACACATCTTCCTTGACTTCTCTGTGTATTATGATCAGGTTGGACCCTGGGGGTCTGGCGGAGCAGCACGGCATCAAGATGGGCGACCAGATCCTGGCGGCCAATGGGGTGAGCTTTGATGGCATCACCCATAGCAATGCCGTGGAAGTTCTGAAGAGCCACACCCACATCATGCTGACCATCAGGGTGAGAGAGAAGACTCATCTTTGTTTTTCTTTAGCTATCTATAGTGCTTTCACCTATCCAGTCCTATCAGATCTGTGAAGTGGAGTGAACTAGCTAGGGCAGATGGAAGGGAACATCTCTCTGAAATGAAACACGGCCATTATACAGTGCCTTGCGAAAGTATTCGGCCCCCTTGAACTTTGCGACCTTTTGCCACATTTCAGGCTTCAAACATAAAGATAAAACTGTATTTTTTTGTGAAGAATCAACAACAAGTGGGACACAATCATGAAGTGGAACGACATTTATTGGATATTTCAAACTTTTTTAACAAATCAAAAACTGAAAGATTGGGCGTGCAAAATTATTCAGCCCCTTTACTTTCAGTGCAGCAAACTCTCTCCAGAAGTTCAGTGAGGATCTCTGAATGATCCAATGTTGACCTAAATGACTAATGATGATAAATACAATCCACCTGTGTGTAATCAAGTCTCCGTATAAATGCACCTGCACTGTGATAGTCTCAGAGGTCCGTTAAAAGCGCAGAGAGCATCATGAAGAACAAGGAACACACCAGGCAGGTCCGAGATACTGTTGTGAAGAAGTTTAAAGCCGGATTTGGATACAAAAATATTTCCCAAGCTTTAAACATCCCAAGGAGCACTGTGCAAGCGATAATATTGAAATGGAAGGAGTATCAGACCACTGCAAATCTACCAAGACCTGGCCGTCCCTCTAAACTTTCAGCTCATACAAGGAGAAGACTGATCAGAGATGCAGCCAAGAGGCCCATGATCACTCTGGATGAACTGCAGAGATCTACAGCTGAGGTGGGAGACTCTGTCCATAGGACAACAATCAGTCGTATATTGCACAAATCTGGCCTTTATGGAAGAGTGGCAAGAAGAAAGCCATTTCTTAAAGATATCCATAAAAAGTGTCGTTTAAAGTTTGCCACAAGCCACCTGGGAGACACACCAAACATGTGGAAGAAGGTGCTCTGGTCAGATGAAACCAAAATTGAACTTTTTGGCAACAATGCAAAACGTTATGTTTGGCATTAAAGCAACACAGCTGAACACACCATCCCCACTGTCAAACATGGTGGTGGCAGCATCATGGTTTGGGCCTGCTTTTCTTCAGCAGGGACAGGGAAGATGGTTAAAATTGATGGGAAGATGGATGGAGCCAAATACAGGACCATTCTGGAAGAAAACCTGATGGAGTCTGCAAAAGACCTGAGACTGGGACGGAGATTTGTCTTCCAACAAGACAATGATCCAAAACATAAAGCAAAATCTACAATGGAATGGTTCAAAAATAAACATATCCAGGTGTTAGAATGGCCAAGTCAAAGTCCAGACCTGAATCCAATCGAGAATCTGTGGAAAGAACTGAAAACTGCTGTTCACAAATGCTCTCCATCCAACCTCACTGAGCTCGAGCTGTTTTGCAAGGAGGAATGGGAAAAAATTTCAGTCTCTCGATGTGCAAAACTGATAGAGACATACCCCAAGCGACTTACAGCTGTAATCGCAGCAAAAGGTGGCGCTACAAAGTATTAACTTAAGGGGGCTGAATAATTTTGCACGCCCAATTTTTCAGTTTTAAATTTGTTAAAAAAGTTTGAAATATCCAATAAATGTCGTTCCACTTCATGATTGTGTCCCACTTGTTGTTGATTCTTCACAAAAAAATACAGTTTTATATCTTTATGTTTGAAGCCTGAAATGTGGCAAAAGGTCGCAAAGTTCAAGGGGGCCGAATACTTTCGCAAGGCACTGTAAGTGCATCTCAATAGTCTAAAGTTGCCTCCACTCCTTGTCTCCTCTCCATCATATACACTGATCTGTACTGTTCTCCTAAATGCATGTACATCAAGGTTGAAAGTGGTACACACTAACCTTTCATATGAAACATGTACTCAATGTTCAATAGGTTAGATCCATTTCATACCTAAGAGTTGATCACGTGGTGCTCTAAGTACTCTGGCACATTAATGGATGTTGCAGTGCGTTAAACAACACCGGCTCTTCTTGCGCTGGGGAGTGAGACAGCATAGTAAAGCAGACAGCTGGCACCTGGCCCATGCATTCCTCTGTGTTTGTGTGTGTGTACCTGTGTGTGTACCTGTGTGTGTGTGTGTGTGTGTGTGTGTGTGTGTGTGTGTGTGTGTGTGTGTGTGTGTGTGTGTGTGTGTGTGTGTGTGTGTGTGTGTGTGTGTGTGTGTGTGTGTGTGTGTGTGTGTGAGTTTGTGTGCACACCCAGCCCCTCGCATTCCAGTGGGCTCAATTTACTCCTCTCATCTCAGGTTCCGTGCGAGAAAAAACGGCAGAGACGATGTTCATTATTTACAAGGCAGCAAGATCAAGTTATAATCAGCAGAAAGCCTTGTTTTATCTCTCTCCTCTGCCCCGCGCTAAACCCCATTATGGCTCAAAATTACACACATAGGAGCCGGGTTAGTTTGCTAAACGCCCCCCAACACCTGCCCAGACCAAGGCCCATTGTGGAAGCTCTCGGAGGGGGTCCACTGTGACTTCTGCCTGAACTGAATTGGTGGCTTTCCTTTGTGGTCTTAAGTGTAGGGATCTTAGAATTTGTCAAGTAAATCTTGTGTTTGACCTAAAATGGTGCCCTGTTCTCCATGTGGGCCTGTGCTAAGTAGCAGTATGGTGAGAAGGCATAAGCTTCCCTGGAGAGGTGGTGAATCTGGTGAGAGTGTCTGCCATCTTGTGTCAGGGCTCCAGTTTTTTCCTAGAACTGTGTTTCTGTATAATACTGTGTGTGTGTGTTTTGTTTCTGTATAATAGTGTGTGTGTGTGTGTGTGTGTGTGTGTGTGTGTGTGTGTGTGTGTGTGTGTGAGAGAGTGAGTGAGTGAGTGAGAGAGAGATTGCAGTGAGGTCCGCCAAGTCCCTAAGGGTCACTTGTCCTTGTAGCACCCACACACTTTCATTGAGTGGAAGGTCACATGTGCCCCAGAGCCAGAAGAAACTTCTGTGAGACGCTGTAAAGGTCATGAAATAGAGGCTAGTCTACTTATATTCTGTCCTCAGAACACCTATCCTAGGGTAAACGCATCCAGATATCCACATATAGGACTGACAACTGAACCTCTGATAAAATATTTATAGAAATGTTGTGTGTGATGATGATGATGAGTATGATGGAGAGAATAAGGTGGAGGATGATGATGATGATAGAGAACGAATATGATTATTATGATGATGATGTGATGTTTATCTTCATCCTAACAGGAGGCAGGAAGATACCCTGCATACAAAGAGATGGTGGCTGAATACAGCTGGCTCAGCAAAAGTATGTATCTCTCTTCTTAGTATGCTAATCACACACAGACAATCCTGAATGTATAGTATACTAATGGAAGTACAATGAGCTAATAAGTAATATGAAAGGATTCAAACGTAGAAAATAAAAAATAAGCACATTAAACGCTTGACCTCAATGTTTATTTGAATATTCCATTCATTTCATGAAAGCTTCACCAATTCTAGAATCCCAATCTCCAATTAAGACTCTGCCAGATTCTACATTACATGACATTACATGACGTGTCAATCTAAAGTAGAGCACCGGCTCATCACATGTACTTTAACTAAATCCCTCTGCGGTATTCATCTCAGTCCCCAGATCTGATCCTCTGCTTTTTGCTTAATATGAGTGGGTCTGAAAATAGCGCCAGATTAGTGCTGTGTGTGCTCAGAGACAGAGTAGTACTCTGGGTTGGGCACGGCGTGTTATGACAGGTTGGTGACTGGGTGGCTGAATGGGTTGTGTCCCAAATGGCATCCTATTCCCTATTTAGTGCACTTTTGACCAGTGTCTATAGGGCTCTGGTCAAAAGTAGTGCACTACTGTATATAAGAAATAAGGTGCCATTTGGGACATACTCTCGGTGTATTTAGGTTGCTGGGATCTAAGGCTACTGAATCATTTCTGGCTTTTATATGATTCTTCCTGATGATTCATGTAGTTGAATTGATTCTCTGGATTTACTGTAGTTAAAGCCAATGGGATTAGCTAACACAGCGGTTTGTTGTTTTAAAGTTTTGAAAATCTCTTATTTTTAAAAAGTTTGGTTACTTTTTGATCCCGTGACACGGTTAGCCTCAGTTGCTTGTACCGCTATATCTGTCCAGGGATACTGCCAACCAAAAGTTTGAAGAGATGCTTGGCGTGGCAGCTAGCCTAGCTACTAACTAGCTCTTTAGCTAGCAAGGTTTCCTTGACAGATTGAACACACGCAGTTATCCCTTGTGGCTGGGACAGCAGATTGTCCCAGGCTTGTGGCTGTCTGAATCCCTGCTGTTTGCTGCTGTTTAAATCTTCCCTGCGACCTGCCCTGTCTTCTGGAACTGCATGGAGTACCAGCATTGGCATGCAATCCTACCATGGCATCCAAAGCTAAAGGTGGGAGTCATGGAGGGGACAGTATTTCTATATCACAGGTGAAGGATCTTTTAAACAAACAAAAAGAGTTTGTTGCAAGCAGTTGTTACAACAATAGGAAAATAGCTTCAAGAGCTTTGTCCAAATACAGATGGACTCAACTAACAAAAGAATAGACGATCTGATCAGAGAGGTCCAGGACCTTCAAGAATTGTTTGCAAGGAGAGGATGTCCTGAAAGAAACTTGCAGCAAGATGCTTTTTGACCCAACAATCAACTGTACTAGTTGTTTAGGCTCTAGTCTTGTCCCATCTTGATTACTGTCCAGTAATATGGTCAAGTGCAGCGAAGAAGGACTTAGCCGTGCTGCAGCTTGCTTAAAACAGAGCCCTTAACTGCACATACAGAACAAACATCAACAACATGCTTGCCAGTCTTTTCTGGTTGAGGGTTGATGAGAGATTAACTGCTTCTCTTCTAGTTTTATGAAAAATATTATTGTGGTGAAAATTCCAGATTATCTGCATAATCAAATAACATTCAGCTCAGACACCCATACAATACATACCACCAGGGGTCTCTTCTCAGTCCCCAAGTCCAAAACAAATTCCAGGCAACGCACAGTTTTATACAGAGCCATGATTGCAAATGGCAAATTTACCTTTAAAAAACAGATTAAAAACACACTAACACACACATATATTTTTAATTGTATTGTTTCTATTATATTTTAGCTGCTTTGTTTGTATGTCGTTATGTTTAAAATGTGTGTGACTGTCCTTGTCTATCAGTGTTTTGTTACTTGTCATGTTTTGTGTTTTTTGTGGACCCCAGGAAGAGTAGCTGCTGCTTCTGCAAAAGCTTATGGGGATACAAATAAACAAATAAACAAACAGTGAGCTCAGCCAGATGTCAGTCTGTACCAACTACAAAGGCTTTATGATCGTGTGAAAAATGTGTGTTATGTATACGGCTCGTGGACTGTGGGATGGGAACTAGAGTTGGATGATTTGAGGACACTATAAAACTGAGGAAAACATGACTTCATTCTGATTACACAATAAACTATGATTTCAACGCCACTTATGAGGTTCACTGGTGTTCACTTTCATCAAACTACCAATACGTGTCTTTAACATACATTTTGCATCATTAGAGAATATTATATTGTGTCCTTTGCTATTGAAACACTATACATTTACTTTTCAAATCTCCACCTACTGTTTCTAAATGAGTTCCTCATCTTCCCCATGCAGTGGCCAATGGAGGGCCTCCATCTTCCTCCCAGGGCTCTGACTCTTACTCCTCGGCCTCCTCCCTGTCTTCCACCCCCCTCAGCTCCCTTAGTGGTCTCTCCCAGGTCCTCTTCCCACCCGCCTTTGGCTCTGACATGGTGGACGTCTGCATCTCCACTGAGGACCGCTCTCGCCGCACCAGCAACTCCGAACGCACCGCAGAGACCGCCATGCAGACTGACCTACACCCCCCCTTGGATTCTAACGCATCCCCTTTGCCTAATGGAAGGCTGGTTGCCATGGAAACCAGCCGGACGCTAGGCGCCACTGTGTTTTTGAAGGACACACCAATTCGGGGGAAAGGAGAGGGTCCTGTGGAAAGGGGAGGGGCTGGAGATGGGGGAAGGGGCAAAAGGGGGATGTTGTCACCAGGGGAACAGGACGTGGCGCAGGACTCCCCGAAAACGGCGGTGCTTATGGCCCTGAGCAGACCGAGAAAGCCCATCAGACGATCCCAGAGCCATATCACAGTTACAGGTGAGGAGCAAAACTATGATCAGTTCATGTAAATAGTTCCCAGTCCACAGCGTATGATCCGCATGAAATCGAAAGGCCTAAGAGAACAGAGGCCAAAGAATCATAAATGGGAAATACACTGTTTTCAAAGAGCAGTTTTTGGTGTGTATCCCTCCCTCCTGTTTTTGATACATGAATAGGCATACCTGTATATCTAATCCTAACCCAGAGCAACTATCTCCTTCGCCACACTAGAGTTACCCAGAGTTCAGTTCAGTGCCTGTGGCTGTGGGTGCCTCTGGGTAACGAGATACGCCCTCTGAGCTTTAGGGAGATCCCCTCTGAGCTGGAGTCTGATGACCTGCACACGACTCCACTGGCCCTCCAGTCACCAGGAAGTCAACGAAAACAACACCTGAAGCCTTTTTCACTCTACAGGGCCAACCCGAACCAAACTGTGCTGGTCAGGATATTTTCATTTCACATTGTCCTTTCCAGCATGGTTTCAGAACTATGGTGTATGCTTATCCAGGCCAGCATTGCGCAGCTCGACTTGGCTCGATAGTGTGAATCAGGCATTACTGTCTGAGGGTGAATTTCAATAGTCTATGCTCTCCTCTCCTTCAACTGCACTGTTCTGAAAACAAAGAAAAGGTGAAAGCAGTGGTGATACCTACAGTAACAGGTATTTGATTTCACCCGATGGTTATTTTTTGCAGATGATGGAAAGGACATAAAGAAAGTCACTTCAGACTATTGAGATGCACCCCTAGTCATACTTTTGTTAATGTTATCCAGATGACTGCGGCAGAGCTTTCAAAAATAACAGTGAATGTAACCATCTGTGTACAATACATCAATATTACCGGGTTGTTGCCTACTAGGAATGATTTACTGGAGAGGGCAGAGAATGTGACTGGATGAGAGATGAACAGTCTTTAACCTCTTACTGAAGAGTGTATCATCCACTTTTATTGGCCAGTGTGAGCATAGAACCATGCAAAGTCTAATGAATTATACTTTGAAATAACAAACACATACAATTATTTTTGTAATTTTTCTCTGTAAACCTCAATCTGGCAAAGGTACATCCACAAGCAAATTTAACAAAGACCCGTAACAAAGAGATGACTTGTAACAAATGGGCTTTTCACATGGTAGTATTTGATTTAATTTAGTCAATTTACTTTAAAGGTGAATATGCAGAAATCGTGCTGGCCATTTCCTGGTTGATAAAATGTTATTTTTTTATTTTTTACTTTATTTATCGATTTTCAGATATAACAACAAAAACAGTACAACATCAACCCCTCATTCTCCCCTCCCTCCCTCCCTCCCTCCCTCCCTCCCTCCCTCCCTCCCTCCCTCCCTCCCTCCCTCCCCCCAGATTAAGTCTAACTTTTGTTGGGACCCAAGCACAGTGTACCTAACCTTCTCCAGAGGCAGAGATGACATCACTTCCTTAACCCACTGCATAAAGGAGGGCAGCTTTGCAGACTTCCAGTGAAAGAGGACAAGGCGGCGAGCTAACAGAGTGGCAAATGCGAAAGCGTGGTAGCATTCTGGTCTAGGGGAAGTTCCCCAATAATGTCAGTGACCGGGTTGGGGCTAACAGTTGTATTACACATATGTGAGAATGTCTCAAAAATGGGGTCCCAGAGGTCACTCAAAGATTGGCATGACCAAAACGTGTCCCACAGTCGCTGCATCTCAAACACTTGGGGTCAACATTTGGGTATATTTTTGCCAATCTGTCATTTGAGTAATGGAGACTGTGCAAAACCTTAAACTGAATAAGCCCATGCCTTATTCAAAATGACAATGGGTGGATACACTCAATACTTTGTTGCCATATATCATCGGGTAGCTCGCCACCTATGTCTTGCTCCCATGCAGATTTTGTATTTGCAAAGAAAGGCGGATTAATGGTCTGAATTATGTTGTATAATCTCCAGATTGTGCCCTTCAGATAAGGGTTAAGATCTAAGCACCTCTCGACTGGACACTTAGGCTAAGCACCTCTCGACTGGACACTTAGGCTAAGCACCTCTCGACTGGACACGAGACAGTGGGCTCGAGTGTAAATGAATCTAAATGTTTTTTGGCAAAGCTGTGAGTTTGCAGGTATCTAAAAATGTGTTGGGTATTGGGAATATTATGGTCAACCCTCAGAGTATTGAATGAGACCTATGTGTTATCAACAAATAGGTCACAAAAATAACACCAGATCTCTCCTGTGCCAGAACTGGAATGCCGTGTCACTCTGTGACCCTGGGAAGAGATGATTAAATGTTAATGGAGAGCAGCCGCTTGCTTGTTTAAGTATAAAGTGACTTCGGAATTGGGACCATATTTTAAGGGAGGGTTGCTAAAATTCTAAAAGTTCGCCTAATTTCAGTTCATGTGACTAAACAAGCAATGTATAGTGTAGAGAATCAATGTACATTCTAAACCGCTGTGAAGTATATTGTCAATAACCAAAAACCACCCAGACAGCTAATGAAATGAGTATTTTTGTCTGTAAAAAAATCTGATTGGCTAGGCCTGGCTCCCAAGTGGGTGGACCTGGGACCAAAGAAGGTGGGTCTATGCGCCCACCCATGGCTGTGCGCCTGCCCAGTCATGTGAAATCCATATATTAGGGCCTAATGAATTATTCTACACTCAACCATTGCTACTCCAACTTCCGGGATGCCTACAAGGCCCTCTCCCGCCCTCCTTTCGTCAAATCTGACCACAACTCAATTTTGCTTCTCCATTCCTATAGGCAGAAACTCAAACAAGAAGTACCCATGATGAGGACTATTCAATGCTGGTCTGACCAATCAGAATCAACAAGTCAAGATTGTTTTGATTACGCAGACTGGGATATGTTCCAGGTAGTCTCCGAGAATAACGTTGACGAATATACTGATACGGTGACTAAGTTTATCAGGAAGTGTATAGTTTATCAGGAAGTGTGTAGAAGATGTTGTACCCTATTAAAACCTACCCTAACCAGAAACTGTGGATAGATGGCAAAATTTGCGCAAAACTGAACGCGCAAACCACCACACTTAACCATGGCAAGGGGACTGGGAAAATGGCAGAATACAAACAGTGTAGTTATTTCCCTCCGCAAGGCAATCAAACAGGCTAAATGTCAGTATAGAGACAAAGTGGAGACGCAATTCAACGGCTCAGACATGAGTTGTATGTGGCAGGGTCTACAGACAATCACGGACTACGAAAGGAAAACCAGCCATGTCATGGACACTGACGACTTGCTTACGGACAAGCTAAACACCTTCTTCGCCCGCTTTGAGGATAACACAGTGCCAACGACGCGGCCTGCTACCAAGGACTCCGTGGCCGACGTGAGTAAGACATTTAAGCGTGTTAACCCTCACAAGGCTGCCGGCCCAGACGGCATGCCTGGCCGCATCCTCAGAGCATGCACAGACCAGCTAGCTGGTGTGTTTACAGACATATTCAATCTCTCCCTATCCCAGTCTGTTGTCCCCACACACATCAAGATGTCCACCATTGTTCCTGTACCCAACAAAGCTAAGGTAACTGAACTAAATGACTATCACCCCGTAGCACTCACTTCTGCCATCATGAAGTGCTTTGAGAGACTAGTCAAGGATCATATCACCTCTAGCTTACCTGCCACCCTAGACCCACTTCAATTTGCTAACCGCCCCAATAGATCCACAGATGATGCAATGCACACTGCCCTATCCCATCTGGACAAGAGGAATACCTATGTAAGAATGATGTTCATTGACTATAGCTCAGCATTCAACATCATCGTATCCTCCAAGCTCATCATTAAACTCAAGGCCCTGGGTCTGAACCCCACCCTGTGCAACTGAGTCCTGGACTTCCTGACGGGACACCCCCAGGTGGAGAAGGTAGGAAACACGTCCACTTCACTAATCCTCAACACTGGGGCCCAACAAGGTTGTGAGCTCAGCCTTCTCATGTACTCCCTGTTCACCCATGACTGCGTGGTCACGCAAGCCTCCAACTCAATCATCAACTTTGCAGACGACACAACAGTACTGGCTTGTTTACCAACAATGACGAGACAGCCTACAGGGAGCAGGTGAGGGCTCTGGGAGTGTGGTGCCAGGAAAACAACCTCTCATTCAACGTCAACAATACAAAAGAGATGATTGTGGACTTCAGGAAACAGCAGAGGGAGCATCCCCCCCTATCCACATCGATGGGACTGCAGTGGAGAAGATGGAAAGCTTCAAGTTCCTCGGTATACACATCACTGACAAACTGAAATGGTCCACCCACACAGACAGTGTGGTGAAGAAAGTGCAACAGCGCCTCTTCAACCTCAGGAGGCTTAAGAAATTAGGCTTGTCACCTAAAACCTTCACAAACGTTTACAGATGCACAATTGAGAGCAACTACAGTTGTGATACACAACATACAATAGGTGTACAGAGGCCCATTATCAGAAACCATCACTCCTGTGTTCCAATGGCACATTGTGTTAACTTATCCAAGTTTATAATTTTAAAAGGCTAATTGACCATTAGAAAACAATTTTGTAATTATGTTAACACAGCTGGAATGTGTTGTTCTGATTAAAGAAGCAATAAAACTGGCCTTTAGACTAGTTGAGTATCTGGAGCATCAGCATTTGTAGGTTCAATTACAGGCTCAAAATAGCCAGAAACAAAGAAATTTCTTCTGAAACTCATCAGTCTATTATTTTTCTGAGAAATGAAGGCTAACATAGTCTTCAAACATAGTCTGGGACAGTTGTGGGATGCGATAGATCCCAAATTAATACAACCACTAGCATAAAAAAAACGCTTTATGCAATGTGGCTGACATAACAGATCAGAACATTTAGCTTGAAATGTTTCCAAACTATTAGGCTAATTATTCACATTATAAGCACAGCAATGCGCACATGGTAGGCTATAAGCGGAATGTTCCATTTGCTGAAAACACCATTATCAAAAGTGACCACAAAAGCAATTATGCATGTTATGCTTTTATTATAAAGGTGCATTTTTGTGAAGAAAATGGGTCAGATCTCTCCAAAGAGATGTAGGTGTGGAGTCAGGCGCAGGAGAAACAAGTTCCAAAGAAAAGGGTGTTTTATTTAACTAGCTCAAAAAACAACAGGACACCGGACTACAGTAATAGCCACGAAAACCCCACTCAGACTCAGTCCAGGGAAAAACCACCTGTAAAACATGAGCTAATAAAACGAAACCCAAACTCACTGACAGTTCAAACTAAAACAATCCCGCACAAAACCCCAAAGGAAATGTCGAATTAAATACCCCCCCTAATTAACCAAATTGAAACCAGGTGAAACACAAAACAGACATAACCAAAAGAAAAGGAAAAAGGATCGGTGGCAGCTAGTAGACCTACGACGACGACCGCCCAAGCGCCGCCCGAACTGGGAGAGGAGCCAACTTCGGTGGAAGTCGTGACAAAATGATCTATCCCAAACTTTACTCAACCGCTGCTTATGTATGCCAGTTTGCTCTACACCACTTGTAAAGCGGATTATTGAGCTTTATTATATTAAGTTATTTGGCCACTTCAGTTGTGATACAAACCTTGTCAAAACCATATAGGCCTATCAGCTAGGCTACATGAGGTGTGCAACTATGATTTGAAAAAGTCTCAAAAAAAGCATTGTTTCTTATGCTTGGCATCATTCACAAGTGATAATATAATTCACAAGTGATAGGCTAATATTGTCACCCATCAGACTATTCCTGATTTAATCTTGTCTTTACATATACTAAATAATATGTGTGACATTTTTTTTAATTCAGAATGGACCATTATCACGCACCTGCACTGAAACTGGCAATACATGTCATCTATGCACTTGAATATATCGAATGGAGGACGGTAGGCTATGCTCATGTTGTAAATATAAGCAATGTGCTTAATATTAGGAAAGGTGAGAAATAAATATAGTAGACCTAGCCTATAGAAAGCTGATTGGATCCTCCTCTTTTTAGTAGATGCCATTACTCTGTTTTCTCGCGCAAATGCATAGCCTATAGAAATGTTGTGCAACATGAGCTCATGGGCTCTCATGAAGTGTTTGATTAGATTTCCGATTATATTTGCATTGACATCAGAGTGATTAGAGGGACAATAGAGTGCTGAGGACCAGCAGTTAGCAAGTTTGGTAGGCTATTAATCTTGGGGCTAGGTGTCCCACTAGCGGGATTAAAGCCGACAACATCCGGTGAAATTGGAGGGCGCACAATTCAAATAAATATTTGTAATATTAAACATTAATGAACATACAAGTGTCTTATATCATTTAAAAGCTTATCTTCTTGTTAATCAGATTTTCAAAAAGGCTTCACGGCGAAAACATACCATGCGATTATCTGAGGACAGCGCCCCATTTCATCATATTTTTCAACCAGCACAGGCTTCACAAAATCACAAATAGCGATTAAATAAATCACTTACCTTTGAATATCTTCCTCTGTTTGCAATCCCAAGGGTCCCAGATACAACATGAATGATTGTTTTGTTCAATAAAATCCTCATTTATTTGCCAAAAAGCCAGTTTAGTTGGCACCATTGATTTCAGTAATCCACTCGTTCAACATGCAGACAAAAGAGTCCAAAAAGCTACCGGTAAACTTTGTCCAAACAAGTCAAACAATGTAAATAAACTGTAATGTTTAACACAGAAAATACTATGTTCAATAGGAAAGGAAAATTCGTAAGCGCACGCCTTCGCCCTCCTTGAAAGACTGATTTGGTCCAGGTGCTCTCCCAGCAAAAACTCCAAATACTTGTTTGTTTTTCAAAAAAGAAGCCTGAAACCTTGAATAAAGGCTGTTGACATCTAGTGAAAGCCATAGGAATTGCAATTTGGGTGACGGACATAGGGGTTTCCAACAGGTTTCCATAATAAGAGCCTGGGAGCTGAAAAAAATAATTCTAGTTGGATTTTCTTGGGATTTTCGCCTGCCCTATCAATTCTGTTATAGTCTCAGACATTATGTTAACTGTTTAAGAACCGTTTAAGAAACATCACAGTGTTTTCTATCCAATGCTACTAATATTAATATATGCATATCCTGGCTTCTGGGCCTGAGTAACAGGCAGTATACTTTGGGCACATCAGTCAGGCGGAAATTCAGGATACTGCCCTCTAGCCCTAAAAAGTGACCAGCAGCAGTATCAGAGAGAAGTACCGTAACTAAATGGTCACATGGAATTTGACTGCCTTCATGACTCATGACCACCAGTGTGGCGGTAATACGGTCACCGCAACAGCCCTATTCATCAATGTTTGCTTCATTCATGTGACTGACCAATACTGGGTCATTCTTCTCGCTAAACTGAGACCTTGAAACTGCTTCGTTCTCTAAACAAGGGTCTGGGCATACTGCCAAATTCCAGATACTGATAGTTAGGATTTTTCACTTGCATGAACACTGAAATTAGTTATTAGAAAAGCACAAACAAAACATTTTCCATCATATTCCCTCCTCTTATCACTCAATCTGTGATAATTACTATTACATTTTATAGGTAAGCCTTAGCTTATAGCTTCTATCATAGGATTCTATACTTTTATTGAAGTAAGGCAAATCAACACATAAAACCAGACAATTCATAATTTCAAAACCTTCATTCTGGGTTGTATAATTCTTCTTGTAAAACCATGGCTTAAGACATTCACTTCATACAGTTACACATATGCTTCATTACACAATTTCATTGATGGATTCTGGCAATGACATTTCCCGCTGGAGCTTTTGTCGTGAGTGTCATGTACTATAGATTTTGCAGCGTGCAGATCTCCACAATCATCCCGATACCTCAAAATCAGTTAAGGGCACAGTTGTCCACCCCCCTCCCTCCCGGCACTCATTCTTCTGCCATTTCAGTTGTTCCCAATGGCACATGTTAAAAGTGGATGGCCCTTGATAATGTCCCGATTTTCTCTCACCTGAGCCACCACTGTCCTTTACAGTCCACTATGTCTTGTTAATTTTCCTACTAGTACACCAGCAACATGAGAGAAGTTTGACCGGATCTCTCTCCATGCTCACTCCACGTGGACTCATGTGGCATGAGAGGCATGAGAGAAAAGGCAGTTGATAGCTTTGATTGGATGTGGTGTACTGGCTGCTGGCACGGACTCAGGTCGCATGGTAGAAGTGATGAAGGACTATAGTGAATGCCATTGTCACCATTACTTCAGCCGGTTCGAGGGGGTGAGGTTCACACTGTTCTCGGACGATTTATCCCTTCATGCATCTAAATACCATCTGTGGTCACCTTCACCATAACCTCGAGAGAGGACAGACCAGAACAACAGTTTAGTTTAGGGCATTTCTGATTCAGGAAATCCAGAAAAATGATTTATTTTATGACACATTTTTCACTGTATGACAAATTATTACTACTACCAATATTCTTAATACAAATGTCTTAGACAAATGTCAAAGAGAAAAACAACACAGTTGAAACAATTTTTTTCCCTAAAATTGGCTTATACTCCATGGCAATCTCACTGCAGAGTTACAGGGTGAGGAAGTCAGAGGGCCAATCCTTTTTTGTTGAAGCAAGACAAAAACAAAGTAAACAAAACAACAGCAATATACTTCTGGTAATGCCCCCTTTGGACACATGACTTACATCGTGATTCATGCATCCCCAAAAAACAACGCTGCCTGTTAAATCAAAATAACAAATATAATTAGAATTACAACCCATGATGACTCCATCTTAACTTAATTGTATCCCATATGGTAATTCAAGGAATAGTAAAAAAGACTAAAGACAGGTGTCCCATATTCAGGGGCAGTGGTCACTCTCTCTCTTTCTCTTGTTCCCGAATCACACACAGGACTGTTGATAAATTCTAAACTTATTTCTAATTTTCTAATGTTTACATAGCCCATTTAAATCTCACCCAATGGCTCTAGTCTTTCTAGCGAGGGCGATCAGGTCTCGCCAGGAAGTCAGAACAGAGGTCATTCAAGCCTGTTAAGTGATTGTTTGTTTCCCTGTACCTCAGACATGATTGAAAGATATTTCAAACATTTTGTGTATCTGATTTACATTGGGTTTTTCAGTACATTTCTTATGAAGGTGGGTTGTGTGTGGGTGTGTGTGGTAAAAATTGTTGGATAAAAACAAACTAAATGGCCATTCCTTACTTAATTTGGGAGCTATCTCAACAGCTGGATTCGGGCACCTTTACACTGCACAGTACACAGTCTCAATAACTGCTCTCCTAAGGCACCTGCCTCAGGAAGCCCCTCAAAGGGAAAGACACAGAACCAATGTAAAACATAGTGGGGAGAACAAGTATTTGATACACTGCTGATTTGGCAGGTTTTCCTACTTACAAAGCATGTAGAGGTCTGTAATTTTTATCATAGGTACACTTCAACTGTGAGAGACGGAATCTAAAACAAAAATCCAGAATATCACATTGTATGATTTTTAAATAATTAATTTGCATTTTATTGCATGACATAAGTATTTGATCACCTACCAACCAGTAAGACTTCCGGCTCTCACAGACCTGTTAGTTTTTCTTTAAGAAGCCCTACTGTTCTCCACTGATTACCTGTATTAACTGCACCTGTTTGAACTCGTTACCTGTATAAAAGACACCTGTCCACACACTCAATCAAACAGACTCCAATGAGGAATGATCATGAGGAAGGTGAGGGATCAGCCCAGACCTGGTCAATGACTTGAAGAGAGCTGGGACCACAGTATCAAAGAAAACCATTAGTAACACGCTACGCTGTCATGGATTAAAATCCTGCAGCGCACGCAAGGTCCACCTGCTCAAGTCAGCGCATGTCCAGGCCCGTCTGAAGTTTGCCAATGACCATCTGGATGAATGGGAGAAGGTCATGTGGTCTGATGAGACAAAAATAGAGCTTTTTGGTCTAAACTCCACTCGTCGTGTTTGGAGGAAGAAGAAGGATGAGTACAACCCCAAGAACACCATCCCAACCGTGAAGCATGGAGGTGGAAACATCATTCTTTGGGGATGCTTTTCTGCAAAGGGGACAGGACGACTGCACTGGATTGAGGGGAGGATGGATGGGGCCATGTATCGCAAGATCTTAGCCATCAACCTCCTTCCCTCAGTAAGAGTTTTGAAGATGGGTCGTGGCTGGGTCTTCCAGCATGACAACGACCCGAAACACACAGCCAGGGCAACTAAGGAGTGGCTCCATAAGAAGCATCTCAAGGTCCTGGAGTGGCCTAGCCAGTCTCCGAGTCTGAACTCAATAGAAAATCTTTGCAGGGAGCTGAAAGTCCGTATTGCCCAGCGACAGCCCCGAAACCTGAAGGATCTGGAGAAGGTCTGTATGGAGGAGTGGGCCAAAATCCCTGCTGCAGTGTGTGCAAACCTGGTCAAGAACTACAGGAAACGTATGATCTCTGTAATTGCAAACAAAGGTTTCTGTACCAAATATTAAGTTCTGCTTTTCTGATGTATCAAATACTTATGTCATGCAATAAAATGCAAATTAATTACTTAAAAATCATACAATGTGATTTTATGGATTTTTGTTTTAGATTCTGTCTCTCACAGTTCAAGTGTACCTATGATAAAAATTACAGACCTCTACATGCTTTGTAAGTAGGAAAACCTGCAAAATCGGCAGTGTATCAAATACCTGTTCTCCCCACTGTATAAAAAAAGACTTGGTTGTGGACATTCCATACGTCCTGGAAGAGTTTTCTGCATCTTGGGCATGAAGTCTTGATAAACCCATGCGCATACAGAATTATACTTCAGACACATCAGATGATACAGTGTCCCGTCAAGCTGAATAGGCACCATTTAAAGTAAACAGCCCCAGAGCTCCTCACTTGTAATCATTGTCATTTTGACCTGTTGCATTCACATACAGTTCTGTACAAACTGTCCCTGGTACATAAACTAGTCAAAAAATGAAACATGCTAGGGCCTTCAAAAGGTTGGTGCAGGATTATCTGCTCAATATTCATTACTAAAAACATTTACTTAGATCTACTTATTCTGGACACAATTCCATGTAATGGAAACAGATTATTGTTTTAGATGACATTACTTACTTAAATCAATGGACACAGTTCTATGTAATGGAAACAGATTATTGTTTTTTATGAAATTACCTTCTTACTTAAATCACTGGTGCCTCTCAAACTATAGAACTCAGTAATAATAATTGGAAATTGTCAAAAACGTGTCTTATTCAATTAATGATTCATACCTCTGTCACAAATTTCTCCACTGTGTCCCTTATAGCCTGTTTGAGTTCAGTGTTTACTGGTGGCTATCTATTGTTCCACAGGAAGCTTATCTCTAACCCAAACACCAGACAGCGGCCTCTCATTTAATATCAGTACCAATGCTCAATCCTTCTGTTCGTCATGTGACCTTGTATTGAAACATTCACTTCTTCAAATTACTAAGACATTCCATTATTAGAGTGCTATCTGAAAGCTAATTACCATTCACTTTGTTACTTTCACTAGTCTCCATATCTGTTTCCCTCAACTTGGACTCCCTTCCCAATAGGAAAACCTTCTCAATCTTATACACTCTGATCACACTTTATGTTTCATACTTATTAAATGTCCATTATTTCAAAATGTATTACCAGTGAGGTGAAAATGTCATAATAGTTTCTAGTTGTATTGGTTACGGGTAAGTCAAGTCCCGTACAATGCTTTAACCTTATCTTTATCACATGATCCGTGATGGACCCTGAACATTTCTCAGAATACTTTTTTACTTTACACCACTTACCTACGTCTACGAGTGGGTGTGCAAGTTGATTATTATTATTTATATTGTTACTTGATCATCTCTAGTAAACCATTCCAATCAGTATTATGTTACTTTATCTCTAGTAACCCATTATACATGTGTGTTACATCACAAATTCCTCCTCTACACCAGTGTTCCAGTCCTACAGGGGTTTAAATATTCACTCTAGTGTTCTATTTAACAGCATATTCAGAATAATACTCTCTTCTTTAGTATCTCCACACAAAATCCCTATTTAACATTATATATCTTTAGTTATTCACGTCCACACCACCTACAACGATCACAGCGCAGCAGCCCGAGAGGTACACATATCATGTTCTCGAGGAAATGTCAGTGTCCGTGGGCATCAATGAACTTCATTGTCTCCAGCCCTTATCCATCTCAGCTGTTGCCCTCTGAAACATTTCAATGGCTTCTCGTGTCAGTGCTCACTACCTGTAGATCGATGGGCGGTGGTGTTCACTATATGTATCTTCAATGGTTCCTTGTGGTTTCTCGACCACATAGACACGACTCTTATAAATGCCTACAGACAATTGTCAGTGGGGCCTCCTGCCCTCACTCTAGCCTTCTCCTAAGACTAGCTTGACGCTACTTCCTATACATTTATAATAACCGTAGATAACGTAATAGATTGGAAAACTCAGCTAATAGAACTGGTTGGGGAATTCATTCAGACACGCACAGTAATCTCCCATATTACCTCTTTCACACCCAAGCTAGTCCCCTGACAGCTCCCATTCACTCAGTACTTAATAGTCTTACTATCCTAATTTCACTCCTTTTATTATCCAAATTTCAATCAGTTTAACACGTCCTTTCACACTCACACAACTTTCACATCCACATTCACTTAGTACTATTCCCAAACACACTCAGTAATCTCCCTTATTACTCCATGTACCTCTTCAATTATTCTCTTGTCGTTACTTCCTATGCAACATACAGTCGGGAGAACAAATATTTGTTACACTGCCGATTTTGCAGGTTTTCCTACTTACAAAGCATGTAGAGGTCTGTAATTTTTATCATAGGTACACTTCAACTGTGAGAGACGGAATCTAAAACAAAAATCCTGAAAATCACATTGTATGATTTTTAAGTAATTAATTAGCATTTTTGACATAAGTATTTGATACATCAGAAAAGCAGAACTTAATATGTGGTACAGAAATCTTTGTTTACAATTACAGAGATCATTCGTTTCCTGTAGTTCTTAACCAGGTTTGCACACACTGCAGCAGGGATTTTGGCCCACTCCTCCAAACAGACCTTCTCCAGATCCTTCAGGTTTCGGGACTGTAGCTGGGCAATATGGACTATATCTCCTATACATATAGAATAGCACCTTGTGTTAGTCACTGCAGAACACGTACTGTAGACACTTCTCTTATAAATGCCTACAGACAGCTGTCAGCGGGGCTTTCCATGGTACCGTTACTTGCTCTCGCTGTAGTCTTCTCTCTAGGTCTGTCATATGTAGCACCACCACGGTTCTTTCATAGTCTCTACAGTCGCCATAGTCTCTACAGTATCTATGTTCTTTATAGTATCTATAGTCTCTCGTCTCTATAGTCTCTGTGTCTATAGTCTTGCCGCATACATGTAGAATGACAGACGCACTTTCCCACATTATTATGCACATTTCAATCAGCTTACTATCGGAATTTCAGTCACTTAACTAATATTCCTTAACATCCAAATTTCATTATTTTAATATCCAGATTTCAATCAGCTTAATACTTTCCACACACACAATATTCACATAAACATTCACTATACTCACACATCTCACATCCACATTCTGGAAGAAAACCTGATGGAGTCTGCAAAAGACCTGAGACTGGGACGGAGATTTGTCTTCCAACAAGACAATGATCCAAAACATAAAGCAAAATCTACAATGGAATGGTTCAAAAATAAACATATCCAGGTGTTAGAATGGCCAAGTCAAAGTCCAGACCTGAATCCAATCGAGAATCTGTGGAAAGAACTGAAAACTGCTGTTCACAAATGCTCTCCATCCAACCTCACTGAGCTCGAGCTGTTTTGCAAGGAGGAATGGGAAAAAATGTCAGTCTCTCGATGTGCAAAACTGATAGAGACATACCCCAAGCGACTTACAGCTGTAATCGCAGCAAAAGGTGGCGCTACAAAGTATTAACTTAAGGGGGCTGAATAATTTTGCACGCCCAATTTTTCAGTTTTTAATTTGTTAAAAAAGTTTGAAATATCCAATAAATGTCGTTCCACTTCATGATTGTGTCCCACTTGTTGTTGATTCTTCACACAAAAATACAGTTTTATATCTTTATGTTTGAAGCCTGAAATGTGGCAAAAGGTCGCAAAGTTCAAGGGGGCCGAAGACTTTCACAAGGCACTGTATGTACCCATGATAGGGCTCCTATGTAATTCTGATAGGGCTTCTATCATAGTTACATAGATGCCCTATGTCCAACCAGCTCTCATAGTCTCACGTCAGAATTCGATGTTCATCCATGTTGAAGTTGTTACAAAGTGTTTAAAGTTAAGTTCAGGCATTAACTCCAAATGGTTAAGGTAAGAGTTAAGGTTTGGGATAGGATTAAAACCCAAATCCCCAAAATATATTGTATTACTGGATTTTAACTTTCAACCTTTGGAATCAGAGGCAGATGATTACAACCATTTGCCATTCCCATCCACAACACCTGAAAGAAAAACCCAACTTGAAGGTAACAGCGCTCACTGTTGCCCCTAGTGGCTGGTTTCCATGTCATCTCCCGACATCCTCAGACATGGATGGATGTCGAATACTGACTTGTATCATGGGTGACCAGGCTTTCTGTCAGTTTTCCCTGACCTAAGGCCCACACCAAAGTTTCCTGGGGATTGCAGGGCCTTACTTGATTTGACCGTTCCCCCTAACCACCAAAGGACAAGCAACAGCTGCAGAAGAAGTGAAGAGTAGGCAGAGTGCTAGTCACGTCAGATCTAGTATTCAAACTCAACAGTATCAAATAAATTAATACAGTATATTATGATGTCACTTCATGAGGTGGTGCATTAACCTTGATCTCTATCTATGCTGCTCCCTCAGAGGACAAGCAGAAGAAGAAGAAGCAGGGAAAGGAGAAGAGTGCAGGAGAGAGAGAGGGCAGCAAGACCCTGCAGCGCTCCAAGACCTTCGTCAGCCTCCTTTTTAAGAGAGATGCACGGAGAGACATGTCCAGGAACAGGAGAGAGAGAGACACATCACGGGACAGTAGAGAGACAGGGACAGGGGACTCCCACAGGGGTCGATTTAAATCACACTCCCACCATGCTGACAAGGGTGAGAGGACCAAGATACACTGGCACAACTTTATAAAAAGACACATCCTACATTCACTTGGACAACCACACAAACACATGAATGCATGCATGTTAGCAATCAGACACACAAAAGCACCAGTCCTTCCATCTCAGACTGGAGACCTTCACGCCCATATCCCTGTTCAACCCTGACCATAGCCACGACCCTAACCCTAACCCTAGCTTAATGCCCAGATCCCGGTTCAACCCTAACCATAGCCTCGACCCAACCCTAGCTTCATGCCCACATCCCGGTTTAACCCTAACCATAGCCTCAACCCTAACTCTCAACCACAACCCTAACACTAACCTCACTGTGCAACCCAAGGTTTGATACCAGCACAAACAGAAACCCTCTTTAACCTAACCCCACTGGCTATTACCTCTACCAACTCGCTAGCGTCGCTAAACAGATGTCTCCTAATCACTCTCTAGCATTTTACTAGCATTTACTACTACTCACTCAGTAGCTCTGTAATTTTGTGGTTCAGAGAACAAGCACATTTTCTGTCGCTGTGTTATTTGACCAATGTCAACGTTCATTGTGTGATCATGTTGTTCTATATATCCCCGGATATCTGTCCCCCTGACTCCCTAGATAAAGAGAGGGGTCGTCCGTTCCAGCTGTTGACGTCTCCAAGGGAGACCCGTGCTGGGTTGAAGGACAGCAGCCCCCTGCTTCACCCTGATACCCTGGGAGAAGTGGAGAACATGGCCAGGAAACTGCTCAGTCAGGACGAGGTCACTGCAGTCATGAGACACTGTAAGCGGGTAAGTCACTGAGCCAAAATGTCAGACTGAGTGAAACACTGTAAATGAGGACTGTTCTGAGCTGTAATGGCTAATGGAGACATTTTAAGAGTAAATTCTGAACCAAAATGGCAGACTGAGACACTCGGAGAGGGAAAATGCTGAGCTGTAATGACTGTCATAAGACAATGCAGGTAAGTGAGTTCCTGAAACAAAACAGCATATTGAGTGAGACACTGCAGAGCTACTGAGCCGGAATGGCTGTCTGAAACAGTGCAAGGGCCAATCCAGAAACAATTCCTTGCCCCTCTTCCTAGACCCTACCACTTTGATGTCCGTAGAAATGAAAGATATCGGACATACAGAAACAAAAATAACAAAGCAAGAAAATAACATTATTTCAATCAGGCACTTGTGTGTGTGTGATGCGGGGCTGGATACGGTGCGGGATGTCACGAAATGGTCCCTTGAAGTCGTCAGGACATTGAGTTATGGTCCCCTAGAGGTTCTGTCTACAGTAGTTCCCTGTTGGTGCTGGGGTCGTCCCTGAGGACGTTTTGTCTTGCTCCCGGTTTGTCCCGGGAATGTTTTTTCAGGTCATTCTTGTAAGGTTGTGTCATGGTCCCTGGAGGTTTTTGGACGTCACCTGATGGTTGCATAGAAATGCCCCCCCCCACCCCATTTAAAAAAAAAAAAGTTCTACCCAGGGCACACACACCCTAGTTTCATTACACATCACCCCTTGTTACTGTTCCCAAGCCCATCAAAGCCCTGATTGGTGAACTGTTGATCCAGTCACAGCTCGCTGTCTTTTGACAATGAAAGCTTCTAACTTACATATTTGACACACTTGTGTAACTTTATTCATACAGTAATTGAATATTATTATTTTATGTTCTGAAAACATAGCAACCATGTTCTGTGTATGTTTGGTGTGACATTGATGGGAATATTCTCCCAGCCCTCAGAAAACTAGACACAGGAGTGTTCTTGCAATGTTCCAATGAAACATGTCTAACATGTTATATTCTGAGAACAGTCAGTGAATGTTTGGTTTTGTTTGACATTAAGGGAATGTTCTTCTAACTTTAACACCAAAACATGTTAAATAGTTTCTTAGGAGGTTTTAACTAACATACATAGAATGTTCCCCCAACTAACGGAAAACTGGACACTCAACATCAGGGGAACATTACAGGTAACATAATAGAAACTTTATCTCCCTAGAATTGTTAGCTGGGATGAGCCTTTCTAGTGGATTTAAGCAACGTTCGGACACGTCTTTCTGGCAGCCTTCATGGCAGGGATCAGTTATTTTTGCCTCTGGCGCACAGCTTGGTTCCTCTCAATTTCAGACATACAGTATCTACCACTTTCGGAGCAGATAACAGTGAACAGACTGTACCCATAGTACTGTAGACTGATGAGTTTCATGTAAAGTATGGTTTCCTGTGTGTGTCTGAATGTCTGACAATGATCGGTGTGTCCGCCGGCGTCTCAGACAAAAGACAGATTTTCCCGGTCATTTATAGATGTAGGATCTTCATTTGAGCCAGTTTGCGACAGCAGAAAAATAATCCTGCAGCAACAGGAAATGTGAATTATTGTGTGGATTATAATTAATGGACATTTTTGTAGGGGTTGATACATACATTTTTCGTTAGGGCAAATCAAGTCTGAAACTCAAATACACTACAAGTTGAATTTCCTATCTGCAACAAAATAGTGATGAAATTAAGACCCAACATCTGTCTGACAAGGGTCAAATATCGGCCATCATCTGATCTCGCTCTCCCAGTCTAGTGATATTTTTTGCAATTTTTTGCTTTAAGGGTTAGCGATATGTGTCTGATATTGTATGTATGTTTTTAAATAAACAATGCTTCTGATGGAGCTCCTCTCTTTCTCTCTCTCTCCCTCTATCCGTCACACTCACTCGCTCTACTCCTCACACCAAAATGGTCAACTCCTCAGCTTTTCCTTCAGAACGCTGCATAAGCTATCAGGGTGGCATCATCTGTACCTTGTCTCAAATCCACACACGTGCATAGTGGGTAGAGGGAAGGGAATAGAGGCTTGACCTAGGGGTAAATGTTTTAAGATGAATACTGTGAATCTTCTCTCACCTGTCCAGTTGTTTCAGATGTAGGAAAGGAAAACAACATTATTTATTATAGACTATTAAGATGAACCCTCTCTCTTTCTCTCTCTATCTGTATCAGTTTATGTTGGAGTGTGTGGTGGAGGATCTAGTACACCCTCTACTGGCCATACTGGACCGACCTGAGAAACTACTACTGATACGAGAGATCAGGTGTGTGTGTGTGCGTGAGTATGTCCGTCCGTCCATGCGTGTGTTTACATGTGGGATGTTTGTGTGTGTGTGTGTGTGTGCTGTATGCTAGTGTGGTTAATGTACTCCATGGTGTGTCACTATTACTGATACGACAAAGCAGGTGTGTGTGTGTGTGTCTGCATGTGTAGTTCCTCTCACCAATCCTCTCTCTGTGTCTTTCCAGGATGCTGATCCCTCCTACAGAGCTGGGCCGTTTTGACAGTATTGTCATGCCCTTTGAACTGGAGGCCTACGACATACTGAAGAGCCGCTCATGTAAGAACATCAAAAATATCCGGGGCGGCAGTCTGTTTCTGCTCTAGTGCTAACTCCTTATAGAAGAGGCAGGTGGCAGCGGGAGGAGGTAGGGAACTGGTCTGTCTGCCCAATATAAAGGATCATAGCATAAATAGAAAAGTACAGTTGAAGACATTTAGGTTGCAGTCATTTAAACTGGTTTTTCAACGACTCCACAAATTTCTTGTTAACAAACTCTAGTTTTGGCAAGTCGGTTAGGACATCTACTTTGTGCATGACACAAGTAATTTTTCCAACAATTGTTTACAGACAAATTATTTCACGTATAATTCACTTTATCACAATTCCAGTGGGTCAGAAGTTTACATACACTAAGTTGGGTGTGCCTTTAAACAGCTTGGAAAATTCCAGAAAATCATGTCATGGCTTTAGAAGCTTCTAATAGGCTAATTGACCAAATTTGAGTCAATTGGAGGTGTACGTGTGGATGTATTTCAAGGCCTACCTTCAAACTCAGTGCCTCTTTGCTTGACATCATGGGAAAATCAAAAGAAATTAGCTAATACCTCATAAAAAACATTGTAGGCCTCCACAAGTCTGGTTCATCCTTGGGAGCAATTTCCAAATGCCTGAAGGTACCATGTTAATCTGTACAAACAATAGTACAGAAGTATAAACACCATGGGACCACGCAGCCGTCATACCACTCAGGAAAGAGACACGTTCTGTCTCCTAGAGATGAACGTACTTTGGTGCAAAAATTGCAAATCAATCCCAGAACAACAGCAAAGGACATTGTGAAGATGCTGGATGCTGAAAACGAGTCCTATATCGACATAACCTGAAAGGCCGCTCAGCAAGGAAGAAGCCACTGCTCCAAAACTGCCATAAAAAAGACAGGCAACGGTTTGCAACTGCACATGTGGACAAATATCATACTTTTTGGAGAAATGTCCTCTGGTCTGATAAAACAAAAATAGAACTGTTTGGCCATAATGACCATTGTTATGTTTGGAGGGAAAGGGGGAAGCTTGAAAGCCGAAGAACACCATCCCAACCGTGAAGCATGGGGGTGGCAGCATCATGTTGTGGGGGTTCTTTGCTGCAGGAGGGACTGGTGCACTTCACAAAATAGATGGCATCATGAGGAGGAAAATTATGTGGATATATTGAAGCAACATCTCAAGACATCAGTCAGGACGTTAAAGCTTGGTCGCAAATGGGTCTTCCAAATGGACAATGGCCCCAAGCATACTTCCAAAGCTGTGGCAAAATGGCTTAAGGACAACAAAGTCAATGTATCGGAGTGGCCATCACAAAGCCCTGACCGCAATCCCATATAATTGTTTTAATTTTTATGAAAAAGCATGTGCGAGCAAGGAACCTACAAACCTGACACAGTTGCACCAGCTCTGTCAGGAGGAATGGGCCAAAATTCACCCAACTTATTGTGGGAAGCTTGTGGAAGGCTACCCGAAACGTTTGACCCAAGTTAACCAATTTAAAGGCAATGCTACCAAATACTAATTGAGTGTATGTAAACTTCTGACCCACTAGGAATGTGATGCCACCAACAAAATGTTGAATATTTGGGGCACGCAACCATCGCAGCTCTGCAGATTTTGTTGTGAGGATACAGAATCAATAGACCATTTGTTCTGGTATTGCCCTCAGGTAGCCTGTTTCTGGTCTCAGGTTCAGGAATGGCTAAAAAAGCATAACATTATTCTAAAATTGACCCTAGAAATAGCATTGTTGAGAGATCTGGAGAGACCTGGTCATTCAATTGCAAACATACTAATACTCTTAATAACCTGTGGATTCCATTCGATTAGATACATTCAAATTGTACTGTATGTTAAACATCACAGCATAGTTGAAAGATATATGGCTCGTAGAAATCAGAAGAGGGTGGCCAGCAGAGAAAGGTGGGATGGGCAGAGAGAAGCTGAGGGTTGGGATGTGGAACTGGAGACAAGTGGGAGTGGAGTTTCTGACGGTCAGAGATAAATGTCAAAATAAACCCCCCCAAAAATATGTTTTGAATGACTGTTATATCCCATGCCTGTTTGCCTCAGGCTGAGGTAGAAGCAGGTGCTTGTACGTGTTTACACATGCATTCAAACGCACTCATGTGCACACACTCGGACACATACACATATGTAAATAGCGCCACACATGCACTCAAACACATACAGTCGGCCTTGCTGTTTTGATTTTTGTTGTCCTTGATGTCTTTTGTTTGTTTGCACTGTTGTTTTCCTTAGTTGTTGTCTTTTGTTCATTTTGTTGGTGCATTGGTGGACAGTGGCATGGTGGTGGGAAGGGGTTGGGGGGGAGTGGAGGGAGAGTTTTGTTGGGGGGGTAATGTTTTGTATTCTAGTATTGTATGTTTAAATCTTTGTTGTGTTCTCGTCCTCAGTGAGGTCTCCTGTCCTGCGCTCTCCTCGCAATGGAACCCCTCGACGACACCTCATCACCCCCATACCAGGTCTCTCTCTGTGTGTGTGTGTGTGTGTGTATAATGCCCCCTCATTCCCCCATCCCTCCCTCTCTCTCTCTCTCTCTCTCTCTCTCTCTTCACCCACTCTCTTTCTTTAACCGCTCTCCTCTGCCTGATCCCAATAGGATATTATATAACCAGAGAACTTATCCTCCTCCTCCTCATCTCTTCCTGTCTCTTCTTCTTCTCCTCTTTTCATATCTCCTCTCGCCTCCCTCTTTTTCCAGTACATCTCATATCCTGTCTGACTGAAACACCTGCTCAATATCCAATATCCATTTCATACACATGCAGCACACACACAGGGACGGCCCTAGAGTTTTGGTGGTCCCTAAACAAAATGTTGTTGGGGGGCCCCCACCTCGAGGTCAAAACCTTTTAGTGGCCCCCGTCTTGACGGCAGAAAGAAAAAAAGGTATGTTTTAGAGTTCATTTCCAGTAATTCATCACATTTTGCAATGAGGTGCAGAGAAAATGTTGCAGTTTCAAAGCAAGTTTGCTGCAATTTTACACATTTTGCCATGGATCTGTGGGATAAATTCGCTACATGACAGATAATTTCCTGCAATTCTACACATTTTGGCAAGGGCCGGAGAGAAGATTTAGATATATTCTAACAAATGTGTTGAAATTCTACACATTTTTCCATAACCTATGTCATGTTAATATGATATTTGCGTGAGAGTGACTACCAAAATCAATGGGGGACCCCTGGAGGTCAAGGCCCCTGGGCATGTGCTCTTCGAGCCTGGTTGATAACTCAGCCATGATTACTACAAGTTTATATAGCTAGCTAAACTAACTGACTAAAAATGTTAGCTGACATGCATGGGTTAATTGAGCTAATTGAGTGACTGCCAGTGACTGACATAACAAAAGAAAAATAGCTGATGCACAACAACATTTTGAAATTGCACATTGTGTATTCTACTACTTTAACTTTTTAACTGTAAGACCCCGACTGAGCTCTTGAGACCCCGGGGTCTAAGCATCCGCTTATGTCGCTTAGGCCCAGCCCCGGCCCTGCACACAAACACACACACACACACACACACACACACACACACACACACACACACACACACACACACACACACACACACACACACACATGCCTGTGTCAGATGACTTCAGTAGGAAGGCTTGTATTACGTCTCTGTGAGAAACACAAAAGCCAGAGAGGAGCAGTGCCAAGTCATAGACATGCGTGGGCTGACTGCATGGAGCCTTTGAAGCCTTTCTCAAACTAGACCAATTCAAGAGTCAGACACAGTGCATGTGTGTGTGCATACCTTAAAAGCTTCTCAAACTCTCTCTCCATTCAAGAGTAAAAAACGCAGAGGGAAGGCATTTTCTACCGCCGCCACCCCGGCCATCTAGCACTCAGAGGTGAGGGGTTAAGGGGTTGAAAGGTCAGCTGACTCCACCAGGGCGGAAGAAAACGGACATGTCAAACACAGCCAGTGAGTTCTGACAGGTCAGGGTGATGACCTCCGATAGAAATATGCAGATTGGGCCCTTTGGTGAATGGACTCCATTTTGTAAACTCCCACACAGTGTCACTGCCAAACAGACGGTTGACCAGTGCTAGGAAGGTTTAGAACTATAGTACAATACAGTGGGTCTTCTGGGGTTAAAGGGAATGAGTGAGTGTCGGTGTGTGTGTGTGTGTTAATATGTGTGTGATAACATGTACAGTGGGGCAAAAAAGTATTAAGTCAGCCACCAATTATGCAAGTTCTCCCACTTAAAAAGATGAGAGAAGCCTGTAATTTTCATCATAGGTACACTTCAACTATGACAGACAAAATGAGAAAAAAAATCCAGAAAATCACATTGTAGGATTTTTAATGAATTTATTTGCAAATTATGGTGGAAAATAAGTATTTGGTCAATAACAAAAGTTTATCTCAATACTTTGTTATATACCCTTGGTTGGCAATGACAGAGGTCAAACATTTTCTGTAAGTCTTCACAAGGTGAAGAATTAATTCCTCCATGCAGATCTCCTCTAGAACAGTGATGTTTTGAGTTTGTTGCTGGTCAACACAGACTTTCAACTCCTTCCAAAGATTTTCTATGGGGTTGAAATCTGGAGACTGGCTAGGCCACTCCAGGACCTTGAAATGCTTCTTACAAAGCCACTCCTTCGTTGTCCAGGTGGTGTATTTGGGATCATTGTCATGCTGAAAGACCCAGCCACGATTCATCTTCAATGCCCTTGCTGATGGAAGGAGGTTTTCACTCAAAATCTCACAATACATGGCCCCAATCATTCTTTTCTTTACACGGATCAGTCGTCCTGGTCCCTTTGCAGAAAAACAGCCCCAAAGCATGATGTTTCCACCCCCATGCTTCACAGTAGGTATGGTGTTCTTTGCAACTCAGCATTCTTTGTCCTCCAAACACGACGAGTTGAGTTTTTACCAAAAAGTTATATTTTGGTTTCATCTGACCATATGACATTTTCCCAATCTTCTTCTGGATCATCCAAATGCTCTCTAGCAAACTTCAGACGGGCCTGGACATGTACTGGCTTAAGTAGGGGGACACGTCTGGCACTGCAGGATTTTATTCTCTGGCGGCGTAGTGTGTTACTGATGGTAGGCTTTGTTACTTTGGTCCCAGCTCTCTGCGGGTCATTCACTAGGTCTGGGATCTGTGGTTCTGGGATTTTTGCTCACTTGTGATAATTTTGACCCCACGGGGTGAGATCTTGCGTGGAGCCCCAGATCGAGGGAGATTATCAGTGGTCTTGTATGTCTTCCATTTCCTAATAATTGCTCCCACAGTTGATTTATTCAAACCAAGCTGCTTACCTATTGCAGATTCAGTCTTCCCAGCCTGGTGCAGGTCTACAATTTTGTTTCTGGTGTCCTTTGACAGCTCTCTGGTCTTGGCCATAGTGGAGTTTGGAGTGTGACTGTTTGAGGTTGTGGACAGGTGTCTTTTATACTGATAACAAGTTCAAACAGGTGCCATTAATGCAGGTAACGAGTGGAGGACAGAGGAGCCTCTTAAAGAAGAAGTTACAGATCTGTGAGAGCCAGAAATCTTGCTTGTTTGTAGGTGACCAAATACTTATTTTCCACCATACTTTGCAAATAAATTCATAAAAAATCCTACAATGTGATTTTCTGGATTTTTTTCTCATTTTGTCTGTCATAGTTGAAGTGTACCTATGATGAAAATTACAGGCCTCTCTCATCTTTTTAAGTGGGAGAACTTGCACAATTGGTGGCTGACTAAATACTTTTTTGCCCCACTGTATATTTCCTCTCCAGACTACCATGGTGGTTTTCAGCTTCAGCCAGCCAAGGACTTGGGGAGAGACCGTCAGCTGATGGAAGACCTAGAGAGACTACGTGTGTCTGGCCTCCAGGGTGGTCTCCTGCCCCCTTCCCGTGCTTTCACCCCCCTCTTGGATGTCCCCATGGACAGCTACACCCACCACACCCCACGCTCACGCTCTCCGAGCCCCTCACCCCCCAATTGGCTCCTCACAGAATCCCCACACACTACCAGACGGCAACCTCAAACCAACCACTCTCCAAATAGGCGAGAGAATGGTTTGTCCTGGCCCCGGCACTATGATGAGACCTCATTGCTGTCGGAAGATACCACTCCGGAGCGGGGGCGGTCACCGGTGAGGAACAAACATAATGGAAGGGTCAGGAGGGACCAATGGGAAGGCGGCCCTGAGAGGAAGGGAGGGATGGCCGAGGGGTACATGGAGGTGAGAGTACACTTACCCCCCAGGAACATTCAACCCACCCAGGCTCAGGTGCTTGAGCCTCCCCCACAGGACAGAAGCCCCTCGACAGGGAGGGAGAGGGTGGGACAAGGCCAGAGAGGGAAGGTGAAGCAAGTGAACAGACTTTCGCCAGGACGGTCGCAGAATGGTCACCATGGAAACGGAACACCTGTAGCCATTCAGGAGTATGAGATCACCACGGTGACCATCTCTAAAACAAAACAGTCTCTGGGTGAGTAGGCCTATTTGAGGGTCGCCAACTAATCTGCAGCCTGCTAGTACTCTACCTTACCAGTAGAGATCAGTGTTATTACATAACAATGGCCCTGTATAAAATAAACCCCTTGTAAGGCTGTATACAAAGTGTAACACATCTGATTCAACTGTCTTTTTATGATGTTCTATTTTTACATATATTTTTATTGGATATCCCCCCCAGCTCTACCGTCAACAAATGCAATAAATTCAATAAATATGGCACTTTACAAAACAAAAGCAGTTAATACGTTCTCATAGATCATCATATAGTGTTAAAATCCTACAATATTGGAAGGGAAGGTGCACATTTTCTAAGATTGATATAAATGCCCAAGCATATACTCACACATACTGTACATGTACATACACTGCCTTCAGAAAGTATTCATACACCTTTACTTATACCACATTTTGATGTTACAATCTGAATAAAACATGTAATAGTTTTTTTTCTCATCAATCTACACACAATACCCCATAATGACAAAGCAGAAACAGGTTTTAAGACATTCTTGCAAATGTATTACAAATAAAAAACAGAAATACTTTAACATAAGTATTCAGACCCTTTGCTATGAGACTCGACATTGAGATCAGGTGCATCCTGTTTCCATTGATCATCCTTGAGATGTTTCTACAACTTGATTGGAGTCTACCTGCGGTAAATTCAATTGATTGGATATGATTTGGAAAGGTACACACCTTTCTATATAAGGTCCCACAGTTGACAGTGCATGTTAGAGCAAAAACCAAGCCATGATGTCGACTGAATTGTTCGTAGAGCTCCGAGACAGGATGGTGTCGAGGCACAGATCTGGGTAACGGTACCAACACATTTCTGCAGCATTGAAGGTCCCCAAGAAAACAATGGAGTCCAGACCATGAGGGACAAGATTCTCCAGTCTGATGAAACCAAGATTGAACTCTTTGGCCTGAATGTCAAGCATCACGTCTGGAGGAAACCCGGCACCATCACTACAGTGAAGCCTGGTGGTGGCAGCATCATGCTGTGGGGATGTTCTTCAGCAACAGGGACTGGGAGACTAGTCAGGATCAAGGGAAAGATGAACGGAGCAAAGTACAGAGAGATCCTTGATGAAAACCTGCTCCAGAGAGCTCAGGACCTCTGACTGGGGCAAAGATTCACCTTCCAACAGGATAATGACCCTAAGCACACAGCCAAGACAACGCAGGAGTGGCTTTGGGACAAGTCTCTGAATGTCCTTTTGTGGCCCACCCAGAGCCTGGACTTGAACCTGATCGAACATCTCTGGAGTGACCTGAAAATAGTGGCGCAGCAACACTCCCCATCCAACCTGACAGAGCTTGAGAGGATCTGCAGAGAAGAATGGGAGAAACTCCCCAAATACAGGTGTGCCAAGCTTGTAGCTGTCACACTCGGACCTTAGATATCTCTGTTTTCTTTATATTTTGGTTAGGTCAGGGTGTGACGAGGGTGGGTATGCTAGTTTTTGTTTTGTCTAGGGTTTTTGTATGTCTAAGGGTTTTGCAGGTCTAGGTATTTGTGTAGTTGCCTGTCAGCACTCATTTTGTATAGCTTCACGTGTCGTTTTGTTATTTTGGTTAGTTTGTTCAGTGTTCATTCTTATAATAATAAAGAATGTACGCATACCATACTGCGCCTTGGTCCGATATGACGAACGTGAAAGTAGCGCCATACCCAAGAAGATTTGAGGCTGTAATTGCTGCCAAAGGTGCTTCAACAAAGTACTGAGTAAAGGGTCTGAATGCTTATGTAAATGTGATATTTCCTTTTTTATATATATACATTACAAAATACAAAAATGTCAATCGGTTTTTGCTTTGTCATTATTGGGTATTGTGTGTAGATTGATAAGAAACTATTTGATCCATTTTAGAATAAGGCTATAATGTAACAAACTGTGAAAAAAGTAAAGGGGTCTGAATACTTTCAGAATGCACTGTAAGTATTCACACCGCTGAGTCAATAGATGTTATAATAACCTTTTGGCAGCGATTACAACTGTGAGTCTTTCTTGGTCTCTAAGAACTTTGCACACCTGGATTGTACAATATTGGCACATTATTATTTTCCAAATTCTTCAAGCTCCATCAGTTGGAATGTTAGCCATTTGAAAGTCTTTCTATTGATTTTCAAGCTGATTTAATTCAAAATTGTAACTAGGCCACTCATGAGCATTCAATGTTGTCTTGGTAAGCAACTCCAGTGTATATTTGATATTGTCTTTTAGATTATTGTCCTGTTGAATGGTGTATTTGTCTCTCAGTATCTGCTGAAAAGCAGGCTGAATCAGGTTTTCATCTAGGATTCTGCCTTTGCTTAGTGCTATTCTGTGTATTTTTATCCTGAAAACTCCCTAGCCTTGCCGATGACAAGCATGCACATAACACGAGTGGTACAATTCTTAGTGATGTATTGTTGACCCCAAACATAACTCTTTGTATTCAGGACACATTTCTTTGCAGTTTTAGTTTAGTGCCTTATTGCAAACAAGATGCATGTTGTGGAATATTGTTATTTTGTACAGGCTTCCTTCTTTTCACTCTGTCATTTACGTTAGTATGGTGGAGTAACTACAATGTTATTGGTCCATCTTAGCCTACAATTTCCACGCCGCTGCGGAAATCTAATTAACATAATACAAAATTCCCCATCAAAGTCTGTCTGTTTAAGCTAGAAATATCTTTCCACCACTAGAAATATCAATCCACCACAACCGCCGATATCGCCCTTCTGCAACTGCAGTGAACAGTGGCAGAGCCTCAGCGGTGTTTGTCAGACCTTGAGACGTCCCGAAAATCAGTCTTCTCCCAAAAACGTTGGTTTGACAAGTCTTGTCTGAAGTCAGTACAGCCTCTTCTGCCAACTTCTGTCTACAGCTTCCGAACGGTTTGGGCTACTCACTAATATGACCCCTCTGTGGAAACCTGAGACTCTCCGTTTTGCTCTAGGACTGAAGGTCTCCGGTACCAGTTTAAAAAAATTAATGGAAGTATACATGGAGATAGTTTAGTGTCAAAAATAAAGGGATAAATACACGTAAAAAAAATATTTCTTATATCTCTCAGATTTTCTCATAAACTCAACAAAAAAAGAAACGTCCCTTTTTCAGGACCCCGTCTTTCAAAGATAATAAGTAAAAATCTAAATAACTTCACAGATCTTCATTGTAAAGGGTTTAAACACTGTTTCCCATGCTCGTTCAATGAACCATATAGAATTAATGAACATGCACCTGTGGAATGGTCGTTAAGACACTAATAGCTTACAGACGGGAGGCAATTAAGGTCACAATTCTGAAAACTTAAGACACTAAAGAGGCCTTTCTACTGACTCTGAAAAACACCAAAAGAAAGATGCCCAGGGTCCCTGCTCATCTGCATGAACGTTCCTTAGGCATGCTGCAAGGAGGCATGAGGACTGCAGATGTGGCCAGGGCAATAAATTGCAATGTCCGTACTATGAGACAGCGCTGCAGGGAGACAGGACGGACAGCTGATCATCCTCGCAGTGGCAGACCATATGTAACAACACCTGCACAGGATCGGTACATCTGAACATCACACCTGCGGGACAGGTACAGGATGGCAACAACAACTGCCTGAGTTACACCAGGAATGCACAATCCCTCCATCAGTGCTCAGACTGTTCCGCAATAGGCTGAGAGAGGCTGGACTGAGAGCTTGTAGGCCTGTTGTAAGGCAGGTCCTCACCAGACATCACCGGCAACAACGTTGCCTATGGGCACAACCCCACCGTTGCTGGACCAGACAGGACTGGAAAAAAGTGCTCTTCGCTGATGAGTCGCGGTTTCGTCTTACCAGGGGTGAAGGTTGGATTTGCATTTATCGTCGAAGGAATGAGCGTTACGCCGAGGCCTGTGCTCTGGAGCGGGATCGATTTGGAGGTGGAGGGTTCATCATGGTCTGGGGCGGTGTGTCACAGCATCATCGGACTGATCTTCTTGTCATTGCAGGCAATCTCAACGCTGTGCGTTACAGGGAAGACATCCTCCTCCCTCATGTGGTACCCTTCCTGCAGGCTCATCCTGACATGACCCTCCAGCATGACAATGCCACCAGCCATATTGCTCGTTCTGTGTGTGATTTCCTGCAAGACAGGAATGTCAGTGTTCTGCCATGGCCAGCGAAGAGCCTGGATCTCAATCCCATTGAGCACGTCTGGGGCCTGTTGGATCAGAGGGTGAGGGCTAGGGCCATTCCCCCCCAGAAATGTCCGGGAACTTGCAGGTGCCTTGGTGGAAGAGTGGGGTAACATCTCACAGCAAGAACGGGCAAATCTTGTGCAGTCCATGAGGAGGAGATGCGCTGCAGTACTTAATGTGGCCACACCAGTAATTACTGACTTACTTTTGATTTTGACGCCCCCTTTGTTCAGGGACACACTATTACATTTCTGTTAGTCATGTCTGTGGAGCTTGTTCAGTTCATGTCTCAGTTGTTGAATCTTGTTATGTTCTTACAAACATTTACACATGTTAAGTTACAAATAATAAACACAGTTGACAGTGAGAGGACGTTTATTGTTTTGCTGAGTTTATTTCACATGGTGAAACCTCTGAGCGGGTTCCTTCCTCTCCAGCAACTGAGTTAGGAAGGACGTCTGTATCGTTGTAGTGACTGAGTGTATTGGTACACCCTCCGAAGTGTAATTAATAACTTCACCATGCTAAATGGATATTCAATGTCTGCTTACATTTTTAAAATTAATTTGTAAAAATGTCTAAAAACACGAATCTACTTTGACATTATCGGGTGTTGTGTGTAGGCCAGTGAAACCAAATCGCCATTTTAAATTCAAGCTGTAACACAACAAATATGAAAAACTCAAGGGTTGTAAATACTTTCTGAAGGCACTATAAATACCCCTATAAATACATAAACTAAGTCTTGACTGAAGACTAGGATTACTAGTTGATTGGCTGGAACAATAGCCTGCACCTCCACTGGCCCTCTGTGTATAAACTCTCTAACTCTGCTCTATAGGTATCAGTATCTCAGGTGGGATGGAGTCCAAGGTGCAGCCTATGATCAAGATAGAGAAGATCTTTCCAGGAGGAGCTGCCTCTACCAGTGATGTTCTGAAGGTAAGCTTCTTTAGCAATATTAGGGCAGCTCATGTTTTAATCAGAGCTGCGCCCGATGAAACAGGGTGACGTGTTTAGCAGTTTTGGTCTGTGACATTTGTAAATGGCACTCTAGCTTGGTCTTTTGTGTGTGTGTGTGTGTGTGTGTGTGTGTGTGTGTGTTTGTGTGTTTGTGTGTTTGTGTGTTTGTGTGTTTGTGTGTGTGTGTGTGTGTGTGTGTGTGTGTTTATATCTCCAGTATGACTGATGAGGTACATGGGCTGGGCCAGGTAATGTACGGGTAATATGACTCAGCCAGAGTGTATTAATAGAAGGGAAGAGATACTGAATGAAGCAGGGGGATGAGGTCAGAGGTTAGAGGTTACAGTGTGGTGAAGGGAGTAATGTCTGAGACAACCCTACTGTAGCGATCTCTAGACACTAGGTCGAAGTTTCAAAATCAGGAGTGTTTGTGGGTGTGTTGCTGCCGTGAGCATATCAGGTGACAGCACTTCCCAGGTTCGATAGGGCCCTGACTCGAGTGTCAAACACTGGGGATCTGGTGTCGGCTAAGCCTTTCAGTTTCCATGAATTCCCCTCTGAGTCCCCCCCCCCCCCCCCTCTCTCTCTCTCTCACACACACACACACACACACACACACACTCACACACACACACACACACACACACACACACACACACACACACTGACATGCATGCATACAGAAACGTGACAGAGACCTTTGTGAAGGAGAGGAAGGGAAGGACAAGGAGGGAGAGAATTGTTTGGGAAAGAGAGAGAGAGAGACAGACCGATATAGACGGAGCTAGACGTGGTTGGTTTGCTCTAGCCCCTTAATTCCTAGGCATAGCCTGATAGCCTGTCCCGAACTTGTGTGTATCTGCCACACACTAAGAGCAGGGGGAAGTCGGATTACTACACCAGACTGACTGTTCACACACATCCTATCTCCTTGTTCCTGTCTGATAACTGCCTATCTTTAAGCTAGCCACCAGGTCTGTATGTGTGTGTGTGTCACGCTTGCTATTGCCTTGACGGTTTTGTCTAAAAGGGATAGAGCTTTTGTCAAAATTGACTTTTTGTAGCAGGTTAGGAGCATTAACATAGCAGGTTAGGATAATTATATTACCCTTTTTAAAATGGTTAGGGTTAGCTGAAATGAAAAATGACGTCAGTTTGACAAAAGCTGTATCCCATCTAGACATGAAGTGTGTGCGTATGCATGGTTGACACAAGGTGTGTAAATGAATGTGTGTACAGTGTATATCCGTGCCATGTGCTAGTTACTGCTCTCTCTCTCTCTATCTATCCTTTTCATCTCGGCTATTAGCTGAGATCCCCCATTAGAACACCAGTCTGCTCAGTAAGATCGCTGCCCAGCAAAAAGGGGACGTCCTGTGGACATTCGGCAACATTCCCGTTAGGTCCCTTAAGGGTTTCGGTGCGATGCTATCCCACTGAAGAGGTTCTAAGAACGCTGCGTGATCGTTCTCTGGTAGACCTTTGTGTAGTTCCCTGTAAGTTACCAAGTCGTCACTGAGGGCCATGTCAGGACCCTTTTAAGAAATGTTCCAGGACTTTTATTAAACTAGTCTTTAGGACGTTGTGTGATGGTCTGAAGGGAACGTTCTCTAGGGGACTTTTTTGTAGTTCACAGTTTGTCCCAGGGTGTTTTTAGGACGTTCTTGGAACGTTGTGTCATGGTCCCCTGAACGTTCTTGGGACGTTGTGTCATCTGGAGGTTTTTGCCACGTTATGGTCCCTGGTGTAACAAACCACTATAATTAAATAAATTAAATGGCATGGGGGTTTTAAGGTAAGCTCTTCAGCTAAAATAGTGTAATAATATTTTATCAATGAATGCACAACCTCTAGATTTGGGGTATGCTGATCTTTCTGCTGCACCACAAAGTCTGTAGAAGTTCAGAAGTACTCTACACATTCAGCCCCTATAACACATCTCTCCACTTAGCAAAAGAGTGCCATCTGCTTTATAGTTATCATTTAAACTGACATTTGTGTCATTGATTTAATTGACTTATTTCAGCAATTTGAGTTTGTGTTTTTTGTATAGTTGTCTAATGTTGGTGGGGCGTGTTATTTTGTTTTAATGTTACACCTGAATTGGAATGCCGTGAACCAAGAGGTTGTGAGTTCAAATCCTAGTTGAGGACATGTTAAGTAATAATTACTGTTGGAATAAACATACACAATTGAATCATGTATTTTAACGTGTGTCAATTATGTAAGTAGAAAATAGTATGTTAAAAGTACTCTGGTTCACCAATCAGGGCCTTGATGGGCTTGGCAACAGTAGCAAGGGGTGATGTGTAATGAAAATAGCGCGTGGGGGACGACAACGTTTCTTTGGGACCATCAGGTGATGTCCATGGGACAAACCGGGAACTAGACAAAAACATCCATTGGACCATGACACAATGTCCTAAGAACGTCCTAAAAACTTCCTTGGGGACATTTGGGACCAACCGGGAACTAGACAAAACATTTAGGGGACCATGAAACAACGTCCTGACGACTTTAGGAGACAATTTTGTGACATTCTGGGGACAACTGATTATTGTTTGCAGGATGTGTACTTAACAGTACTCTAAAAACTAGATGATTATACCATTTAACCTGTCCTAGTGTTCTAGTGTTGCTCTCTCCAGAAATATGGCCTGGAGTCTGGATAGTGATCCACTACCACCACTGCCTAGAAATTAAGAGCAATGCACATAGCTGAATAATCCACATGAATAGGTTTAAAGTATAACAATAACTAACTATTTGTCATTTCGATACTGTATTTGTAACGTCAAACCAGACTACAATAGAGAGATCTAATTCAGTAGGGAGGACCCTTTAGTGGATGATGCCTGTTGGTTAGAGAAAGAGAGAGAGAGAGAGGAAGCCTCAAAAATAACATCCATAAATGTTTACCAAAGAGGATGAATGACATTATGTTTAATATTCAAAATTATTAATCTGCTCTTTAGTTAAATGGATCAACCTTTTTTGATACTGGCATGAATGTTTTGGGTCAATAAACATGATCAAATATTTTGTTGAACAACAGTTTCATGAGGGGAGATGTTCCAGCAGGTTTGGGTAAAATAGATTATGTGTGTGATTATGTTGTAGCCATTCAGTGGGGTTGTGTTGTGAGTGTCAGCCAGGTGCATCCTCGGTGTGCACTGATGACATCACAGGAACTTCCTCTCCTCGGGGTTCTAGAACTCGGCAGTGCTCTGTTCTCTTCCTGCAGGAAACAATGCAGGGGGAGGCATTAAGTGTGGTTGGTGTGTGTGTGTGTTTTCAACATAACCTTGAGCTTCATCTACTGGGATATGAGTATAGAGATTAGAGAAAAAGACGCTAAGTGGGATGCACAGTAAGCATGTGTAAGCATGTGTAGGCCTATGTGTGTGTATATCACCTCTAACCTGTATTTGTGTGTGTGTGTATGGTTTGTGTGTGTTTTGTCTATGCATGCATATGTGTGTGTGTATGTGTGTGTATCTCTCCAGGCTGGGTATGAGCTGGTGTCGGTGGACGGTGAGTCTCTGCAGCGTGTGACCCATCTTCATGCGGTGGACGTAATTCGCCGGGCATTCAGCAACAAGGCCAAAGACTCCATGGTGTTCATCGTCAAGGTCCCCAAGGGGCCCTAAGAACCCAAAGAGCCCTGCTGACAAGCCCACTGTTAGGCTTACACAAATACTACAACCTCAGTACTACAGGCCTGTCAAAAAGGATGCTCCGAGGTGCAGTTCACCAACCCTCTTTGTCTGGAAATGGAAATGAATGAAATGCTGGTGTTCAAACCAGAACGTTGTCAGTTACAAGTATGTGGATTTACAGAAGATGAGGATTCGTCTGATGCAGATGGTTCGGAATGGAAGGGAATGGTCTACTCACAGAGGAGAGGAAGGTACCTCTTACACTGACCAATACGCTTGCTTCTCCTCTAGGGCAAAAGGGACAATGTTTCCATAGAAAACAGGAAATACTGCTAAAACAAAAATTGGTAATGTGACATGTTATGTTGTAACTGCAGTCGACATGTGGGTCTACTGCGCCTACTTTGAGTATAATAATGTGATAAATAATATTTATCTATCAAAGATAGACTGGATTATATGTATCCCTTTTGCTATATTAACTTATATTGTTAGCTAGCGTTGTTAGGAGTCAGCAGCTATAGCAATCATATTAATATAATGTACTGTAGGTAACTTCAAGGGAAGGAAACTTAATTTTGTGGAAGCAAAAACATGCAGGCACGCACGCATGTACGCAGACTCACTCACTCACTCACCAACCCACACTCTCACCACTCACACGCAGGAAGTATGACCCCCCCTATACACACAGTTCCAGGGACCATTTCAGTCCACCAGGGTCCTGCCAGAGAGAGCGAGATTACTGTGTCCAACGTCATGAGGTTTATAGTCCAGATTAAGCCTCTGTATTATAGTTGTGGTTTAGTGGATGTCTAGGGGATTAGTACAAATTGCAGCTCTGTTTAAAACTGTATTTCTGGCAATCAGAGTTCATGTTTCTGGAGCAGGATGCCACTTTAGATGCTTGATTACATAGGCTTGTGGACTGAGCCTGAACAGACATGTGGAGGAGATAGGGTTAAATGATGTACAGGATGTGAGGACCAGTGGCTTAAACTAAGGTTGGGTTGAGAGGCAGAGGGGCTAAGACTGGGGTGAAGAGAGAGGGACTGTCTGGGTCTGGGAAGGGTTGATGAAGGGCTAATGTTAGGTCAAGGGTTAATATTAGGTTAGGTTTAGGTCCCTAACACCCTGGAATCACCAGAGTGTACAGTGCACCACGCATAGTTCCTGACCTTTATGAGCGGCAGAGGGCCTGAGAGGTGCTTACATATGACTTGCTGTAGGGCTAGAATGTCTGGCTGGTGACAAATGCTGCTGTAAAGCTCAATGGCAGTATGGTCGGCTAAGCTTCTGTTATTTATATATATGTATATGTGTGTATATATGTATGTATGTGTGTGTGTGTGTAATTATGCATAATATACATGTAATAAACATATAATAAGGTACATCCAAAACGTTTTCAGAGCTATCGTATTAATTTACCACAATAAATGTTTTATTGACACTTTACACCGTCTGTCTGTGTCTCTGGATCGTGTAATATTAATGGAAGTAGCTACAGGAAGTAGTTTGGTTGTCAACTGATAAATATGAAGGGGCAAATCTTCACTTCCACTTAAGTCAGATTTTCACTAAGGCTGGGATGAATTTGTTCAATGGCGATGGCAGATTGTGAACATTTGAGGGAGTTAGGATTCACCCCAAAAAGCCTTCATCACTTCAGAATATTTCTTTTCACCAGTGCATCAGTGTAAATTCCAACAACCATGTCACCATGGTGACATTTTGTATCTTTAATTAAAAACAAACATACTTTTGTACAATAAATTTACAGCATGAAAATATACATGAATGACTACAAACACCATGGATTAATAAAGGAACAGAACACCTAAACACACTAAAATATAATTGTATACTTATGCACACTAAGGAAGAAAAGAAACAAGACAAATACAAACAAACGTGTTACGTTGCTTTGGTCTAGTCGCAGTGGCTACATTTGAAATATATATTTTGGTCTGAGTAAAGGACTAGAATGTCACTCAATGTAGAAGTAACTGCCAAAATTAAGGAAACGCCAACAAAGTCTTAATAGGGCGTTGTGCCTCCACAAGCCAGAACAGCTTCAATGCACATTGGCATAGATTCTACAAGTGTCTGGAACTCTATTGGAGGGAAAACGCTGTTGTTTTGTAGGTCGTGGAAAACGCTGTCTCAGGCACCGCTCCACAATCTACCATAAGTGTTAAATTGGGTTGAGATCTGGTTTTCATGCTCATCAAACCATTCAGTGATCACTTGTGCCCTGTGGCCAGGGCCTTGTAATCCTATGGGGGGAGCATAGCCATGGTAGCCAAAATAATGGACTGCCCAGCATTTTTATACATGACTCTAAGCATGATGGGATGTTAATTGCTTAATTAACTCAAGACCCACACCTGTGTGGAAACACCTACTTTCAATATACATTGTATCCCTCATTTACACAAGTGTTTCCTTTATTTTGGCAGTTACCTGTATGTCATTTTCAGTTAGATACTGACTGTATTTACACAGAAAATTGTTATTATGTGGTTATGAAGAAAAGTGAGAAATGTGGAAAGGGGTATCCAGAGTGCACTGTGCTTTCACCGAGGGGGTTCCTCACAGTTACATTAGTCAACAAAAATAAGGACTCAAATATTTGTCAAACACCTACTTTTTCAGTGGCAGTTGACTAGACTATAACTGACTAAATAGACCAGAAAAAAACTATAACTAAACAAAAAAATATATTTCAGTTGCCTAAAACAAGACGAGACTAAATGATCTCAAGTCTGACTACTAAGTGGACTGAACAAGAGTTTTTAGAACTGATCTGTGGTGGTGTTCACGATTCCTCATCACTTAGAAGTTATGTAGAATGTTTCCCAGTTGCTTTGAATGTTCAACATCATAGTGTAGGAACACTTTATAGCCTCAAAGGAAAATATTATCCAACTTTCAAAACCACTTGAGGGCAAATAAATCTGATTTTCCCGTTCAGACACAAGTCACTTGACCAGGAATCAGATTTGTATCTGACTTCAAGCCATCTACGAAGGTGGTTTGAAATGTGGCTTGAATTATCAGATTCCATTGTGTTTTTTTCCTGTTCAGACTGCAGGAAAAGGACACGGTTTAAGAAAACGTCTTGAGATTACCGCTCTAAAGGTCTGAACCATAATACCCACGCTACGTTTTTTCTTTCTATCATGCATTGGCGGGGCGCATTTAACATTCATAAAGCATATCTGTTCTAAAACTAGGACCGGACAAGTAACCATCTATTTAGACTACACTTTGTTCAGTCATGTTACCTCATTAGCTAGTTATAGCTAACAACCTGGGCCGTGTTCAGCAGGACGGAACGCTCTGATAGGCATGTTTGTTCTACATAGCACATTTCTATCTGACATGTTGAATAAGGAATAACGTTGGCTCTATTCATGGAATTTCTATCTGCAACGTTCAACAACGTTTTGCAACTGAACGTGGCCCTGGTAACATTACCAGTAGCCTATGCAAACATTTGGTGGCATAGATAGAAAGGAAAAGGAATAGCAAACAATTTATTGAATAAATTCATCTTGACACTACACTACCTCTGACTGGGTAAATGGCTTTATTTTGAGTGGACCCAGTGACTCAGACTTGAGCACTTGGACCAGGACTCGTGACTCGACCATTGGCGACTCAGACTTGAGCACTTGGACCAGGACTCGTGACTCGACCATTGGCGACTCAGACTTGAGCACTTGGACCAGGACTCGTGACTCGACCATTGGTGACTCAGACTTGAGCACTTGGACCAGGACTCGTGACTCGACCATTGGTGACTTGGGACTTGATTAGGTTTCGAGGTTTAATTAATCAACTACATCACTGGGCAAAACAGTCATTAGCTCCCTCCTGTTCGAAATCATTACCCACTGGGCAAAAACGGTTTGAATCAACATTGTTTCCATGTCATTTCAACAAAATCATTTAATGTGATGAAGTTGAATCAAAGTGTAAAACTGATTAGACTTGAAAAAAGTCATCAACGTAAGGAAGTGTTGTCTTTTTTACACCCTACTTTTATCCTAAATCCAATGACATGACATTTTATGTTGATCTCACATTGAATTCAGGCTAGTTGACAACTCAACCAAATGTAAATCAAAACTAGACGTTGAACTGACGTCTGTGCCCCGTTCTACTTTTGGACATGTGGCTGCGGCGTCTGTGGAACGTTGATAAATGGACGCGACCGAGGCCAAATAATTCTTATATATGTTTGTCATATTTCTGCTGTTGGGATGAGAATAGGATTTTATGCAGACAAATATGTTAGTAGAACAAGGCTACTACTGTATGTTTGTTTGTGCACATGGAAGTCAGTGATTTATGTTTACTATAAGTTAATGAGGCAATAAAAATGACTAAAATGAAAGTTGACAAAAATGGATTTAGTTGACAAAAATGGACCACTGTTTTTGTCATTTTGACAATAACTACACTAAATCATTATTCAAATGTGAATCAGACTTAATGATATTTAAGTCAAAATGACTAAATCTGTTACAGAGTGCCAAAATTAACACTGGGGTCCCTTTCAGTTCACTTTACCTGTGCTACTGTACTGTGTTAACCATTACACCTGTGCTACTGTGTTAACCATTCCACCTTTGCTACAGTGTTAGTCATTACAGCGGTCTAAGGCACTGCATCTCAGTGCTAGAGGTGTCACTACAGACCCTGGTTCGATTCTGAGCTATATCACAACTAGCTGTGATTGGGAGTCCCATTGGCCCAACGTCATCTGGGTTAGGGTTTGGCTGTGGTAGACTGTCATTGTAAATAAGAATTTGTTCTTAGCTGGCTTGCCTAGTTAAATAAAGGTTCAATTAAAAAAATGACACCTGAGCTGCTTTTTCCACCTGACTGTGTTACAGATGATGGTACATCCACACTGGAACATCATATGTTCTATTCCTCTCTTAAAGATACATGTTGAATGTTGTAAAATGGTAACCTTGTAGACCTTATATGACTAAATTGAAGATGAATGTTTGTACCATATGTGATGAACACATTTTTAGTTTAGATATTATTTTGATTAAATGCTTTGTGTGTTAATAAGTGTAGTCTGAAGATGACAAACACAACGATGACGATGATATTGGGTGATATAGATGATAATGGCCGCCAAATGAAAACTCAATCGCATTGAACAAGGATGACCATTAATGTGCTGACCAATGTAAACCTTGGCTAAAAGCTGGATATTTCCCATATTTTTGTATGTTTGTTAAATCATAATGCGGCTTGGTCAACAACAAAGAGTGGAGTTTCAATGTTAATCATCTCATTGGTATATGTGTGGTACTGGAAAGATATATAGAACGCTTTATTATACTTTGTACATTAAACCCACAATGGTACTGGTGTTACCACAAAATATCTTCAGGTGCTATATAAAAAAATATATACATCATCATCATTGATCATATTGATTTCCATTTATCTGTTAGATTCCTTTTTATAAACTCTTGTTTACCTCTGTAATATAAAAGACCAGAGCTCTAGTTTAATCCCTTCTTATGAGGAAGCACAACTGAAGACTCCAATATTTATCTATGGCTCCCCACATAGAAATAGAATTACATTCTATTAATGATATTTCTATGGCAGTGGTTGCCAAAATGTTGATATAACCACTGTAACAGTTCCATAATGACCTGTTTGTCATGCCTTAGGCTAATATATCATGCACTGTCCAGCACAAACCCCTACATCAGGGATCATCAACTAGATTTAGCCGCAGGCTGACATTTTGGATGGTCAGCGGACTGGTACATAATTACAAATCATTTGTAGACCGCAAATTGAATGCAAAATAATAATAAACAATTATTTCAAACCTTGTTTACATTTGTATCTATTTCACTATTATGCGTTGGAATACTTTGGGACAGATTTCCAAAATTAAAATCACCTGGAGCTGATTTGCTGGTGTTTGTAGTCGTTTATATCCAACAACGTTTAAAAAATATAGAATTATATATATATATATTTATGTTTTTTTGCTCAGAAAACTTGGGAGGCCAAATAAAATCACTGCCAGTTGGGGAACCCTGCCCTACATTACCTGGACTGTCCTCTCCCAGACTTTGACAGACAAGGGAAAGACATGCAATTTTGCCATCCACATTATCTAGGTGTCAGTGAGTGAGCCTCACAGTTACTGGCCAGAAGGGACAGGAAGTCTAGGATGTGTTACTTGGCTTTTTGATGAGAGGGAGGGAAAGGGGGGGTCTAGTAATAAAAAGTAAAACGTTAGAACAATATTAACAGTCCAGCGTGTGCGACAGTGAGAGAGGCCAAGGGAGGGGGAGCTCAGTACAGTTGAACAGGGATGTGTTGTTGGTTTCACTGTGATACCATAAGGAAAAGTGACACCATATGCTCACTGATCCAATACGGCTCCATAACAGTCCCAGCAGCCAATGCAGCATCGATATCTTTGACGGGCAGCTTAAGGTGTGTTTCTTCCTCTGATTTGTGCTGAGAGAGAGAGAGAAGGGCAGCGGTTGCACTTGTGCTGATATCTCCCATGCTAATCACTCCCTCATAGTGCTACTTGCTTCTATTTGTGTCATTCACATCAGAGAGGTTGTAGAGAAGATACAATAGGGTGACTATTGGCTTAGAGAGAGGAGGAGCACAACACAGCACTCACATTAAGCCTTTGATGTCTTCTTTTGGTTTTCTCTTCCTTCTCACCACATCTCTCAGTCTGATATGGGGAGCTGAGAGTCAATATCAACTGACAGATATGGTTCAGCCAATGACAGAAGAGAATGTTGACATGTTAGCTGCAAGCAGCCAATGATAGAAATCCAGGATGTTTGAAGATTCCATGAACAAGGAAGAATGTAGACTACAGTTCCTTTCTTAGCCAGTGCTGAAAACTGAACAGTTGCATTTTCTATTTGTGCCAACAGTCCTTATACATCCCATCAAAATACTACATAGTCCAATTCCACCAAATATAAATCCATATTTCCTGGCCAGTGGATTATTTCTTGTCCTTTCCGTACTACTTCTAGATGAGTTGCTGATCCACTGAACACTGTATATATAACATTGACAGCACAAATTGTGAAAGTGTTATTACATCATTGCTTTAGTGCAAAGGTGCACAAAGTCCTGTGGACGAACGAAAACACAGTCGAGTGGTGATGATGTCATCGTTATAGTAATGTCATCATTATGTGCTGGTGGTCAGGTAGTCACACCTGTGTGCTCCATACAGATGTGATTATACTCGACTCGATTCTCCCTTTTGCTTTCAATACACTGATTTGAGCGAGGTTTGAGTGGTACCAGCTTGTTTCTCAAGTCAAAAGTCATAATATACGTCCCAAAGAGTGCTGGTACTATAGCTGGGCAATCAAACCCATGTGAGGAGGCAAGGAGGATGTGTTGGTCTGAGGGTGAATCTTACTCTGGAGAGGAAGACACTCTCAACTATTTAGATACACACTAACCTCTCTTTTAAGTCTGAATAAAGATGTGATGGAGTCTTTTCTGACTGCAGGTAGTCAGCTGTTCCTGTGTGGTCCAGGAGGAGGGTGCATCCCAATGTCTAGTGGAGAGGATCCACCCTTAAACAGAGATGCTCCCTTAATGTCCATGACAGCAAACGGTCCATAGGGAAGTAAAGAGTGCTTGTACTGTGGTTAGGGGAATAAGTTCAGATATACCCTCGATATCCTAGATGCAAATTTCAAATGACACCCTGTTCTCTAGCCAAAGGTAGTGCACTACATAGGAAATAGGGTTCCGTTTTGGACGCAGCCCTCTCAGTAGCAGTGATTGGGAAATCAGATCATTTCAGGGTGCTGGTATTAATAGTCATGGCGGCGAGAGGACACCCTTGTCTCTAAATATCAGGAGATGCTACTGTTGGAGCTAGAAACACAAGCATTGAACATCTGCTAAACATATGGATGTGACCAATACAATTAGATTTGATTTTGATATCACTGGGGTTAGACAACGTCTCTGTCTGGTCTCTAAATCTCAATGGGGCGAGAGGACACCCCTGTTGTTGTCCCCTCTAGATCTCAGTAGCGGTCATCTCCTCAAAGTGGATGTCGTTGCTGCCGCTGTGGATGTCGTAGTCCTCTATGTCTCTGTTCTCCAGCTCTAGACTGAGCTCTCTCATCACCCTCTCCAGATCTCTGTTCCTCCTGTACATCTGGATGTAGTTCTGCTGCAGCTGCTTCTGGTAGCGGATCACCTTTTCCTTCTCCTCCTGCCAGACCCTCCTCTCCTCCTCGAATCCTCCCAGCTGCTCCTCACTGCTCCTCCTCTCGTACATCAGCTCTGCCCTCAGCCTCTCCACCTGACAGAGAAGTGATTGATTCATTGATTGACTGAAAACCAGCAATACACAACAGATCAGTGCAAAAACGAGTATTATTCAAGCACCATTCTGCAGATAATAAATTAACAAAAGAATGTCTAAACATTGTTGGAGCCCACCTGTTGCCTGAGTCCAAGCACAGCTTCAGCACTCTGTCTCTGAGTCTTGGCCTCATCACTCTCCCCTCCCCATACCAGCCTGCCCTCCTCCGCCTCACGGTACCCCATAGAGGGGCTGGGGCCCCCCTTTCCACCCTCCACACCCACACGGCCCTGGGGGAGGGGCAGGCTCATGCACTGGCCCTTATTAGCCGGCGTCTGGCCTCCTCCCTGATTGGCCAGGGCACCTCGAAGCTGGACCGACTCTTCTTCCAAGCGTATGACTTTCTCGCGGAGAAGCTCAGCCTCGCTCTTCCTGCGCTGGAGCTCATTCTCGCAGACCTCTAGCTCCAGAGAGCGTGTCCGCAGGGCCGAACCAGCCTCCTGGCTCCTGGCCTGGCTGTTTTGGAGGTCGGTCCTGGCCTCCCTCAGCTGGGACTTCAGGACCACCAGCTCCCCACCCTTCTGGCTCAGCTCTGACTGGATCTCCTTCAGTTGCTGTTTCAACAGGGATATCTCACCTGATTTCTGACACACCTGGGTGGGGGGGGGGTGCATATTTTGTGAATATTCTCTTTGAAATTGTGTACATGAATCAACGTTGACCCTCACACTTACCCTAACCCATGACCCCTAAACTCCTGACCTTTCTCCTCCTCAGTGTCTCACCTCCCACTTCGTCTCCTCTAGGCGCGGTCCCAACTGGATCTGTTCTCTCTGTATGGAGGCACACCTCCTCTCCAGCACCTCCCTGTCCTGTAGCAGAGAGGAGAAGTCCTCCTGAAGTTTCTTTTTCTGCTGCTGCAGCTGGAACACCTGAAGTAGAGACACAGACAGTTAGAGTCGCATTTTGACAGTCCCAAAATCAGGAGATGCTACCAAAACAGCAGCAACATTTCAAACAATAGTACAAATAGTACAAACAATAGTAACTTGCTGTCATACAAAACAGGGTCCTACTTCCCAAATTAAGTTGACTGAACTATCTCTGTATCTCTGTCTGTTGCCTGTAGCTGTAAGGCATGTGGTACTCTCTGAGCCTTCTGTGAGCCTGTTTCATCTTAGAAAAACTGCTCTGTCTGTATACTATGTTTCTGTATCTATGTCGCTGTATATCCATGTTTCTGTATACTGTATCTGTCTCTGTCTATCTACACTGTAGATCTGACCTGTAGTTGTAAGGCCTGTTGTACTCTCTGGGCCTTCTGTGTAGCCTGTTTCATCTTGGAAGAGCAGCTCTGTCTCATTTCTTCCAGCTCCCTCTCACAGCGACGCTGCTTTTCCTCGTACACCTACAGCACAGGAGGTCAGGAGTTAGAGGTCAGAGTTTACATACAGATACCACATCCAGAGGCCAAACTGTGAACCAGCACTATTACGGCTTGAAAAGCTATGGAATAATTTAGCTTAGTCAATAGAAACAGCAGAAACAACAGAAACATTTTATACATATTGGTCCTCGAGGCAACACTTTAGGCCTGCTTAAGCCCCTGACATTACACAGACATGAGCCACACCAGGATCGTGTGACTCGTGTTAATTAGGGTAAACCATAAGAAAAAAAGTTAATAAAGCGCTTTCCACTGAAAACAAAAACAAGGGGTTGTTATTGGACCTCCCTGTTTCAGTCAATTATCCTCTCCTTGGTGTCTACTGAACAACTACTAAGTAAAAAAACTCCCCTCTCACCTGACAGATGGCGGCTTCGTTCTCGTCCAGGTTCTCTCTGAGCTGCTGCAGTTCCAAATCCCTCTCCCTCAGCTTCTCCTCCAGCTCCCTCATCACCCCCTCGTACCCCTCCAGAGGCGGGGGTGAGTGCCCACACGACCCACTGTCCGACAGGGGCTGGCCGCGCCCGCTCAGCGACCCCGACCCCGTGCTCTTACTGGATGACGAACGTCCGCTGTCCGAGTTAGAGTGACCGTGGGAGGTTGAGTGACTGTGAACTCCGTGGGTCACTGACCCTCCTCCGTTGGTAGTAGTAGTTCTTCCAGCCCCAGGCTCCAGGCCCACCCCGGACCCTCCAGACCCAGAGGCCTCGCTGTGGGCCAAGCTGTAGCCGGTACTGCTGTGAGTGGGGAGGCTGGACAGGGAGTTACGGCCAGAGTCTGACGTGGAGCAGGACTGGCTGCTGCGAGCGTTGCGTCCTCCGCTGTACGAGTTCCTTTTGCTGTCCGAGGAAGAGGAGGAGCAGAGCAGAGATACAACATTTCCGTAGCTCCCGGGGCTGTTGACCACAGTATTTCCGTTATTCCCATTGATAGGTAGGGGCAGGAGGAGGTTGAGGCTGCCCTGGCTCTCTGAGAGGCTGCCCCCTGGCCTCGGGGAGAGGTACTGCACCGAGTGACGGTTCTTGGGGACCACTGGTTTGAACGCAGTGGGACGGATCAGAAACTTCTCCATGTTCTGTAATGGAAGACAGTATTTGTTAATGGTTCTTACAGAAAGGTACAGACATCATTACATTGTGTTTTCAACTATGATTAATGAATTATTATCATGTTCATTATTTTCATTATTGCCTGATAGGCCCCATCAAAGGGAATCTAATCAAGGCCCTCTCAAACGCACATAGAACCACAGCACTGGGCAACCCTTGATTGGGATTTCCGGTTAAATAAAGGTATGATAAAACAAAGGAAATATGAAAGAAACTGACATTAGTGATATCAGCATTGCTAATTAGGAATGCCTGGTCTCCTCCCAATAAAGACAGGGCCACTGATAGGGTGGAAGGTCATTCTGAAGGCTCTGATTGGTTTAATTGTTATTATTGGTTTCCAGTAAGCAGTTTTCCTAATGATTTTTCTCACATCTCACTGAATATGTCACGACACAAGAGAGGGTGGATGAAAAGAGAGAGAGGGAGAGGAGAAAGATAGAAAGAGAAATACAGGGAGACGGGGAGAGAGAGAGGGAGAGGAAAGAGGCAGGAAGAGAAAGGCGAGAGAGAGAGAAGGGGGGGACAGATCAAGAGAGGAGAGAGAGACAGAAAAAGACAGCTATACACACAGGTCCGGTAAGCAGTTTTCTAAATGATTTCCCTCAGGCCTCAGTGAGTGTGTCAGTGAATGTAAGACAGCTCTGACATTGATTATAAGGTGTGAAATGATTGATTGTTAACAATTGAAAAGCCTGGCCTCATTGGACCCCCTTTCGGGCCAAAAACAAACGTGAACGAACGTCAACATTTGAACAGTCTAATAAATAGATTTCACATGCTATTGAAAAAAATTACAATTGGTTTCTGTTTATGAATGTAACATTAGAATATGAAAGAACATTTATTTCAGGGAACACAATAGCAATTTCATTAGTTTATGCAACTGTAGGCTATACAGTGCATTTGGAAAGTATTCAGACCTCTTGACTTTTTCCACATTTGTTACGTTACAGCCTTATTCTAAAATGGATAAAATAAAATAAAAATATCAATCTACACACAATACCCCATCATTTTCAGGTCTCTCCAGAGATATTCGATTGGGTTCAAGGCCGGGCTCTGGCTGTGCCACTCAAGGACATTCAGAGACTTGTCCAGAAGCCACTCCTGCACTGTCTTGGCTGTGTGCTTAGGGTCGTTGTCCTGTTGGAAGGTGAACCTTTGCCCCAGTCTGAGGTCCTGAGCGTTCTGGAGCAGGTTTTCATCAAGGATCTCTCTGAACTTTGGTCTGTATATTGTTCCCTCAATCCTGACTAGTCTCCCAGCCCTACCGCTGAAAAACATCACCACAGCATGATGCTGCCACCACCACGCTTCACAGTAGATTTCCTCCAGACATGACACTTGGCATTCAGGCCAAAGAGTTCAATCTTGGCTTCATCAGACCAGAGAATGTTGTTTCTCATGGTCTGAGAGTCCTTTAGGTGGCTTTTGGAAAACTCCAAGTGGGCTGTCATGTGCCTTTTACTGAGGGGCTTTCGTCTGGCCACTCTACCAGGCCTGATTGGTGGAGTGCAGCAGAGATGGTTGTCCTTCTGGAAGGTTCTCCCATCTCCACAGAGGAACTCTGAAGCTCTGTCAGAATGAGCATCAGGTTCTTGGTCACCTCCCTGACCAAGGCCCTTCTCCCCCAATTGCTCAGTGGCAAGGTGGCAAGCTCTAGGAAGAGTATTGGTGTTTCCAAACTTCTTCCATTTAAGAATGATGGAGGACACTGTGTTCTTGGGGACCTTCAATGCTGCAGACATTTTTTGGAACCCTTCCCCAGATCTGCGCTTCAACACAATTCTCTCGGAGCTCTACGGACAATTCCTTTGACCTCATGGCTTGGTTTTTGTTCTGACATGCACTGTCAACTGTGGGACCTATATATAGACAGGTGTGAGCCTTTCCATGTCCACTCAACTGAATTTACCACAGGTGGACTCCAATCAAGTTGTAGAAACATGTCAAAGATTAAATGGAAACAGGATGCACCTGAGCTCAATTTCAAGTCTCATAGCAAAGGGTCTGAATACTTATGCAAATAGGCTATTTCTGTTTATTTTATTTATACATTCGCAAAAATGTTAAAAACCTGTTTTCGCTTTGCCATGATGGGTTATTGTGTGTAGGGTGATGAGGATTTAAAAAAATGTAATCCATTTTAGAATAAGGCTGTAAAGGGGAAGGGGTCTGAATACTTTCCGTATGCACTGTATGTACAAACGGAAAAAAACACTAAAACACCACAATTCAAATGTTCAAATCCATTAAATAAACACAATCACAAAGATCATTCACAATTCATTCATTAAGGGCAGGTCTTAAGGAACATTATGCATTTAAGAAAATACATTTCAAAAGAAAAGAATGACATATTTTGAGTTTGGAATCATGGTAATTCTGGCAAAAAGTTTTTGGGAAATAGAGCTCAACGGGTCAATTTTAAGAGTTGTTTGGCAAGAATATTCAATGTGAAACTGCAGAATCTGCACTTTCTGATACTATATAGACATCCAAACGTTTCACCTGCATGTGACTCTGTAGGGGAATTTTTAAAAGTCACGATTTGCACTCCATTTACCAGCCTCTGTGTTAATAACAAGCTGCCGCTGTTCATCAGATTCTTCATATTGATAATACTCTCACCCATCAGACTATTATCAATTAAATCTGGTCTTTCAAGAAACTCGATTTCTATATGAAATTAGTCAATATACACTACATGACCAAAAGCATGTGGACACCAGCTCGTCGAACATCTCATTCCAAAATCATGGGCATTAATATGGAGTTGACCCCCCTTTGCTCTTATAACAGGCTACACACTCTTCTGGGAAGGCTTTCCACTAGATATTGGAACATTGCAGCGGGGACTGGCTTCCATTAACCCACAAGAGCTTAGTGAGGTTGGGCACTGATGTTGGGCAATTAGGCCTGGCTCACAGTCGGCGTTCAAGTTCATCAAAGGTGTTAGATGTGGTCAGGGCTCTGTGCAAGCCAGTTAAGTTCTTCCACACCGATATTGACAAACCATTTCTGTATGGACATCGCTTTGGGCACGGGGCATTGTCATGCTGGAACAGGAGAGGCCTTCCCCAAACTGTTGCCACGAAGTTGGAAACACAGAATTGTCTAGAATGTCATTGTATGCTATAGAGTTAAGATTTCCCTTCACTGGAGCTAAGGGGCCTAGCCTGAACCATGAAAAACAGCCCCAGACCATTATTCCTCCTCCACCAAACTTTACAGTTGGCACTATACATTGGGGCAGGAAGCGTTGTCCTGGCATCCGCCAAACCAAGATTTGTCCGTCGGACGGCCAGATGGTGAAGCGTGATTCCAATGAGGGCGAGCGTTACACCACTCCAGCCAATGCTTGGCATTGCGCATGGTGATCTTAGGCTTGTGTGCGGCTGCACGGCCATGGAAACCCATTTCATGAAGCTCCCAATGAACAGTTATTGTACTGATGTTGCTTCCAGAGGCAGTTTGGAACTTGGTAGTGAGTGTTGCAATTGAGGACTGATGTTTTTTACGTGCTACGTGCTTCAGCACCTGCCGGTCCCGTACGTTTTGCGTCTGAGCCCGTTGTTACTTCTAGACGTTTCTACTTCACAATAACAGCACTTACAGTTGACCGGGGCAGCTTCAGCAAGGCATAAATTTGACCTACTGACTTGTTGGAAAGGTGGCATCCTATGACGTTGCCACGTTGAAAGTCACTGAGGCCATTCCACTGCCATTGTTTGTCTATGGAGATTGCATGGCTGTGTGCTCAAGTTTATACATCTGTCAGGAACGGTGTGGCTGAAATAGCAGAATCTACCAATGTGAAGGGGTGTCCACATACTTTTTAAAAATGTATAATGTAGTTTAGGTGTATTTTCGATGCGCCATCATCAGCTGCGCAGACTGACTGCCAGTGAATAATGTTCGGTGCATGAGGGGCAGAAAAATATACCTTTTAAAACTGCTTATAACACAAACTACGTTTGTAAAATTAAGATTATAACAACGACAGTGTGTTATATAGACTTAGTTAGGAAATGTCAAGGACGGGGGGTCACATGACTTTAAAAATGTCTGAGTAATTAAAAAAGTTATTTTGTTTTGAGTCAACATCACGCTCTCCTAGTGTTAAATTATCTATTACAGGCTTTGTCTGAGCTGTGAATAAGGTTCCCTCTCGATCAATAGAAATTAACAGTCAATTAGAGAGAGAGGAGAGAGAGGATTTATGGAAAATAATGTTAGCATATACAGTACCAGTCAAAAGTTTGGACACATCTACTCATTCAAGGGTTTTTATTTATTTTTACTATTTTCTACATTGTAGAATAATAGTGAAGACATCAAAAATATGAAATAACACATATGGAATCATGTAGTTCAAATCCCCTAGCTCACAAGGTACAAATCTGTCGTTCTGTAAACAGAAGGTAAGGTAAAATAAAATAAAATACACAACTGATTGGCTCAATTAAGAAGGAAAGAAATTCCACAAATTAACTTTTAACAAGGCACACCTGTTAATTGAAATGCATTCAAGGTGACTACCTCATGAAGCTGGTTGAGAGAATGCCGAGAGTGTGCAAAGCTGTCATCAAGGCAAAGGGTGGCTACTTTGAAGAATCTCAAATACATAATACATTTCCATTTGTATATATTTGGTTACTACATGATTCCATGTGTTATTTCATAGTTTTGATGTCTTCGCTATTATTCTACGCTGTAGAAACATTTAAAAAATAAATAAAAACCCTGGAATGAGTAGGTGTGTCCTAACATTTGACTGGTACTGTAGTTGGCCTAGCACCTCACCACCAGTGCTGCTCATTTTAGCTGGGAGTAGTTAGGTAATAGTGAGGTACTGAAAGTTCACTACACCATTAGCTAGAAGTATTATTAGCTAGCTAGATTCTATGTTCTGTATATTAGCTTAGTGAGGATTTTACAAATGAAACATACAACTGAGAAAGAAAAAAAGTATAGTAATGATAACACAATGAAATGTATGGGCGTTATCAAAGGGAAGTTGGGATGGTCTTTTCTTGACTAGGACTTATTAGGGATACACAGATACGACCTCGGGAACCACTTGACATTTTGGGAATCCCCCTCCGACACTCACCTTCTCCAGTTTTCCCGACACAGGGATGAGTTTGGGCGGCGGACCGCCAATATTCCCGTTGAGACCTCGGTTATCCCTCTGCTCCTCCGAGTCGCTACACGGACTCCCGACCGCCACCACATGGTTATCATTCCAGTCTCCTACAGTCACCACCTCAGTCACAAACCCATAGTTTCCATTCCCTGCACCACCACCACCTCCAGCCGCACACCCTGCCCCACCAGCAGAGTTACCTGCCCGGGGCTGCTTCTTGGTGGGCAGTGGCGGGGGCTGGAGCTGTGTGATCTGGATCTGGGTCTGGTTGTTGATGACCAGTAGTTGTTCCAGGGAGCTCGCGCTGTGCAGGGTGTTGCTATCACCCTGGAGCCTGAAACAGCTGGTGGTTGGGGTGTTATGGCGTGTCTTAGTGCTGAAATAAAAATAGTTTATAATAATAATTTATTGGAATTACAGTATATAGCATTTTTACAGTAGCTATTTTCCATTGTATAAAAAAGTAACCTTTATTTACCTGGGCAAGTCAGTTAAGAACAAATTCTTATTTACAACGACGGCCTACACCAGCCAAACCCGGACGACATTGGGCCAATTGTGAGCCGCCCTATGGGTCTCTCAATCACAGCCGGTTGTGATACAGCCTGGATTTGAACTAGGGTGTCTGTAGTGACACCTCTAGCATTGAGAGGACTGCCTTAGACTGCTGCGCCACTCAGGAGCCAGTAAGGGAGGAATCACTAGCCTGGTCCAAGATCTGTTTGTGCTCTTGTTTGGCATGACAATCCCAGGAGTTGGCAAGAGAGCAGAAACAAGGTAAAAACTGGAACCCAGGCTAGGAAATCATCTCATCCACGACCAATATAGCCTGAGTGTCAGTCTGTTTGTGCTATCATGCCAACTCCTTGTCACTTATTTTCCAACCATGTTTGGCTTGACCAGAGCAACAATAAAGTAGGTAAGAGCACTTAAACAGACTGGCACCCGGCCACGACTAATGAGTAGCACCCTACCTGAACTCGCTGGCGGCCCGGCAGTGTCGCTGCTCCTGATAGGTCCGGCCAGAGATGAGGCTGCTGACGGAGCCCATGGTGGCTCCGGGGCCACAGGGCCCTCCAACCACGGGGGAGAGGGAGATGATGTCGAGGCTGGTAGGAGGCTTGGGGTGGTCAGTTGTGGACACAGGCAGGGTCTGAACCAGAGCCATGGTACCTGGACAAGGCCGGACATACACTGAACACACACTCTGCATCGAGAGAGAGGGGAAGAAAAGTTTAATTTCAAGTACACTTCATTGGGACATTATTAAGGCTGATCATTGTTACAGGTCATAGTCAAACATATTTCCCATCCTTTCCCTTCAACATTCAAAATATTACGTTTAAAAAAATCTGATTTAACGAGACAGAAAGATTGTGGGTGAATGTGTAGAATTGTGTGTGTGTTTGTGTGCTTCGTGTTTAAGTATTTAATTTCCAGACAGTATTATGTTAGTGTGAGTTGCCTGGGGGACAGAGAGGGGACATATTATACACACACACTCACTGTCCCACATATAGTACTTCAAAGCCCAGTCCTCCCTGAGGCTTCCAGGCAGGACACACATCAACTCTATGCCAAATTGAATTAGTGTTTTTGCCCAGGATACCAAGCGTCCAGTACACAAGTGCAGGGAACACAGGCCATATTCAGCCAACAGTCAGAGAAAGGATAGGGAGCAGAGAGAGAGGGAGGAAATATAGGTGGAGAAATAAGGACAAAGAGAAGGCGAAAGGAATTGGGGATTCCTAGGTTCTGAGGAGGACACCTTCTGAGGGAGTAATAACCGAGTAGTGTCAGGGTTGTTCAACAACTCTATCAATTACTGGTCACTCTCTAACACCTCAATGACTCTCCGCTGGAGGTGTTTGTGTGTGTGTGTGTGTGTGTGTGTGTGTGTGTGTGTGTGTGTGCACGCACATATGAAGATGCAAGCAAAACTCAGCGGTGTGTGTGTTATGCAAGAAGTTGACCATTTCCCAGACCAGAATCACCATGGATCATGTCCTCCATATACCTTCCCCCATCCACCCCCACCCCTCCCCTCAGCCCCAGCCAAGGTCTACTCTGCCTGGGATAATGGCATTAGTAGACCATCCGGGATGGTAGGTGATCCCCCCAGCCCTAACCCTGTGACCCCAGCAGGAGTGGGACGTAGCTGGGCAGACTCCCTACTCTCTCCTCCCTGACTTCCAGGAGCCTGGTTTTGTTCCTGCTGCTCTGGGATACAAAGCCCCAGATCTCATTTCCCTCTGATGTTGTTCACTGCTTATTTCTAAAGTTATGAAGTTCCTCCCTCGCATGCAACTCCTCCTCCCACACACACACATTCCCTGCCCCCTTCTCTTTCACTAGTCAAACTAAGCAAAAATTCAACAGCCCCTCCACCTTCTCCTCTCCAAAACATGCTGAGAAAGTGGGTGAGCGCTCCTTTGCTTCAGAGGCAGTGAAGGCAACTAGCATAGGGTGATTTGGAAGCATGACACAAAAACATGCGACAAAACATCCAAGTCTCTCTTTCTTTGGAAGCTTATGTAAAGCCGTTTAACACATTTTCAAGTATGAGTATTATAGAAGTATTCCTTTATAGAAAACACTTTAAACATTAAGCAAAGTGCCAAACGATTTTGGGTTGCACTTCACTGATGAAATAAGGGGTAATTGGCAGGGAAATAATAGGAAACGACCGAGAAATAACACAGTAATGACAGGGTAATAGCCCGTTCATAGTTAGTATCTAGCTGCTAAATAACAATATAAAGGGTGCCACATTTTCCTGGTTGTTATGTAGAAACAAGTATTTGTTACTTAAGAACTATAAATACTAGAGGCTAATAAGCACAAACTATGTAGTAAGTATTCAAGGCCATTTCACCTGTTCTCAATAAAACTGTATACTCATATAGAATGTAGAAATAATTTTTATTCAACAGAAACGTTTGAGAAACTACATCATACTGTATGTGGGCCAACCACAAAACAAGGCTTCTGGTAGCTACAGTTGAAGTCGGAAGTTTACATACACCTTAGCCAAATTCATTTAAACTCAGTTTTTCACAATACCTGACATTTAATCCTAGTAAAAATTCCCTGTCTTAGGTCAGTTAGGATCACCACTTTAATTTAAGAATGTGAAATGTCAGAATAATAGTAGAGAGAATGATTTATTTCCGCTTTTATTTCTTTCATCACATTCCCAGTGGGTCAGAAGTTTACATACACTCAATTAGCATTTAGTAGCATTGCCTTTAAGTTGATTAACTTGGGTCAAACGTTTCGGTGAGCCTTCCACAAGCTTCCCACAATAAGTTGGGTGAATTTTGGGATGGTGTTCTTCGGCTTGCAAGCCTCCCCCTTTTTCCTCCAAACATAACGATGGTCATTATGGCCAAACAGTTCTATATTTGTTTCATCCACCCAGAGGACATTTCTCCAAAAAGTACGATCTTTGTCCCCATGTGCAGTTGCAAACCGTAGTCTGGCTTTTTATGGCGGTTTTGGAGCAATGGCTTCTTCCTCTCTGAGCGGCCTTTCAGGTTATGTCGATATAAGATTTGTTTTACTATGGATATAGATACTTTTGTACCTGTTTCCTCCAGCATCTTCACAAGGTCCTTTGCTATTGTCCTGGGATTGATTTGCACTTTTCGCACCAAAGTACGTTCATCTCTAGGAGACAGAACGCGTCTCCTTCCTGAGTGATATGACGGCTGCGTGGTCCCATGGTGTTTATACTTGCGTACTATTGTTTGTACAGATTAACGTGGTACCTTCAGGCATTTGGAAATTGCTCCCAAGGATGAACCAGAAGTCTGGAGTCTTGGCTGATTTCTTTTGATTTTCCGATGATGTCAAGCTAAGAGGCACTGAATTTGAAGGTAGGCCTTGAAATACATCCACAGGTACACCTCCAATTTCCTCAAATTATGTCAATTAGAAGCTTCTAAAGCCATGACATCATTTTTTGGAAATTTCCAAGCTTTTTACAGGCAGTTAACTTAGTTATGTGAACTTCTGACCCACTGGATTTGTGATACAGTGAATTATAAGTGAAATAATCTGTCTGTAAACTATTGTTGGAAAAAGTACTTGTGTCATGCACAAAGTAGATGTCCTAACCGACTTGCCAAAACTATAGTTTGTTAACAAGACATTTGTGGAGTGGTTGAAAAACGAGTTTTAATGACTCCAACCTAAGTGTATGTAAACTTCCGACTTCAACCATAGCTAGCCTAGCTAAACAACCTAGCATTGCATCACACAGTGTATAACTATTTTAACGCAGTACTAATACATCACCAACTTTTACGTGTTCTAAACTTTTTAAACAATACATAACTCTCCTCAGCAAGCATCAAAGAAGACTGAGGAGAGAAAGCACAGTGCAGGCTGCTGATCAGACGCTACTGCAGACCAAAGCCATCCACCCAAGAGCGATTCTCAATCACAAAAAGCAGGCATAAAAAAATAACAAATAGCAAGGAAAAGTATGTTTTCATATTTTTTGTTTTTGCTTTAGAATACAGTGCTGAAGCACCCTAGTTATACTGAATGAAGAACCAGTAATGAACATAATAATTATAGTCAGTAACAACTGACTATTTGCACATCACCTGTAAGTACTGGATAACTAGGAGAAAAAGACCCAAAAGGTATGTTTGTGGTTGGTCTACATACAGTCTAAGTAGGTCTATGATGTCTTTTCTCAGATCAAATCAAAAGCATTTCTATAAAGGTTCAGGTGAAATGGCCTTGAATACTTAATACATAAGTTGTGCTTCTTACCCTCTAATACTTGTAGTTCTAAAGTAACAAATAATTGTTTATACATAACAACCAGGAAAATGTGTTACCCTTAATATTGTTATTTAGCTGCTAGATACTAACTATGAATGGGCTATTACTGTATTGTTACCCTGTCGTTATTTGCCTGTTAATTCACTGTGATTACCCCTTATTTCAGCACTGTAAACCAACGTGCTACCTGAGTTTGTTTGGTGGTGCAACTCTATTCCCCATCTTTGAAGACCTTCTCTCATCTGACAGATGACTGATGACTTTCTAATATCTAGTTGATGAGACTGAGGGGTAGTGTTGTGACAGAGGATCTTTACCTCTACCCTGATAGGATCCGTGACTGGAATGGGATCCGTGACTGGGAAGTATAATCCCGTTATAAGTACGTTTGATCCAGTCTGTTAATAAGGCCAGGGTTGCCACGGGGAGGAAAGGATTATTCCGGATATCTGATATCTGGAATCTAACAGAATCTTTGTAGAGTTTCGGAATGTCTACGTTGCTCCAGACAGAGAAAGAAAGAGGTGCAGCAGAGATACCAAATATATTGGGAATAAGGACACTTCAGACTTACTCCTGTTTGCTTAGTGTTTGGTGTGCACACAGATACTGAGCAGGATGGGTGAAGGGGGTAATTTTGTGTTCAAGCATTCTCATTTTGACGCCAAATCCACCACTGGTGTGCATGGCCATAAAGCTCTCTTTTCATGTCATCTGACCAAAGCACCGGTTCCAGATCCAAGTACCAAAGTCGTTTAGCAAACTCCAGGCATTTACATGTGTTAGATGACATCAAAATAGAGCTCTTTGTTCACGCACACCAGTGGTGTGTTAGGCATCGAAATGAGAATGCATGAGCAGAAAATAACCCCATACCTACTGTAAAACATGGTGGTGGATCTTTGATGTTGTGGTGCTAATTTGCTTCCACTGGTCCTGGGCTACTTGTTAAGGTCAGAACCCCACATTTCATTGTGCCAATCAAGATCTTTTAAAATGTAAGAAATAATAGTATCTCTGTAACTGCCTTAGTGATCAAATTCTCTCAGTTATGCAAGCACACCACCTGTGCCATTAAGGTCCAGACCTTTTGTCAGAGGCCGCATTACAGGTTACAATGACAGCCTTTCAGTTGCAAAAAAAATATCAGACTTTGCATGTGGAAATGTTGTATAATGTACCATTAACACAAAAACAATGTTTTAAGTGAGAATTAGGCATTGGTCTGAAGCTGAAAAAATTAAGAAAGTTTACATCAGATGAGCACCACAATACCTACAGTACTTCCCCCAGGCTCTATCTCTTTTCCAGCACACAGCTTTGACCTACTACAGTAGCTATGTTGGTCTATTGTACTTCAAACAATGTGTAGGTAGCTTGCTTAGGTTTCAAACTTTCTCAAAGAAGCTAATTCATACTCTTCAGAAGGTTAATGGACTTTACAGTGTCCTGCTATTAATATAATGTATATTTTTAATTATTTTAATTTCACTTTTATTTAACCAGGTAGGCCAGTTGAGAACAAGTTCTCATTTACAACTGCGACCTGGCCAAGATAAAGTGCGACAAAAACAACAACACAGAGTTACACATAATCAAACGTACAGTCAATAACACAATAGAAAAATGTATGTACAGTGTGTGCAAATGTAGAAAGGTCGGGAGGTAAGCAATAAATAGGCCATAGAGGCGAAATAATAACAATGTAGCATTAACACTGGAGTGATAGATGAGCAGATGATGATGTGCAAGTAGAGATACTGGGGTGCAAAAGAGCAAGAGGATAAATAACAATATGGGGATGAGGTTGGGTGTGCTATTTACAGATTGGCTGTGTACAGGTACAGTGATCGGTAAGCTGCTCTGACAGCTTATGAATAAAGTTAGAGAGGGAGATATAAGACAGCAGTTTCAGTGATTTTGCAATTTGTTTCAGTCATTGGCAGCAGAGAACTGGAAGGAAAGGCGGCCAAAGCAAGTGTTGGCTTTGGGGATGACCAGTAAAAAATACCTGCCGGAGTGCATGCTATGGGTGGGTGTTGCTAAAGTGACCAGTGAGCTGAGATAAGGCGTGGTTTTACCTAGATCTGGAGAAGGTCTGTATGGAGGAGTGGGCCAAAATCTGAAAAAAAACCTGGTCAAGAACTACAGGAAACGTATCATCTCTCTAATTGCAAACAAAGGTTTCTATACCAAATATTAAGTTCTGCTTTTCTGATGTATCAAATACTTATTGCATGCAATAAAATGCAAATTAATTACTTAAAAATCATACAAAGTGATTTTCTGGATTTTTCTCTCACAGTTGAAGTGTACCTATGATAAAAATCACAGACCTCTACATGCTTTGTAAGTAGGAAAACCTGCAAAATCGGCAGTGTATCAAATACTTGTTCTCCCCACTGTATATAGAGAAAAGAGTGGGCCCAAGAATTGAACCCTGTGGCACCCCCATAGAGATTGCCAGAGGTCCGGACAACAGGCCCTCCGATTTGACACACTGAACTCTATCTGAGAAGTAGTTGGTGAACCAGACGAGGCAGTCATTTGAGAAGCCAAGGCTGTTGATTCTGCCGATAAGAATGCGGTGATTGACAGAGTCGAAAGCCTTGCTCAGGTTGATGAAGACGGCTGCACAGTACTGTCTTTTATCAATGGAGGTTATGATATCGTTTAGGACCTTGAGTGCGGCTAAGGTGCACACATGACCAGCTTGGAAACCAGACTGCTTAGTGGAGAAGATACGGTGGGGTTCGAAATGGTCAGTGATCTTTGTTAACTTGGCTTTCGAAGATTTTAGAAAGGCAGGGCAGGATGGATATAGGTCTATAAAAGTTTGGGTCTAGAGTGTCTCCCCCTTTGAAGAGGGAGATGACCGTGGCAGCTTTCCAATCTTTGGGCATCTCAGACGATATGAAAGAGAGGTTGAATAGGCTAGTAATAGGGGTTGCAACAATTTCAGCTGATAATTTTAGAAAGAGAGGGTCCAGATTGTCTAGCCCAGCTGATTTGTAGGGATCCAGATTTTGCAGCTCTTTCAGAACATCCGCTGTCTGGATTTGGGTGAAGGGGAAGGGGGGGCTTGGGCAAGTTGCTGCAGGGAGTGCTGAGATGTTGCCTGAGGCAGGGATAGCCAGGTGGAAAGCAATGCTTATTGAAATTCTCGATTATCATAGATTTATCGGTGGTGACAATGTTTCTATTATCAGTGCAGTGGGCAGCTGGGAGGTGGTGCTCTTATTCTCCATGGACTTTACAGTGTCCCAAAACCTTTTGGAATTAGTGCTACAGGAAGCAAATTTCTGTTTGAAAAAGCTAGCTTTAGCTTTCCTAACTGACTGAGTATATTGGTTCCTGACTTCCCTGAAAAGTTGAAAATCGCGGGGGCTATTCAATGCTAATGCAGAACGCCACAGGATGTTTTTGTTATAGTTAAGGGGCAGTCAAGTCTGGGGTGAACCAAGAGCTATATCTGTTCTTAGTTCTACATTTTTTGAATGGGGCATGCTTATTTAAGACGGTGAGGAAAGCACTTTTAAAGAGCAACTAGGCATCCTCTACTGAAGGGATGAGGTCAGTATCCTTCCAGGATCCCCGGGCCAGGACGATTAGAAAGGCCTGTTCGCTGAAGTGTTTAAGGGAGCATTTGACAGTGATGAGGGGTGGTTGTTTGACCCAGTACACACGCAGGCAATGAGGCAATGATCGCTGAGATCCTGGTTGAAGACAGCAGAGGTGTATTTAGAGGGCAAGTTGGTCAGGATGATATCTAAGAGGGTGCCCATGGTTACAGATTTAGGGTTGTACCTGGTAGGTTCCTTGATAATTTGTGTGAGATTGAGGGCATCTAGCTTAGATTGTAGGACGGGTGTTAAGCATCTTCAAAGTTCACCTAACAGTTTTTGAAGATAGAAGATAGATGGGGGGCAATCAATTCACAAATGGTGTCCAGGGCACAGCTGGGGGCTGAAGGGGGTCTATAACAAGAGGCAACAGTGACAGACTTGTTTCTGGAAAGGTGGATTTTTAGAAGTAGAAGCTCGAATTGTTTGGGCACAGACCTGGATAGTATGACAGAACTCTGCACGCTATCTCTGCAGTAGATTGCAACTCCGCCCCCTTTGGCAGTTCTATCTTGTTGGAAAATGTTATCATTAAGGATGGACATTTCAAGATTTTTGGTGGCCTTCCTAAGCCAGGATTCAGACACGGCTAGGACATACGGGTTGGCGGAGTGTGCTAAAGCAGTGAATAAAACAATCTTAGGGAGGAGGCTTCTAATGTTATCATGCATGAAACCAAGGCTTTTACAGTTACAGAAGTCAACAAATGAGAGCTTCTGGGGAATGGGAATGGAGCTAGGTACTGCAGGGCCTGGGTTAACCTCTACATCACCAGAGGAACAAAGGAGTAGGATAAGGGTACGGCTAAAGGCTAAAAGAACTGGTCACTTGTGCGTTCAGAACAGAGAGTAAAAGGAGCAGATTTCTGGGCCCGGAAGAAAAGATTCAAGGCATAATGTACATACAGTGCCTTGCGAAAGTATTCGGCCCCCTTGAACTTTGCGACCTTTTGCCACATTTCAGGCTTCAAACATAAAGATATAAAACTGTATTTTTTTGTGAAGAATCAACAACAAGTGGGACACAATCATGAAGTGGAACGACATTTATTGGATATTTCAAACTTTTTTAACAAATCAAAAACTGAAAAATTGGGCGTGCAAAATTATTCAGCCCCTTTACTTTCAGTGCAGCAAATTCTCTCCGGATGTTCAGTGAGGATCTCTGAATGATCCAATGTTGACCTAAATGACTAATGATGATAAATACAATCCACCTGTGTGTAATCAAGTCTCCGTATAAATGCACCTGCACTGTGATAGTCTCAGAGGTCCGTTAAAAGCGCAGAGAGCATCATGAAGAACAAGGAACACACCAGGCAGGTCCGAGATACTGTTGTGAAGAAGTTTAAAGCCGGATTTGGATACAAAAAGATTTCCCAAGCTTTAAACATCCCAAGGAGCACTGTGCAAGCGATAATATTGAAATGGAAGGAGTATCAGACCACTGCAAATCTACCAAGACCTGGCCGTCCCTCTAAACTTTCAGCTCATACAAGGAGAAGACTGATCAGAGATGCAGCCAAGAGGCCCATGATCACTCTGGATGAACTGCAGAGATCTACAGCTGAGGTGGGAGACTCTGTCCATAGGACAACAATCAGTTGTATATTGCACAAATCTGGCCTTTATGGAAGAGTGGCAAGAAGAAAGCCATTTCTTAAAGATATCCATAAAAAGTGTCGTTTAAAGTTTGCCACAAGCCACCTGGGAGACACACCAAACATGTGGAAGAAGGTGCTCTGGTCAGATGAAACCAAAATTGAACCTTTTGGCAACAATGCAAGACGTTATGTTTGGCGTAAAAGCAACACAGCTGAACACACCATCCCTACTGTCAAACATGGTGGTGGCAGCATCATGGTTTGGGCCTGCTTTTCTTCAGCAGGGACAGGGAAGATGGTTAAAATTGATGGGAAGATGGATGGAGCCAAATACAGGACCATTCTGGAAGAAAACCTGATGGAGTCTGCAAAAGACCTCCGACTGGGACAAAGATTTGTCTTCCAACAAGACAATGATCCAAAACATAAAGCAAAATCTACAATGGAATGGTTCAAAAATAAACATATCCAGGTGTTAGAATGGTCAAGTCAAAGTCCAGACCTGAATCCAATCGAGAATCTGTGGAAAGAACTGAAAACTGCTGTTCACAAATGCTCTCCATCCAACCTCACTGAGCTCGAGCTGTTTTTCAAGGAGGAATGGGAAAAAATGTCAGTCTCTCGATATGCAAAACTGATAGAGACATACCCCAAGCGACAGCTGTAATCGCAGCAAAAGGTGGCGCTACAAAGTATTAACTTAAGGGGGCTGAAAAATTTTGCACGCCCAATTTTTCAGTTTTTGATTTGTTAAAAAAGTTTGAAATATCCAATAAATGTCGTTCCACTTCATGATTGTGTCCCACTTGTTGTTGATTCTCCACAAAAAAATACAGTTTTATATCTTTATGTTTGAAGCCTGAAATGTGGCAAAAGGTCGCAAAGTTCAAGGGGGCCGAATACTTTCGCAAGGCACTGTACATTAGTATTTTTAGATGTAGGCCTATTGTATATGTGTTTTATTGTACCGTCACCATCTTTACTGCAAAAACAATTACAAACATAACTTTAAGCTACATAATAATTTGACAGAGGTAACGAACTGTCCATTGATCAACACAGTAATTGATAAAACAGGACCATGTTTGCAAAACAAGTGGTTCTGAGCTTATGTCAATATTACACAGGTTAGCTAACAGTAATAGAAATCAGGAATGCAGACAGGCTCTATAGACCTCTCTATCTATATGAGTGACTGTGTCCAACACACCACCACCTGTTGTCATGTTGCACACCCACTGACCAAAAAAGGACGTTATTATGAAATATAGATTTTTCTCAATGACATATATTGCTTACTTAAAAGTTAAAATAAATTACCATTTAAAAAGCAAAGAACAACAGGCAGGTACCACAGAAATTACGACAAGACACAAAAGCTCGATCAATCAAGCCTGATGGTCTTATAAAAGCAAAGCTAACTTTCATATAATTTAAAAAGTTAGAAAAAGTAGTGGAATGGGATAATGTTTAAGTATGAGAAGGAAAGCATGTAATACTTTATTTTTGTATTAATGTGGTACAAATCACATTATTCTGGGAGCACCTCCTCTAAGAGTATGAATTAGGCTGTTTGAAAAGGTTTGAATCCTAAGCAACCAGCCTACACATTGTTTGAAGCACAATAGACTAGTGATGGGGGGAAAATCGATACAGTTGCATATTTATTATATCGATAGTTTGACTCTAAATATCGATTTGTAAAAGATGGGCGAAAAATGTATACAGTTACGAATTTCTTACATTATTTTGGACAATATTATATTGACACTTTGATTTATAAATGTTTTTGCTAGGTTGCGTTTGCTAGTGGTAGTCGGCTGTACTTCCGCCAAAACTCCAATATTTTTCCTCCTATAGCTTGTTCTCCAGGTCGAAGTCCGTGCCCGCGAGGAAATCGTATTAGCATAATCACAAAAAACCCATAAATATCAGTCAGTTTAAGATACATTTTTTATTATTATTGGATGCGTCTAAATACAACACATCTGCCTACAGTATGCAATACTTCCGCCTATGCGGTAAAAGGTGACAGTGTTTGTCAGACCATAAGACATCCCAAAAACCGGTCTTCTCACAAAATTGTCTGTAGCGTTTGGCCTACAAACTATTATGAACCCTCTATGGAAAGATGAGACTCTCACTCTCTCTGTTCTCCATTTTGCTCTACTCTCACGAACACGTACACCACCATTCAAAAGTTTGGGGTCACTTAGAAATGTCCTTGTTTTTGAAAGAAAAGCCACATTTTTGTCCATTAAAATAACATCAAATTGACCAGAAATACATTGCAGACATTGTTAATGTTGTAAATGACTATTGTAGCTGGAAATGGCTGATCTTTAATGGAATATTTACATAGGCGTACAGAGGCCCATTATCAACAACCATCACTCCTGTGTTCCAATGGCACGTTGTGTTAGCTAATCCAAGTTTATCATTTTAAATGGCTATTTGAAAACCATTTTGCTGGCTGGCTCACGAGCTACCATTACATGTTTGATCTTATTATTCGTATCTCAGAGCCATTTACTTAGCTAGTTATAGCATAATGTTAGCTAGCTAACATTGAACCTGGTTGGTTAGCTACCTGCAGATTCATGCAGGGTAGTAACATCATGAGTTGGAATTATGGTTCATTGTTTACCCAGCTAGCTAGCTACATGTCTTAACAAAATACTCCACTATGCAAGTAACGGTAGCTAACGACTTTAGTACATTGCGCTGTTCTGTACATTTGACCTTATTTTAGCGCCCCAAAAACGTAATACTTCAAGGTCAACTGTAATATTAATACCATTGTAAAGCACCATTTCTTCCCTTTCCAGCAAAATCAATGACGAGACCTTCATACTGCCCATCTCTGCATGATTGAAGAAGGCAATGGAGCTCCGTCGGATTTAAAAAAAAATGGCGAGTGGGGAAGCGAAAGCTTCCCATCATAGTGATAGCGGGAGCTATGTTGTGTGGGGAAACTGCTTTTCCCCCCGATTTGTCCAACTTATCACCTCTAAAATGTAAATAAAACACTTTGAAGAGTTTATATAATGTCTCATCACATACCAGTTGAAGGTTTGTGCCAATTTGCATAGGGTTTTTAGGGCGGCGCTAAACTTATCTTCACAATTAAACTGTGGCTGTCACGGTTTTTGAGAGTCATTACTTTTTTTGGTTACTACATGATTCCATATGTGTTATTTCATAGTTTTGATGTCTTCACTATTCTACTATGTATAAAATAGTAAAAATAAAGAAAAACCCTTAAATGAGTACCGTAGGTGTGTCCAAACATTTGATTGGTACTGTATATGGTGACTGTTTAGTGACAATAAGGGGTTAAATACATGTTAAAAAAACAACAAATGTTTCCTGATCTCTCAGATATTGGACAGAAATCAGAACAAACATTTAGATTTTTTGTTGTGACTATCTATTGTTCCATGTAGTGAATCTCTTATTTAATGCGTTATGGGCTAATAGCAAATATATGAGCTAATAGCAAATCATTTTTATATACACATTTTTATACTTCAAGGGGTCTTAAAATTCAAAATGAAATTGCATGATTCTTGGTATGACCTTCTTAAAACAATTCCATATAGCTTAGTACCTCCCCAGCTTAGACTCTTATGGGTTAAATTGTGAGCCAACATGTTTCCAACATTTTTTTTTCTCTCTTGTCTCTCTGCAAGCAGACATATAGTGAACAATATGTTGGAAAATCTAAATCGCATTAAAATTGCAGCATCGAATGGCAATACATATAGAATCATAGAGAATTGAAATAGACATATCGTATTACAAATCAAATCAAAGTTTATTTGTCACGTGCGCCAAATACAACAGTAAAATGCTTACTTACAGGCTCTAACCAACAGTGCAAAAAAGGTATTAGGTGAACAATAGGTAAGTCAATTAACAAAAACAACAGTAAAAAGACTGAAAAATAACAGTAGTGAGGCTATATACAGTAGCAAGGCTATAACAGCAGCGAGGCTACATACAGACACCGGTTAGTCAGGCTTATTGAAGTAGTATGTACATGTAGATATGGTTAAAGTGACTATGCATATATGATGAACAGAGAGTAGCAGTAGTGTAAAAGAGGGGTTGGTGGGTGGTGGGACACAATGCAGATAGCCCAGTTAGCCAATGTGCGGGGGGCACTGGTTGGTCGGGTCAATTGAGGTAGTATGTACATGAATGTATAGTTAAAATGACTATGCATGTATGATAAACAGAGAGTAGCAGCAGCGTAAAAGAGGGGTTGGGGGGCACACAACGCAAATAGTCAGGATAGCCATTTGATTACATGTTCAGGAGTCTTATGGCTTGGGGGTAAAAACTGTTGAGAAGACTTTTTGTCCTAGACTTGGCACTCCGGTACCGCTTGCCATGCGGTAGTAGAGAGAACAGTCTATGACTGGGGTGGCTGGGGTCTTTGACAATTTTCCGGGCCTTCCTCTGACACCGCCTGGTGTAGAGGTCCTGGATGGCAGGCAGCTTAGCCCCAGTGATGTTTTTTTTATTTATTTTTTTATTTATTTTACCTTTATTTAACCAGGCAAGTCAGTTAAGAACAAATTCTTATTTTCAATGACGGCCTGGGAACAGTGGGTTAACTGCCTGTTCAGGGGCAGAACGACAGATTTGTACCTTGTCAGCTCGGGGGTTTGAACTCGCAACCTTCCGGTTACTAGTCCAACGCTCTAACCACTAGGCTACCCTGCCGCCCCATGTACTGGGCCGTACGCACTACCCTCTGTAGTGCCTTGCGGTCAGAGGCCGAGCAGTTGCCGTACCAGGCAGTTATGCAACCAGTATGCTCTCGATGGTGCAGCTGTAGAACCTTTTGAGGATCTGAGGACCCATGCAAAATCTTTTTAGTTTCCTGAGGGGGAATAGGCTTTGTCATGCCCTCTTCACAACTGTCTTGGTGTGTTTGGACCATTCTAGTTTGTTGGTGATGTGAACACCAAATAACTTGAAGCTCTCAACCTGCTCCACTACAGCCCTGTCGATGAGAATGGGGGCGTGCTCAGTCATCCTTTTCCTGTAGTCCACAATCATCTCCTCAGTCTTGGTTACGTTGAGGGATAGTATTGACACCTACTGTAAGTATCGCGATCATATCATATTGTGAGGTCACTGGCAAAGAGGTGGGGCTTTAGGAGGGATTGAAAGATAGTGATGGAATCCAAGTCACTGATGGAATAAGTTCCAGAGCCTAGGAGCAACCCTGGAGAAGGCCCTGTCGCCAAAGTTCTGGAGCTTCTACCTGGGGATGACAAGGTGGCCTGCTGTGGTCGAATAGAGTGCGTGTGTGGGATGATGGAGGAGAAGAAGGTTTGAGAGGTAAGGGGGGGTGCAAGGTGATGAAGGGCTTTGTAGGTCATGCCTAAAAATATGAACAGTGATATTCAGTGATGTGTTAGGTTGGATTTGCCCCAAACATAACACTTTGTATTCAGGACATAAAGTTAATTTATTTTCCAATTGCTTTGCAGTTTTACTTTAGTGCTCTTTACAAAACAGGATGCATGTTTAGGAATATTTTTATTCTCTACAGGCTTCCTTCTTTTCACTCTGTCATTTAGGTTAGTATTGTGGAGTAACTATAATGTTGTTGATCCATCCTCAGTTTTCTCCTATCACAGCCATTAAACTCTGTAGCTGTTTTAAAGTCACCATTGGCCTCATGGTGAAATCCCTGAGTGGTTTCCTTCCTCTCCGGCAACTGAGTTAGGAAGGATGCCTGTATCTTTGTAGTGACTGGGTGTATGATACACCATCCAAAGTCACCATCGCATGGCAAGCGGTACCGGAGAGCCAAGTCTAGGACAAAGTTTCATTTTTTATTATTTTGTAAAAATGTCTAAAAACATCATTCTACTTTGACATTATGGGGATTGTGTGAAGGCCAGTGACACAAAATCTGAATTGAATCCATTTTAAATTCAGGAATGTGGAAAAAGTAAATAGGTGTGAATACTTTCTGAAGGCACTGTAAAACATAGTTTTAGTTTTTAATTATTGCCCTTACATTCCTACACAGTGACTGTCTGTCTGATGTCTCTGTCACCTTCCCTCACATGGCTTGAAGACCTGTAGCGTGTGTGTGTGTGTCCATTTCTTACTAACCACTATGGCTGCCAGTCGGCTTCTGTGTTAGCCAATTTTTCCTTGTTTAGTTTGGGAAGTACCTAGCTGCCACCAGGTACTGACCCACTTCATTAAAGCAGGCTTTCTATGCTGTAACACAGAATACATGCACGTGCACATGAACATGCACATGCACACACACAGATCAAACACAGCTAGAGACTGGCAACAAAAGCCAGTTTCGTTTTTTTTATTTTATGGCCAACTGGTTGCTATTGCAGACTTCAGCTGCTCTCTCTGTTTGGATTGGTTGCCATGGCACCAGAGAGGCCTACATGTTTCATGCCCGGGGTGGAACGAGATAGAGAGAGGGAGAGTGGGAATAAGTGAAAGAAGAAAGGAAAAGGAGAAAAACAAAAGAAAGAAAGAATGAAAGAAGATACCGGGAATAGGTAAAATAATAAAAAGAGAGAAAGAGAGAGTGAATGAGTGAGTCAGGGTGTGAGTCAGTGTCTGTTTGTGTATCAGTCTGACAGGGGGGAGGTTGGCTACTTAGCATCTCAAATCATCTGGGCTCCATTATGGCCAGACTGTAGAGAGGGCTGAAGACTGAATCACACACGCATGCACACAGGAACACACACAGCAGGTAGAGTTCACTGTATGGGCATAACAGGAGTGTTAAGATGCTACCAAAGTTACACAGTGAGACAATGGTGGTTGTATGCAGCATTGGTCATCATAGTCACAACAGGGTTTGATTAATCAGGTCTTGGCTGGTCATTATAATCGCTACAGGGTTTGATTAATCAGGTATTGGCTGGTAATCGCTACAAGGTTTGATTAATCAGGTCTTGGCTGGACATTATAATCGCTACAGGGATTGATTAATCAGGTATTGGCTACAATCCCTGCTTAATAACGCCCTGTGTTAAACAGTTTAGAGAATCATACACTGCCAGAAACATACAGGTAGGAAGGAAGGAAGAATTAAAGAGTAACAGAGTAGGAGAAGAACAATGCCAGGAGAGGAGAAATATAGAGTGTGAAAACTTGAGCGAGAGGAAAGAGAAAGAGAGAGGGAGCTGCGCCATCAGAAGCCTTGTTTATTTAAAAACATCCATACAATATCAGACACATATCGCTAACCCTTTTGTCTAATAGCAAAAAATATCAGTACTGGCTCCATATCTTCCCAGTGTAACTCTTGCTTACTCTTCTATTCTACTTTAGTCTACTCTACTATATTCTATTCAATTATATTCCACTTTATTCTATTCTATTCTATTCTATTGTATTTAATCTGTGGGTCAGGGCATATGGTATACAGTAGGAGACAGCTCTGGACAGATGAGGTAAACAGACAGTTGGTCCTCAGTCAGCAGGTCTGGGAATTGGGAGGGAAGGCATTGGAAGTATGTGAGGGGAAATGGCTGAGTTGAATCTTGCTCTCAAAGTCCAGTCGGAAATTTTAGAATTTCCAACCACTAATGGTTATTTAGCAGTGGCCGGTGGTCAGACAGACAGACACTTGCGTGTGTGTGTGGGGGGGGGGGGGGGGTTGCGGTCAGACAGGCAGACAGGGATAATGTGAATACCGCTGGTGGTGGTGGTTGTGGGTGTGTGGAGAGACTCGGCACCACTCTGCCAGCCTACCAGTCCCAAATCAACCCCTTGACGCCTCCCCTTTATTAGTTGAATCCAGTGTGTTGGTACTGGTCTGGAACAAAAGCCTTAGCTACACTGTGTTGTTTTGTTGCTGTAAACCAATGGGACAAGTAGCTCACAGTATTGTATTCTGGTTAAGATGATCCCCTTAGGGTCTGTTGTGTTGAGTTTTACAACCAACTCTGACTGCTCTGGCAATAATTGTCGAGGAGCTCAGAAAACTAGAGAGAAAGAAGCAACAAAAAGAGAGGGGGGCAGAAAGAGGATAGGTAAGCCCAGTAATAGCACCCTGTTTCTGGGGAGAGGATAACTACCACACCTAGGCTTCACCAGGAGAAACTAGGTCACACTATCACAGAGCTTCAAAATGTTGTCTGCTTCTGCTCGGCAGTCAAGATTTCAACAAAGCTAAAGTTATGTTAGAGACAGTTGAACTGTCATCCAATTAATCATTAGTAGTTTCCTCGTTGCTGACTTCAAGCAGAATGCATAGTTGGTAGGATTAGACACACACACAGGCACAAACACACACACAAATGAATTCCACACCAGCTGTTACATAAGAAGTGCTGCCTAAGTCCAACTGTGCCAGGCAGTGTGTAATTCAGGATAACTAGAATGTATAATTCAAGATAACTCATCATGGAGAGACAGAGGGCTCTATTTTCAGATGGCGCTAAGGAGACGCACGTGTCAAACGTACATTCGTTTGCAATTTTGTAATGTAAAAACTGCCAGACTGGCATTTCCCACCCCTTACGCCAGATTCGGCAATTTACCTGTCTGGCAATATTTAAGATTACAATTTTTATTAGAATTTGATTTGAATTATTCACTCTCTTTTTAAGCCTTATTAGTGAATTTAATCTAGCTTATTAACAACGTTTGGCATGTCCATGGCTCAGACATGGCAGACACAATGCAATTTACAGTAGGCCTAGCCCCTATATCAGTTTAGATGCTGTTTAACAATATCTTTCCATATTGAAGCCATGCAATTAGGCTTCTTACAATGTGGACTGTAAATATGTTCAAAATATTTAGCAAAGATGGGATAGGCCTACATACAGTACATTTTGTAATTTAGTTTCTGCAGGCTATTTAAAAAACTAAGCTATAACAGACTAACATTCATATTGGAGTTGATGATTACGCAATATATAACATACCATAAATACACAACTTAAAGCAACCACATATTTAGCCATAGTGCAAGTACTGATTGACCAGTGAAGGGTCAAGCCTCGACACACTTACAACTTGTTAATTCATCAAAACCCAGCCCTTTAGCTCCACTGCCAGCTACTGTGATCATAATTCCGGCTGTGAAAATAGCAAAAAATATTTTGGACACGCCCGAACCTATAGCGCTATCACCAGCGCTAAGATTTCCCATTGTGTTAGGTTTATTAAAATAGAGCCCAGAGTCTGAGTGAGTAGGGGGAAACCACCTAAGTACAAAAGGGATTATATATACACGCACACACACACTCACAGACCCATAGACACACACAGACACTCACAGACAGACACAGACACAGACAGACAGACAGACAGACAGACAGACAGACAGACAGACAGACAGACAGACAGACAGACAGACAGACAGTGTTCTGTCACTTTAACTCTAGCTGCCAGAGAGATTGAGAGATGGGGGGATGGATAGAGGGATGGAGGGGGAACAGAGTGGTGTGGAAAACACTGATTCAGCGCAGTGAGCTGAGACCAAACCTACTTTAATGAGCTCTCTTGCCCTCTCTTTAAGCTCTTCTTTCTCTCACACACCTCTCTCTACTCCCCTCCCTACACCCCCCCTCTCACTCAAACCTTATATAAAGGCCTGGCACACGGGTCAACAGAAAGAAGAGAGAGAGTCAGAGGGGAGGAGGGAAAATAGGGAATAGGAAAGGAGAAAAGGAGATGTTATGAAGGTTTGGGAAGGACAGAAAAATGCATCATGTTATATGTCACATTTCCGGCTCAGGGACTGGAAACAGCAACTTTTCGGTTACTGGCCCAACACTCTTAACTGCTAGGCTACCTATAGTGTGAGTCAACATTAGGTCAATGTGGAAAGGGTTACGAGACCCGCAGCATGAGACACACATTTACAGTACCTCATCTGTTCCAAAGAATATGAGGTAACAATCCTTTCCACCTCTTCCACTGTTCTGTCTGTCTGTCTGTCTGTCTGTCTGTCTCTCTGTCTCTCTGTCTCTCTGTCTCTCTCTCAGATATTCTCGAAACCAATCTTTGTTTCTATCCTGACATGTTGTCATACAAAGTGAAACATGCCATTACCCTTATCACAGTTTAACCAGTCTAGACAATTACAGTGTACATTGTAGAATAATAGTGAAGACATCAAAACTATGAAATGACACATATGGAATCATGTAGTAACCAAAAAAGTGTTAAATTGTTTTACTCTTCAAAGTAGCCACCCATTGCCTTGATGACAGCTTTGCACACTCTCGGCATTCTCTAGTGAAGACATAGTTTTGATGTCTTCACTATTACTATCCAATGTAGAAATGAGTAAAAAATAAAGAAAACCCCTTTAATGAGTAGGTGAGCCAACATTTTTACTGGTACTGTATGTCTCAGATAGATCAGCAACATAAACGTTGTGGCCAAACAAAAATCGAGAATATGAAGTTGAGCTGAATTTTGATTCCAAACGGAATCACTGTTGTTAGGGTTTGGTTTAACCAGGCTACATGAGATAGCTGCAGTGCATAGAGTCTGCAAACATATGTGCTGACACATCCTGCGTAACAACACTGAGGAAAAATGACAATGTTCCTGTGATGAAGAAACAGCTCATTAAAAAGAGACAACTACACAACAGTAACCACTTCTGTGCTCTACTCTCTCACCAAGACAAACTGTGTGTGTGTGTGTTTGTGTTTGCAACTTGTTGCTCCTCATACATAGTGGTTAGTTTAGTGTGTGTGTGTGTATGTGTACTGTGTGTATTTGTGGACAGACTGAATAACTCCTTTCTCCTGGCAAGCTGTCAGACAGAAGGGTAACAGGTTTTTATCCAAAACCTCAGTAACATAGACCACAGATCAATAACCTACAGCCAATTTCTGAATATCAATTATCCAATAACTACAATTCACAGGCTGCCAAAACCTAATTTCATCCCCAAAAACCATCCTTATCCCAAAGTCCTGAGTCCCATCAACCTAAACTCCCACTTCACCCCTCCTCAAAACTTTGACGCAACCCCCCCACCTTAGCCCTTAAACCACCCCAAACACCCACCCTTGACTTAAGACTCACCCACACATCAGAATATCCAGTTACTATGGAACTGCCCTCAGAAAAAAACCTAGTAACTGCCTGGCGGTCAGTTTAGAGTTGTAGTTATTGTTGTTCTGTCCCGATATTAACTCCAGTATGAACTGATCTGGAGTCAGCCTGTACTGCCAGTAAGCCAGGCTGCATTTAGCTAAAACAGCCTGGCTTACTGTGGCATTTCTAGAGTGGTTTCCTACCCTGTAACGCTCTGTCTTTCTGTTTAGGTAGGCAAGCTTTCATACACACACACTCATAGTGATTTTCTTATGGTCTATATTCTGGGAGTTGGAAAATGTGGGATAGCATTATCACCTCACACCTTCCATTGATGGAACTGCTTTCCCACACCGCCTCGCGTGCCTAAAGTTCCAATTGGTAACTTTGATTGACTAAACAGAGAAAACGTAAAATATTTCCTAAGCATACACTCATGCATGTGAGCACACACACACCCACACCCACACACACACACACACACACACACACACACACACACACACACACACACACACACACACACACACACACACACACACACTTCAGAGTAAGTTTGATCATGAACCATGCTGTGGCTTGCTCACACACACTCACCCCAGTGAAACGCCTGCATTGCTGCCTCCACTTGTCTCCGTCTCTCCTGAAGAAAATCACTATGGTCCCAGTTCGTTAACTCAAATCTTCCTCTCTTTCTCTCTGTTTCTCCTCTCTCGTTCTCCTCTAACTTTCCTTTATTCCACAGAGCACTGTGAGGAGTTTTAAAAGGAAGCACTCTTTCCTTCTCCCCTTTGATCTCTTCTCCTCTCTTTCCCCCTACTCTGCTTTTCTTCCTTCCCTGCTGTCTGTCTTAGCTCCGCCTCCTTCCCCTCCTCCACTTTTCCCCTCCTCCCTCTGCTCTCTCACTTTGTTTGCTGGCCCCCCCTACTTCTCACACACACACACTCAGCTTTCCTCCAATTCTCTCCTAGCTTTTTCTTATTCTCTCGCGTTCACAAATATGCGCGCACACACGCACACACGCACACACACACACACACACACACACACACACACACACACACACACACACACACACACACACACACACACACACACACACACACACACACACACACACACACACACACACACACACACACACACACACACACACACACCACAAGGGTCTGACAACTTGGATGGAAAATTACTGAGGATAATAGCAGACGATATTGCCACTCCTATTTGCAATATTTTCAATTTAAGCCTACTAGAAAGTAGTTCCGCTACCTAGGAATAGTAAAGCCCCCTTTACTGGCTCAAATAGCCGACCAATCAGCCTGTTATCAACTTTTGGGAAAAATTGTGTTTGACCAGATACAATGCTATTTTACAGTAAACAAATTGACAACAAACTTTCAGCATGCTTATAGGGAAGGACACTCAACAAGCACAGCACTTACACAAATGACTGGCTGAGAGATATCTATGCTAAAAAGATTGTGGGGACTGTGTTGTTAGACTTCAGTGTGGCTTTTGACATTATCGATCGTTGTCTGCTGCTGGAAAAATGTATGTGTTAATGGCTTTACAACCCCTGCTATATTGGATAAAGAGTTACCTGTCTAACAGAACACAGAGGGTGTTCTTTAATGGAAGCCTCTCCAACATAATCCAAGTAGAATCAGGATTTCCCCAGGGCAGCTGTCTTGGCCCCTTACTTTTTCAATCTTTACTAACGACGTGCCACTGGCCTTGAGTAAAGTCAGTGTGTCTATGTATACGGATGACTCAACACTATACATGTCAGCTGCTACAGCGACTGAAATCACTGCAACACTTAACAAAGAGCTGCAGTTAGTTACAAACTAAAAGCATTGTATTTGGGACAAATAATTCACTAAACCCTGAACCTCAACTAAATCTTGTAATAGATAATGTGTAAATTGAGCAAGTTGATGTGACTAAACTGCTTGGAGTAACCCTGGATTGTAAACGGTTATAGTCCAAATATATGGTTACAACAGTAGCTATGATGGGGAGAAGTCTGTCCATAATAAAGTGCTGCTCTACATTCTTAACATCACTATCAACAAGGCAAGTCCTACAGGCCCTAGTTTTGTCGCACCTGGACTACTGTTCAGTCATGTGGTCAGGTGCCACAAAAAGGGACATAGGAAAATTGCAATTGGCTCAGAACAGGGCAGCACGGCTGGCCATTGGATGTACACAGAGAGCTAATATTAATAATATTCATGTCAATCTCTCCTGGCTCAAAGTGGAGGAGAGACTGACTTCATCACTACTTGTATTTATGAGAGGTATTGACATGTTGAATGCACCGAGCTGTCTGTTTGAACTACTGGCGCACAGCTCGGACACCCATGCATACCCCACAAGACATGCCACCAGAGGTGTCTTCACAGTCCCCAAGTTCAGAACAGACTATGGGAGGAGCACAGTACAGAGCACAGAGCCACGGCTACATGGAACTCTATTCCACATCAAGTAACTGATGCAAGCAGTAAAATTAGATTTAAAAAACAAATACAAATAAATCTTATGGACCAGCAGGGACTGTGAAGCACCACAAACAGGCACAGAAACATGTATACACACACACGGTAACATACGCACTATACACACACACGGTAACATACGCACTATACACACACGTACACATGGATTTTGTACTGTAGATATGTGGTAGTGGTGGAGTAGGGGCCTGAAGGCACACAGTGTGTTGTGAAATCTGTGAATGTATTGTAATGTTTTGTTGGACCCCAGGAAGAGTAGCTGCTGCCTTGGCACACTGTGCTTTGGCAGCAGCTAATGGGGATCCATAGAAAATACAAAATCAAATACACACACACAGAGATCCCCCAACTTCCCTCCTCTTTTTAATCCTGTCTGCATGCTCTCTCCTGCATCTTTCTTTTCTCTCTCTCTCCCTTTCCATGCCTCTCTCGTTCTCAGTTTACCTCTGACTGTCTCTACCTTTTATTTTGGGGGTGATCTACAGCATCCCTTTAATCAGCTTTAACCCCCTCAGACCCTGGTAACAAATCCTGTCCCAATCAAAGCCTGTGGTAACCATAAATGGTAAGTGGATTATACCACAGTAAGCCTCTCTATCCACTCATCCTGATATGGTGGTTAAACACCCTGCAGAACTGGGGACTAGATACAATATATCCATCTGTAATTGAACTGATTACCATCAGCCTACAGAAATCAATCAAAAACCTTCATTCATATACCAAAATCCCTTCCACTCTCCTTTCTCATGTAATTTTCTCCTTTATTCTATCTCTCTGTGCATGTGCTTGTTTGTGTGTGCGTGTGCGTGTGTGTGCGCTTCAGGCCTATGGGACTGGACTACCTCCCCGGAAGCTGCCCTGAAAAGTAAATAAAAATAACACTTGACTGTTTTCATGACAAAACAGGTTATAATTTAGGAACTACAGTTGCGACAGGAGTGAGATTGAGAGAAAGAAATAGAGATGGGGGGGGGGGGGGGTAGGGGAAGGAAGGGGATGGAAAGAGAGCGGGAAAAGAGATATGTGAACCTAATTAACCCAGAGGAAAGGGAGTAGAGTTACATAACACGCATGCAAGCACACATACCATACACACATACACTCACACACACACAGCTGTGAATAAACGTCCATCTGCACAGAATTAGAGCACCCAGACTGCATGAGTGGACATTTTAGAATAATGGGTGTGTATTTGTGTGTGTGTGTGTGTGTGTGTGTTCCGCACCGGCCTCTATGAACTAAACAAATCTAGTTTTATTGCTGTGTGAGCTGCCATGGAAAAGCAATTAGAGAAATGAGTGAACACTGGAGAGAGAGAGAGGGAGAGAGAGAGAGAGAGAGAGAGAGATGGACAGAGAGAGAATGGGAGAGAGGGATGGGAGATGGACAGAGAGAGAGAGAGAGAGAGAGAGAGAGAGAGAGATGGACAGAGAGAGAATGGGAGAGAGGGATGGGAGATGGACAGAGAGAGAGAGAGAGAGAGAGAGAGAGAGAGACACAGATAGACAGATGGACAGAGAGAGAGAGATGGACAGAGAGAGAGAGAGAGAGAGAGAGAGAGAGAGAGAGAGAGAGAGAGATAGACAGATGGACAGAGAGAGAGAGATGGACAGAGATTGAGACACACTAGGGTCAGTATACTTCTAATGAAGAAAGTTCATCTGACCCACCATTTCTTCTTTCATCTCATCCTGCTCTCTCCATCCCATTTTCTCTCTTTCTCCCTCCCTCTCTCTCTTTCTCCCTCCTTCTCTCTCCTCTTTCCAGACAATATTTCTCAAATAAAGGAACTCCCCACTCTCCAAAGGTATTGGTAACAGGGAGTGAGGTGGGAGTGAGCTGAACTAACCTCAACTCTGTGACATGGCACATTCCTACTGCTAGCATCAGCAACTCTCAGTGCTAAAAATAGAACTCAAGATGGAAAGTTGTGGTCAGTGTGTCTGGTCTGTGTGTGTGTGTGTGTGTGTGTGTGTGTGTGTGTGTGTGTGTGTGTGTGTGTGTGTGTGTGAGAGAGAGAGATAGAGAGAAAAGAGAGAGAGAGAGATAAGTCCCAGTGTTGGCCAGAACAATAGAAGGAAGCAGGTTGCAAATCACTCAGACACATAACTCCCTATTATAACTGGATTTATGAGACAGAGCTAAGACCTAACAAGCGTCCACCATTAAACACACACACACACACACACGCACACAGCCATGAACGCAAACACACAGAGCCTACAGGCACGCACAAACGAATATACACAAATCTGTCCACTTTAGGTCAATGGTGTGTTTACTCTGCCCATTAGCTTCATTAAGTCCCAGCAGTACAGCCCACTCTCCCTCTCCATTGCTCATTCTCTTTCTCCCTCTCTCGCTCTCTACCTCTCTTTTCAGAAAGAGAAAGAGACGGCGCAGGAAGACACATGGAAAAGAGAAAGATAGAAGAGACATACGCTCTGTATGTAGAGAACGGAGAGAGGGACAACGAGAGGTAGAGGACAGAGAGAGTGTATGAAGAGAGACAGGAGGGAACGGAGAGAGGGACAACGAGAGGCAGAGGACAGAGAGAGACACAGAAGCCTGTGAGAGAAGGGGACAGCTGGGCTGGGGAGAGGGAACATTTGAGGCGAGTGACAGGGGACAGCAGGAGAGGCGAAACCTGGTAATGGAGACAGAGGAAAGAGGAAAGGACAGCAGCTGTGAAGACCACACACCACTATCACCACACAAACTGGAGCCATAGGGTTGAAGCTGCAACAAGATGGGGAGCAGAACTTTATCTCTCTCGCTCAAACCCAGAGTCTCTGGTGACACAGCTAGCACTGCGATGCAGTGCCCTAGACCACTGCACCACCCAGGAGGCCCATATTTCCCTTTTGTACTTGAACTTTTTATACATCATCACGACACTTTACATAGCCATAATATGACATTTTAAATGTCTCTATATTCCTTTGAAACTTTTGTGAGTGTAATGTTTACACTCACAAAATGGTTAGAGCATTGGGCCAGTAACTGGAATGTCACTAGTTTCAATCCCTGAGGCAACAGGGTGAACAATCTGTTGTTGTGTCCTTGAGCAAGACACTTCCCCTAATTGCTCCAGGGTTGCTGTTGATAATGTAGTTGGGATATGCAAAAAACACATTTCCAATTAATACACACGTGTACATGTGTAAAATAGGACAAATATAAGCACCCACCAAATTGTTATGTATTGATTTTCTTCTCATTCGAATGTTAACATGGCAGACAAACACCAAACACTGACCTTTACCTGTTTGAGAGTCCCAGTGTTCTCCTGGTTCTCTGGGGAAGACAGGGAGAGAACAGGGACTTCTCATCCCCAGAATCTCCCTACTTCTTGGGCTGCATCTCCACTACACCTCCTGACCTGGAGTCTGGAAACACAGAGAGAGAGAGAGGAACAAGAAGGTAATGCATGTACAGAGACAGAACAGCAAATACATGTTCGAAGCAATTTATATTACTTTCTATCATGTCAAACTGTAACACTATGGTATATCTTAAACATAACAGTTTGGAGTACAATACACTGGTCATTCAGAGTTAAATGTACTTCCTTAAATGCTGTGTTCTGTGAAAGGAGAGAAGAGGAGACCACTGCCCCCCTTGAGACACTGCCACCTTAATATTCCTACAAAAATATCCCCCCTATGCACGCACGCACACACACACACACACACACACACACACACACACACACACACACACACACACACACACACACACACACACACACACACACACACACACACACACACACACACACACACACACACACACACACACACACACACACACACACACACACGAGGGGAGATATCACAGTCTGTGTTTGTTTATCTCGACCATCTATAGCTTTGACTGCAGTCTCATCTGATGTGTGCGCTCTCTCACGAATTCCAAAATAGGTCACCTCAACATGAAACAACAGCATTCCCTGATCCACGTGCAAGTGGAAGAGAGGGAAAAGAGGAGAGAATGGAACGAGAAGTGAGGAGGGCCTCCCTGATAGCTTGCTTTCATAACCTTCCTGTCTCTTTTCCCCTCTTCCTCCCTTACGCTTTCAATATCCCATTTTCTATTTCACTCTCTCTCTTCACCTCTACCACTTTCTCTCTTTCCATTACCCTCTATCTCTGTATGTCAACCTTTATCTCTATCCCTATCTCCCGCCGTCCCCTCTCTCGCCTCTTTCTCCTCCTCTTATCAAGCACCATCCCACTCTAAATGATCAATATATTCTCTACAGTCTGATCACTGATTGATCACTGATACAATTCAGCTGATTGATTTTAGCCTTAGTTCTTCCTGCCCTATAGCACTGCACTGGGGTCAGTTCATTAAACCTGACAAAAATATATGTAACCTCTCTTCCTGCAGTTGCTTTAAAGTAACATTCAAGTGGTTCTGGAAGTTCTTCTCAGATGAGTATTTTGTTGCTTTGAAGCATCTATCAGCGTGTTTCTGATACAACCTCACACATGAAAAAAATACTATAGTATACTATGGTATAAGTATTCACTGTAGTGTTTTAGCATATTTTTGTTGTTGTCGCAGAACCTCAGCAAAAGTACTACAGTGAATACTGATCTGTCTCTGATCTGTGGAAACGTCTTGGTCAAACCCACAGTAGTTTGTACTCTATAGTAAACTGTAGTATTTTTCATGTGGGCTAACTGTAAAATGTGCTTTAGCTACACTTATGGGGGTGTGTCTGTCAAGTCATTTTTGGGGGCTTATGAGGTTACTCCTGATTTTGCCACATCCAGTTGCGATATTACAACAACAAATATGTTACACCAAACAGCAAACACTGTTTTATTCCCGCGGACATAATTGCACATCACTGCACGCACGATGGATGTACTACGGTGTTTTCTTATTACGTTGCTGAATAATCGCCTCCCCAAAAACAAAACAAAAACAATAATAAATGCACCTAAAGCGACCAGTGGCGCTGTTTAACCTTCGCAGAGCTCAGCTTTAACGCACCCCTCAAGGTGTTTCTGAACCAGCCCAACATTCATATATGCTGATATATGGTTAAGCTGCTACACATATGGGGGTGTGTCTGTCAAGTTCATCTTTTCAGGCTAATGTGGCTACCCTAATCTTATTGGGATGAGCAAGACGAGTTGGGACTATTCATTACTCATCCATTATAATGATGAACAGATGAGACCAAGAATAACAAAGAAAGGATGCTCCACTCCCTACCCCCCTTTCAGTCTGTTTCCCAAAATATATATAATAAGGCCACCCCCCCCCCTTGACCCCAAACTATCCTATTTATATGCTGCATATAAGAAAACAAGCATAAAGCAGAAGATCCTCATAATGATCCTAATCATCCTAAACAGCCCTGAAGGAAGGGAGGAGTGAGGAGACACAAGGGCCTGTCCTCCTGTCTTGTCCTAGCAGGGAGCCTTCTGATAGCCAGATGGCCAAGCCCTGTCCTGGGGGGGGGGGGGGGGGGGGGGGGTTCCATTTGTCATCCTGTTTTCATTGATCCCCAACTTTGGTAACCAGCTAGGTAATAAGGGGCACGCCTACCCACCCTGTTATTCTGTAGAGGTGAGAGAAGGAGAAGAGAGAGGAGGAAAGGAGAAGAGGTGGAGGAAGGAAGGAAGAGAGGGCGAGAGAGAGGAGAGGTAGGGAAGAGAAAGAGGAGGAGAAAAGAGGAGGAAGAGAGAGGATCATTTTAATATTTTATTTAACCTTTATTTAACTAGGCAAGTCAGTTAAGAACAAATTCTTATTTACAATGACGGACTACCAGAAGGCAAAAGGCCTCCTGCGGGGAAGGGGGCTGGGATTAAAATAACAAAAAATATATAAATATAGGACAGAACACACATCACGAGAAGAGAGACAACACAACACTACATAAAGAGAGACCTAAGACAACAACATAGCAAGGCAGCAACACATGACAACACAGCATGGTAGCAACACAACATGACAACAACATGGTAGCAACACAACATGGTAGCAGCACAAAACATGGTACAAACATTGTTGGGCACAGACAACAGCACAAAGGGCAAGAAGGTAGAGACAACAATATATCATGCAAAGCAACCACAACTGTCAGTAAGAGCGTCCATGATTGAGTCTTTGAATGAAGAGATTGAGATAAAACTGTCCAGTTTGAGTGATTGTTGCAGCTCGTTCCAGTCGCTAGATGCAGCGAAAAGATGAGTGACCCAGGGATGTGTGTGTTTTGGGGACCTAGAGAAGAGGTAGGGAAGAAACAGAAGAGGGAAGACAGACACACACAGCTCTGGCCCTGATTCTAGCCTTTGGAAGGCTTTACAGTTGTAACGTTCATAAAACGAGGTCGGACAACATGGCCTCTGCTCTGACACTGCACTGATCTGCCCCTGCACGTGTGTGCACACGCAAGCACAAACACACACAAACACACACACTCCCTCCCCTGTAGGATTTCTAATCAGTAGATGACATGTCACCCAGTGGTCTCTTCTGACGTAAACCCTGAGCTGTGTTAAGATTAGCATCTGGGTTATATTACTAGTAGATTATGGCTATGCCAGCATATGTCCTCTCCACAGGAGCACTCCCACTATTTGACACTATCACCATGACTTGGGGTTTGACAAATGGTGATGCAGGTTTGGGGTCATTTCCATTTAAATTCAATTGAATCAGTTACATACTCATCTCATATGTATATACTGTACTCGATACCATCTACTGTATCTTGCCTATGCTGCTCTGTACCATCACTCATTCATATATCCTTATGTACATATTCTTTATCCCCTTACACTGTGTATAAGACAGTAGTTTTGGAATTGTTAGTTAGATTACTTGTTGGTTATTACTGCATTGTCGGAACTAGAAGCACAAGCATTTCGCTACACTCGCATTAACATCTGCTAACCATGTGTATGTGACAAATAAAATTTGATTTGATTTGATTTGAATCAGAACGTAAACTGAAATTTTCCTTATTTTTTCTTCATTAAACCCATCACTGCTGTAATGTGTTGGTCATCATGACCAAGCTTGAAAGCGACAGTGTAAGTACAATTCCTCAACTGAGTTTTTACATCAGTGCAGAAGTGAGGAAATCAGGAGAGAAAGTGACTGGCAGAATGGGTGTTTTATGTGGAGGAAGAGGGCCGCAGTATGTATTTTAGATAGGGGGGAGTGAGGCCTAAGAGGGTTTTATAAATAGGCAACAACCAGTGGGTCTTGCGACGGGTATACAGAGATGGCCAGTTTACAGAGTATAGAGTGCAGTGATGTGTTCTATCAGGAGCATTGGTGGCAAATCTGATGGCCTAGTGGTAAAGAACATCTAGCCGCTCGAGAGCAACCTTACCTGCCTTACCTTCATCCTTACCTTCCGATCTATAAATTACGTCTCTGTAATCTAGCATGGGTAGGATGGTCATCTGAATCAGGGTTAGCTTCCTACTGCCTGAGCTATGTTGTTGATGTAAATTGAGAAGAGCGTGGGGCCTAGGATTGAGCCTTGGGGCAGTTCTTTGGTGACAGGCAGTGGCTGACACAGCAGATGTTCTTTATACACTGCACTCTTTGAGAGAGGTAGTTAGCAAACCAGGCCAAAGACTCCTCAGAGACATCAATACTCCTTAGCCAGCCCACAAGAATGGAATGGTGTACCGTATCAAAAACTTTGGCCAAGTCAATAAAAATAGCAGCACAACATTGCTTAGAATCAACAACAATGGTGACATCATCTAATGGCACAACCAAATGACCTGGATTGCAGTTGAGATTACATTAAAAGTACGTAATGCAAGTTTGATCAATGCTGTTCGAGATTCTGCACAGATTATTATAGCAAATGTAGGGAACTCCACAGACCTGCAACATTTGCATGATATCTTGAACAACACCTTCCTAATATTGAGTGGTACTCCCACTTTTGGATTCAATTGGTCAAGGTATCAGCTCTACAAGGTGTCGAAAGCATTCCACAGGGATGCTGGCCCAAGTTGGCTCCAATGCTTCACAAAGTTGTGTCAAGATGGCTGGATGTCCTTTGGGTGGTGGACCATTCTTGATACACACGGGAAACTATTGGGCAGAACCTGGCACCTACTACGTTCAAAGGCACTTAAAACTTCTTGTCTTGCCAAGCCATGAGGTCGAAGGAATTGTCCTTAGAGCTCCAATACAGGATTGTGTCGAGGCACTGATCTGGGGAAGGGTAAAACATTTCTGCAGCATTGAAGGTCCCCAAGAACACAGCAGCCTCCATCATTCTTAAATGGAAGTAGCTTGGAACCACCAAGACTCTTCCTAGAGCTGGCTGCCCGGCCAAACTGAGCAATTCGGGGGAGAAGGGCCTTGTACAGGGAGGTGACCAAGAACCCGATGGTCACTCTGACAGAGCTCCAAAGCTTCTCTGTGGATATGGGAGAACCTTCCAGAAGGACAACCATCTCTGCAACACTCCACCAATCAGGCCTTTATGGTAGTGTGGCCAGATGGAAGCCACTCCTAAATAAAATCACATGACAGCCCACTTGGAGTTTGCCAAAAAAGCACCTAAAGGACTTTCAGACCATGAGAAACAAGATTCTCTGGTCTGATGAAACCAAGATTGAACTCTTTGTCCTGAATACCAAGCTTCGCGTCTGGAGGAAACCTGGCACCATCCCTACTGTGAAGCATGGTGGTGGCAGAATCCTGCTGTGGTGATGTTTTTCAGCGGCAGGGACTGGGAGACTAGTCAGGATCAAGGGAAATATGAACGGAGCAAAGTACAGAGAGATCATTGATGATGAAACCCTACTCCAGAGTGCAGTGCAGGAGTGGCTTCGGGACAAGTCTCTGAATGTCCTTGAGTGGCCCAGCCAGAGCCTGGACTTGAACCCAATCTAACATCTCTGGAAAGAACTGAAAATAAATGTGTTGCGACGATCCCCATCCAACATGATAGAGCTTAAGAAAAACTGCAGAAAAATTTGTGAGAAACTCCGCAAATACAGGTGTGCCAAGCTTGTAGCTGTGATGTGGTAAGGTTGGACCCAGGTGAAAAGAAGAGACCAGACGAGGAATTAATGATTAAGGATAAACTTAATACTTAAAACAGTAGCCACAGGATCACAGTACACTTGAACAAACAACAAAAACTAAGACTCGAAAACAGGAAACGAACGCACACGGTAAACAATTCGTTCCCATAGCAACGATTAAAACATTCCCTAACCAGAAACCGTGGATTGATGGCAGCATTCGCGTGAAACTGAAAGCGCGAACCACTGCTTTTAATCAGGGCAAGGTGTCTGGTAACATGACCGAATACAAACAGTGCAGCTATTCCCTCCGCAAGGCTATCAAACAAGCTAAGCGTCAGTACAGAGACAAAGTAGAATCTCAATTCAACGGCTCAGACACAAGAGGCATGTGGCAGGGTCTACAGTCAATCACGGACTACAGGAAGAAATCCAGCCCAGTCACGGACCAGGATGTCCTGCTCCCAGGCAGACTAAATTACTTTTTTGCCCGCTTTGAGGACAATACAATGCCACTGACACGGCCTGCAACGAAAACATGCGGTCTCTCCTTCACTGCAGCCGAGGTGAGTAAGACATTTAAACGTGTTAACCCTCGCAAGGCTGCAGGCCCAGACGGCATCCCCAGCCGCGCCCTCAGAGCATGCGCAGACCAGCTGGCCGGTGTGTTTACGGACATATTCAATCAATCCCTATACCAGTCTGCTGTTCCCACATGCTTCAAGAGGGCCACCATTGTTCCTGTTCCCAAGAAAGCTAAGGTAACTGAGCTAAACGACTACCGCCCCGTAGCACTCACTTCCGTCATCATGAAGTGCTTTGAGAGACTAGTCAAGGACCATATCACCTCCACCCTACCTGACACCCTAGACCCACTCCAATTTGCTTACCGCCCAAATAGGTCCACAGACGATGCAATCTCAACCACACTGCACACTGCCCTAACCCATCTGGACAAGAGGAATACCTATGTGAGAATGCTGTTCATTGACTACAGCTCGGCATTCAACACCATAGTACCCTCCAAGCTCGTCATCAAGCTCGAGACCCTGGGTCTCGACCCCGCCCTGTGCAACTGGGTACTGGACTTCCTGATGGGCCGCATCCAGGTGGTGAGGGTAGGCAACAACATCTCCTCCCCGCTGATCCTCAACACTGGGGCCCCACAAGGGTGAGTTCTGAGCCCTCTCCTGTACTCCCTGTTCACCCACGACTGCGTGGCCACGCACGCCTCCAACTCAATCATCAAGTTTGCGGACGACACAACAGTGGTAGGCTTGATTACCAACAACGACGAGACGGCCTACAGGGAGGAGGTGAGGGCCCTCGGAGTGTGGTGTCAGGAAAATAACCTCACACTCAACGTCAACAAAACTAAGGAGATGATTGTGGACTTCAGGAAACAGCAGAGGGAACACCCCCCTATCCACATCGATGGAACAGTAGTGGAGAGGGTAGCAAGTTTTAAGTTCCTCGGCATACACAACACAGACAAACTGAATTGGTCCACTCACACAGACAGCATTGTGAAGAAGGCGCATATATCCTTATGTACATATTCTTTATCCCCTTACACTGTGTACAAGACAGTAGTTTTGGAATTGTTAGTTAGATTACTTGTTGGTTATTACTGCATTGTCGGAACTAGAAGCACAAGCATTTCGCTACACTCGCATTAACATCTGCTAACCATGTGTATGTGACAAATAAAATTTCATTTGATTTGAAGCTCCTGCAATGGACAACAGAAAACACACCTCTTTAACAAGGATACAATCATGAAATAATAAGACACACCTGAGTCCAATAAAAGTCTCTAGGGCGGTCTCATCCGCACTCTGGTGCCAGGAGGACCCATGACAGTAGCGTCAAACCCAAGAATACTCGGGGCTATAATCGCTGCCAAAAGTACCTCTACAAAGTAATGAGTAAAGGGTCTGAATACTTATGTAAATGTATTATTTCAGTTATTTTTTTATTCTAAATTTGCAAAAATGTCCACAAACTTTGTCATTATGGGGTATTGTGTGGAGATTTATTAGGGGGAAAACAATTTAATCAATTATAGATTAAGGCTGTAACGTAACAAAATGTGGAAAAATTAAAGGGGTCTGAATACACTGTATTTACAGTAGGCTAACCTCAATATGTGGCCATAGATTGTTAAAATGGCGCCGATTGTGTTTTTTTGTTTGTTTATCTGCATTGTTTGTAACTTATTTTTTACTATTGTTGTACATAATGTTTCCGCTACAGTCTCTTATGACCGAAAATACCTTCTAGACATCAGGACTGCGATTACTCACCACGGACTAGCAGAATCCTTTTTCTTCTTTCACGACTCTGATGAGCTCGAGGCAGAAGATATACGGCTCCCTAGGGAACAGGCCCCAACCCCAGTGATCTGCGTGAAGAGGAGGTGGAGAAAGAGAGGTTGGAGGGCAGGCTGCCTTCTGAGGAATAGGTCGGCGATCGAATAAACCCCAACTCCACTCAACTCTGTTTGCAAATATGCAATCGTTGGACAATAAATTGGACAAGTTATTGGGAAGATTAAACTACCAACGGGACATTAAAAACTGTAACATCTTATGCTTCATGGAGTCATGGTTGAATGACGACAATATCAAAATACAGCTGGCTGGTTATCTTTTTAAGGCTGCAGGGGCAGTATTGAGTAGCTTGGATGAAAAGGTGCCTATTGTAAACGGCCAGCTCCTCAGTCATAGTTGCTAATATTTGCATATTATTATTAGTATTGGATAGAAAACACTCTGAAGTTTCTAAAACTGTTTGAATTATGTCTGTGAGTATAACATAACTTATATAGCAGGCAAAAACCTGAGAAATTCCACTTCCTGTTTTTTTTTCTGAGGTGGCAGATTTTCAACCAAGCTCTCATTGAAATTACAGTGAGATATGGATGAGTTTTCACTTCCAATGCCTTCCACTAGATGTCAACAGTCAATAGAACTTTGTCTGATGACTCTAATGTGAAGGGGGGTCGAACGACACAGGATATAGTCACCACTGCCACGAGTTGACCATGCTTTCACCATACGCGTTCACAGGGGAAGGACCTGCGTTCCACCGGTCATCTGAAGTCATTCTAATTCTCCGGTTGGAACGTTATTCAAGATATATGTAAACAACATTCTAAAGATTGATTCAGTACATCGGTTGACATGTTTCTACTGACTGTTACGGAACTTTTGGACATTTCGTCACGTTATAGTGGACGCGCTTTGTGACTTTGGAATTGTTTACCAAACGCGCTAACCAAAGTAGCTAATTGGACATAAATAACGGACATTTTCGAACAAATCAAGCATTTATTGTGGACCTGGGATTCCTAGGACTGCATTCTGATGAATTTCATCAAAGGTAAGGAAACATTTATCATGTATTTTCTGATTTCTGTTGACTTCTGTTGGATTCTGCTCTGAGCGCCGTCTCAGATTATTGCATGTGTTGCTTTTTCTGTAAAGTTTTTTTGAAATCTGACACAGCGGTTGCATTAAGGAGAGGTATATCTATATTTCATGTGTATAACTTGTATTATTTCTGTTGAAACGATGTGGCTATGCAAAATCACTTGATGTTTTTGGAACTAGTGAATCTAATAAGCCAATTTAAACTCAGATTTTTTGCTATAAATATGAACTTGATCAAACAAAACATGCATGCATTGTGTAACATGAAGTCATATGAGTGTCATCTGATGAAGATAATTCAAGGTTAGTGATTCATTTGATCTTTATTTCTGCTTTTTGTGAATGCTGTATTTCGCTGGAAAATGGCTGTGCTTATTGTGGTTTGGTGGAGACCTAACATAATCGTTTGTAGTGCTTTCGCTGAAAAGCCTATTTGAAATCGGACACTTCGGTGCGAATAACAACAAGATGACCTTTAAAATGATTTAAGACACATGTATGTTTTAGGAATTGTAATTATGAGATTTCTGTAGTTTGAAATTGGCGCCCTCTATTTTCACTGGTAGTTGTCATATCAATCCCGGTATTGAGATTGCAGCCATAACAAGTTATACGATGTACCGGCAGGATAGAACAGCGGTGTCTGGTAAGACAAGGGGCAGCGGTTTATGTATTTTTGTAAACTACAGCTGGTGTACGATATCTAAGGAAGCCTAAGGAAGTCTCGAGCCTTTGCTCACCTGAGGTAGAGTTTCTCATGATAAGCTGCAGACCACATTAACTACCGAGAGAGTTCTCATCTATATTCTTTGTAGCTGTTTACATACAGTCTGTGACTGGCACCAAGATAGCATTTAATTAGCAGAATTCCGCCATAAGCAAACAAGAAAATGCTCACCCACAGGCGGCATTCCTAGTAGCCGGGGACTTTAATGCAGGGAACCTTAAATCAGTTTTACCTAATTTCTATCAACATGTTAAATGTGCAACCAGAGGGAAAATAACTCTGGAACACCACATACACCACATACTCCACACACAGAGATGCATACAAAGCTCTCCATTGCTCTCCAGTTGGCAATCTGACCATAATTCTATCCTCTGTTTCCTGCTTACAAGCTAAAATTAATGCAGGAAGCAGCAGTGACTAGATCAATAAAACAATTGTCATATGAAGCAGATGCTAAGCTACAGGACTGTTTTGCGAGCCCAGACTAGAACATGTTCTGGGATTCCTCCAATGGCATTGAGGAGTACACCACATCTGTCATTGGCTTCATCAATAAGTGCATCAATGACGTCATCCCCACATTGACCGTACGTACATACCCCAACCAGAAACCATGGATTACAGGCAGCATCCACACTGAGCTAAAGGCTAGAGCTGCCGCTTTCAAGGAGCGGGACTCTAACCCGGAAGCTTATAAGAAATCCCGCTATGTCCTGCGACGAACCATCAAACAGGCAAAGCATCAAGACAGGACTAAGATGGAGTCTTACTACACCGGCTCTGACACTCATCGGATGTGGAAGGGCCTGCATAGCATTACAGACTACAAAGGGAAGCACAGCCGAGAGCTGCCCAGTGACACGAGCCTACCGGATGAGCTAAACTACTTCTATGCTCGCTTCGAGGCAAATAACACTGGAACATGCATGAGAGCACCAACTGTACCGGAAGACTGTGTGATCACGCTCTCCGTAGCCAATGAGTAAGACCTTTAGACAGGTCAAAATTCACGAGGCCGCAGGGCCAGATGGATTACCAGGATGTGTACTGCGAGCATGCGCTTACCAACTAGCAAGTGTCTTCACTGACATTTTCAACATCTCCCTTTCAGAGATTGGAATGCCAACATGTTTTAAGCAGAACCACCATAGTGCCTGCGTCCAAGAACACTAAGGTAACCTGCCTAAACGACTACCGACTAGTAGCACTCACGTCTGTAGACATGAAGTGCTTTGAAAGGCTGGTCATGGCTCACATCAACACGATCATCCCAGAAACCCTAGACCCTCTCCAATTTGCATACCGCCCCAACAGATCCACAGATGATGCTATCTCTATTGCACTGCTCTTTCCCACCTGGACAAAAGGAACACCTATGTGAGAATGCTATTCATTGACTACAGCTCAGCGTTCAACACCAGAGTGCCCTCAAAGCTCATCAATAAGCTAAGGACCCTGGGACTAAACACCTCCCTCTGCAACTGGATCCTGGACTTCCTGACTGGCCGCCCCCCAGGTGGTAAGGGTAGGTAACAACACATCCACCACACTGATCCTCAACACAGGGGCCCCTCAGGGGTGCGTGCTCAGCCCCCTCCTGTACTCCCTGTTCACTCATGGCCGCACGGCCAGGCACGACTCCAACACCATCATTAAGTTTACCAATGACACAACAGTTCTAGGTCTGATCACCGACAACAACGAGACAGCCTATAGGGAGGAGGTCAAAGACTTGGCCATGTGGTGCCAGGACAACAACCTCTCCCTCAACGTGTTCAAGACAAAGGAGATGATTGTGGACTACAGGAAAAAGAGGACCGAGCACGCCCCCATTCTCATCGACGGCTGCAGTGGAGCAGGTTGAGAGCTTCAAGTTCCTTGGTGTCCTCATCACCAACAAACTAACATGGTCCAAGCACACAATGACAGTCGTGAAGCGGGCATGACAAAACCTATTCACCCTCAGGAGACTGAAAAGATTTGGCATGGGTCCACAGATCCTCAAAAGGTTCTACAGCTGCACCATCGAGAGCTGGTTCCAGGATCAGCGTGGCAGATGTGTTGCTACCTTCTCTCACCATCTGGGGGCGGGCCCGTCAGGAAGTCCAGGATCCCGTTGCAGAGGGAGTTGTTTAGTCCCAGGTTCCTTAGCTTAGTGATGAGCTTTGAGGGTACTCTGGTGTTGAACGCTGAGCTGAAGTCAATGAATAGCATTCTCACATACAGTAGGTGTTCCTTTTGTCCAGGTGGGAAAGGGCAGTGTGGAGTGCAATAGAGATTGCATCATCTGTGGATCTGTTTGGGCGGTATGCAAATTGGAGTGGGTGTAGTGTTTCTGGGATAATGGTGTTGATGTGAGCCATTACCAGCATTTCAAAGCACTTCATGGCTACGGACGTGAGTGGCACGGGTCTGTAGTCATTTAGGCAGTTTGCCTTTGTGTTCTTGGGTATAGGGACTATGGCGGTCTGCTTGAAGCAATCAGGGACATGTTGAAAATGTCAGTGAAGACACCTGCCAGTTGGTCAGCACATGCCCGGAGCACACGTCCTGGTAATCCATCTGGCCCCGCAGCCTTGTGAATGTTGACCTGTTTAAAGGTCTTACTCACGTCGGCTACGGAGAGCGTGATCATACAGTCGTCCGGAACAGCTGATGCTCTCATGCATGCATCAGTGTTGCTTGCCTCGAAGCGAGCATAGAAGTGATTTAGCTCGTCTGGTAGGCTCGTGTCACTGGACAGCTCGCGGCTGTGCTTCCCTTTGTAGTCTGTAATAGTTTGCAAGCCCTGCCACATCCGACGAGCGTCGGAGCCGGTGTAGTATGATTCAATCTTAGCCCTGTATTGACGCTTTGCTACCCTTTAGCTCAGTGCGAATGTTGCCTGTAACCCATGGCTTCTGGTTGGGGTATGTGCGTACAGTCACTGTGGGGACGACGTCCTCAATGCACTTATTGATAAAGCCAGTGACTGATGTGGTGTATTCCTCAATGTCATCGGAAGAATCCCGGAACATGTTCCAGTCTGTGATAGCAAAACAGTCCTGTTGTTTAGCTTCTGCTTCATCTGACCATTTTTTATAGACCAAGTCACTGGTGCTTTCTGCTTTAATTTTTACTTGTAAGCAGGAATCAGGAGGATAGAGTTGTGGTCGGATTTACCAAATGGAAGGCGAGGGAGAGCTCTGTACGCATCTCTGTGTGTGGAGTACAGGTGATCTAGAATTTTCTTCCCTCTGGTTGCACATTTAACATGTTGATAGAGATTTGGTAGAACTGATTTAAGTTTCCTTGCATTAAAGTCTCTGGCCACTAGGAGCGCCGCCTCTGGGCCTCTGGGTGAATGGGTTCCTGTTTGCTTATCTCCTTATACAGCTGGCTGAGTGCGGTCTTAGTGCCATCATCTGTCTGTGGTGGTAAATAAACAGCCACGAAAAGTATAGCTGAGAACTCTCTAGGCAAGTAGTGTGGCCTGCAATTTATCATAATATACTCTACTTCAAGTGAGCAAAATCTAGAGACTTCCTTAGATTCTGTGCACCAGCTGTTGTTTACAAATATGCACAGACCGTCCCCCCTGGTCTTACCGGAGTGTGCTGTTCTATCCTGCCGATGCAGCGTGTATCCCGCTAGCTGAATATCCATGTCCCCATTCAGCCACGATTCCGTGAAACATAGGATATTACAGTTTTTGATGTCCCGTTGGTAGGATATTCGTGATCGTACCTTGTCTAGTTTATTGTCCAATGATTGCACGTTGGCGAGTAATATTGACAGTAACGGCAGCTTTCCTAGTTGTTTTCAGCGGGTCCGGACGAGGCATCCGGCTCTTCGTCCTCTGCGTCGCTTCCTTTTGCGAATAATTGGGATGTCTGCCCTGTGGGGTGTTTGGAGAATATTGTGTGAGTCCTGCTTGCTGCTGTTGTTGTTGAAAAAATCTTCGTCTAATCCGAGGTGAGTGATCACTGTCCTGATATCCAGAAGCTCTTTTCTGCCGTAAGATACGGTTGCAGAAACATTATGTACAAATAATTTACAAATATCGCGAAAAAAAACCCCACATAATAGCACAATTGGTTAGGAGACCGTAAAACGGCTGCCATCTCCTCCGGCGCCATTTTTCCAACCATCACTAGCCAAACTGTCCACTGGGCAACGAGACACATCCCTCCATCCATCCTTCCATCTAACTCCCCTCTCACAGACAGACACTAAGCACCTGTGCCTAAACGGGCATGCAGGTTAGTTACTGCAGAGAGAGACATAGGAGTGAGAGTCAGAAAGGCAGAGAGAGACAGAGAAAGAGAGCAAAAGAAAAAAGGAGAGAGAGAAGCACTGCACATGGCTTACATAACTGTCATATCAACCCTCACAATACTTCAAACTAGTTTCCATCTTAACCCAGCCAGTCTCACTGTAGCCTACAAGCTCAATCAAACCCAAGAGTTACAGTAGCACAGATGGAACACAGACAGTAGCAAGCTAATGCAATTTCTATGTAGTGTTCCTTCCGCTTTGCAAGTCAATAGCTTTTCTAAAATATCTTTCTCTCTCTCTCTCTCTCTCTCCCTTCAACCTCTCCCTCTCTATGGCTATTGCTGCTATGCTGCAGTCATTTTCTAAGAAAGGGGGGTAAAGCAGCTTTGTTGCTATAATACGCCAGGCTATAATGCTTGCCCCACTTCCCCCTCTGCTTTCTGCTTTCTGCTTTCATTGTGTAAGCACAATATACATAAAACATGATTTGCCTGCTTCAATTTCTGACTTTTATTCAAAGGGGGATTTGGTGGCAGACAACATTAGAGCTAAATAGTCTCCTTCTGATCTCTGCAAAAAATAGTGAGAGAAAACAGGGAGACAGCCTGATAGAGAAAGAGCAAGAGAATCGAGAATGGAAAGAGAATGGAGCAAACAGTAGAGAATAGAGATGGAGCTGTGACCTCCAGACATTGAACACAGGACAACTGTCTATATGACTAATGAACTCCATTTATCATCTAGTTAATGGGAAGTGAAAGGAGACTGTGTTTGCCTGTACTACAGATGATAGCTACATCTATACCGTTACACTGACTGAATGGATCCCCTATGGCCATTGGACACTAGGATCTATCCTTGTTACTCTACATTAGGAATAGTAGACGGTATCCGCCTATGACCCTGTTACTTTGAGAATCTAAGGCCTTTCTTTCTTTCCTCCCTCCTTCCTACCTCCTTCCTTGTGCAACTACTATGGATCTAATCTCTCGTGGACAGACGCACGTAACATAAATGGCAGTAGCATCTGTGAACAGATTGTGGGATGTGACGACTAACTAGGAACTTTGTTCTGTTAAGCAGAATTTTGGTCACTGATCATTTGGACAAAACATGATTTCGCATCGTTCAAATTTCGGAAGGGGAGAGGACATTTGGCCCATAGATTTGCCCGAAACTGGCTGAGAGTTTCGATTTAGAGGGGTGGAGACTTGGCAAATCTGATTAGTATGTTTTCTCGAGGATCTGACGCAATTATGCAATATTTTAGTTGTGGGAATTACAGACCTAACAGCATTAACAACAGGTCTACTACATAGTTTCACCATTACCGTTCCCCTGTATATTATCCGTACCAGAGGGCATCAGGCTTGCTGATCATCAGTGGTTCTGAAGTGACGGTTTAGTATTACAACCTACCAGCAGAGGGTAGACTCTCAGACTCAATGCCCAATGGAAAAACACACAGGGCTAGAGTCAATCCGGTCCACAAAAGAGCCTCGTTATAGTGTGATAGACATCTAAAGGTAATTTCTGATTGAGCCAACATACATGTATGCAGCATTTAGCAGTCTCAGAAAACGCGGGAACATTAATACTTAAATGTTGATCAGGCTTTTACCCTGGATCATCTGCCTGGATTGAATGTAGCTCCTAATTGCTCCTCAGAATCTCGACTCGTTCTTAGCGGATAATATAATGACGTTTTATGTGGTGTGTACTGTGATGAACAACACACATAGAACACCTAAGAACAGTCTTCTCTGGAAAATAAATAAAATGCACAATTACATTTCAACGACATTTGAAAACCCACTTCAGTTGTTTCCAGGCCTTTGGCTTTCAAGACACCATCACAGCCTGGTAGCTATTGATTTACTAATTAAATTCACTTCATCCAGCTCTTTTTTCTATCTCTCCTTTATTTAACCAAGAGGTCCCATGAGAGAGTATCTCTTTCCACGATAACCTGGACATTGTGACTTCATCATCCCAATTGTGATCTATTGGTCTGCTGTTAACAACCGATCAATACTTATCTTTTTTTCACTGTTCTTTTCTCTTCTCTTCTCTCTTCTCCTCTCTTTTCTTCCTTTCCTCCCTTTCCTCTACACCAGATATTCCCAAACTGGGGTACGCGCAATGCCGTCGGGGGTACGCCAAATAAATATCTTAACATTTACAAACAGTACATTTATATTTTCCAACAGGGCTATACATTTGGGTGAGGTTATTTTCTTGACTGAGTAGCCTTGTTTCACTGCCAAAAATAAAATGAAACTATCTAGTGTTCAGCGAAATAACAACACAACGTCAATACAGGTTGTAGTCAAATGATTAACATCCAATCATCCAATTAACCGGTACTCTCTCGCGGGAAACCTTCACTCTTGCGCAGACATTTAGAAATTAAACATGACAATATGAAAAACAAGCCACGGGAGTTTTTTGAGAGAGAATAAAGACGACTTTCGAGTAGTAAGACATGTATAAAAGCAACAGATACCCTTAATAAGAAGGGGCTAGAAGCGTCTTATATGGTGAGCTACCGAGTGGTTAGGACAGGCAAGCCCCATACTATTGTGGAGGACTTAATTCTTCCTGCTGTCGTGGACATGGCTGAGACAATCCTGGGGGGAAAGGCCCAAAAAACTATACAGACAATTCCTTCACTGTTTCACGACGCATCAGTGACATGGTAGGAGATGTTTTGAAACAATTTTTTATTTTTTTTTGTACCTTTATTTAACTAGGCAAGTCAGTTAAGAACAAATTCTTATTCACAATGATGGCCTAGGAGCAGTGGTTTAACTGCCTTGTTCAGGGGCAGAACGACAGATTTTTACCTTGTCAGCTCGGGGATTCAATCTGGCAACCTTTCGGTTACTGGCCCAACGCTCTAACCACTCGGCTACCTGCCGCCCCACAATTACTGCTTCGCATACAAGCCAGTGAATTCTATGCATTACAGCTAGATGAGACAACAGACGTGGGGGGGGGGGGGGGGGGGGGGGGGGGGTCAATTAAGGAAGACATCCTCTTCTGCAAACCACTGGAAACCAGGACAACAGGAGAGGATATTTTTAAAGTACTAGACAGCTTTGTGACATCAAATGAACTTTGGTGGTCAAGATGTGTTGGTATCTGTACTGATGGCGCAAAAGCCATGACAGGGAGACATAGTGGAGTGGTAACGCTTGTGCAAGTGGTTAATCTCGACGCCAATTGCGTACACTGCAACATCCACGAGAGGCTATTGCTGCCAAGGGAATGCATGACAGCTTGAAAGATGTTTTGGACACTACAGTGAAAGTGGTTCTTTGTTAAAGCAAGGCCCCTGAACTCTTGTGTATTTTCTTCACTATGCAATGATATGGGCAGCGACCATGTAACGCTTTTACAACATACAGAAGTGCGCTGGTTATTTAGGGGCAAAGTATTGACACATTTTTTTGAATTGAGAGACGAGCTTAACATTTTCTTCACTGACCATAATTTTCACTTGTCTGACCGCTTGCATGATGACAAGTTTTTCACACGACTGGCCTATCTGGGTGATGTTTTTTTCTCGCCTAAATGATCTGAATCTAGGATTACAGGGACTCTCTGCAACTATATCCAACGTGCGGGACAAAATTGTGGCTATGTGTCACGTCTGCTCCTGCTCCTCCCCTCTGGCATATGACGTCGCCAGAGTACTAACCACCGGTCCTGGGATTCATCATTACGCACAACTGGCCCTCATCATCACGCGCTCCCGTGAATCATTATGATTCACAACTGTACTCCATTTCCTTCATCATTTCCTCCCCTTTATATGTCACTCTCCCAGGTTCACTCATCAGTTGGTATTGTTCTTGTGTATCGGCGTTCTGCCTTATGTTAGTGTTGTGTTCTTGGTTTTGTTGTTTTATTAAAACGTTTCACCTGCACCTGCACCTGCTTCCAACACACCGCCCCATCATCATGATTAAGAAGTTGGAGCTCTTCTCTGTCTGCATTAACACGGACAACACACAGGTCTTTCCATCATTGTAGGATTTTTTTGTGTGCAAATGAACTTAAGCTTACAGACAATGTCAAATGTGATATAGTGAAGCACCTGAGTGAGTTGGGTGCGTAATTACGCAGGTACTTTCCCGAAACGGACGACACAAACAACTGGATTCGTTATCCTTTTCATGCCCTGCCTCCAGTTCACTTACCGATATCTGAACATGGGAGCCTCAACAAGGAGCCGCAACAAGCGGTTCTGTGAAAATGTAATTTAATCAGAAGCCACTGCCTGATTTCTGGATAGGGTTGAGTTTCTTGCCTTGGCAAATCACACTGAGACACTGATACCCTTTGCAACCACGTACCTATGTGAGGGTGGATTCTCGGCACTCACTAGCATGAAAACTAATGACAGGCACAGACTGTGTGTGGAAAATGATTTAAGACGGAGTCTCTCTCCAATACAACCCAACATGGCAGAGTTATGTCCATCCTTTCAAGCATACCCTTCTCAGTAACCTGTGGTGAGTTATTCACAATTTTTGATGAACAAATAAGGTTTATATGTAAGATGGCTAAATAAAGAGTAAAATGATTGATTATTATATTATTATTTGTCCTATAAGAGCCTTTTGTCACTTCCCACGAGCCGGGTTGTGATAAAAACTAATTCTTATGTTTAATAAATGTATCATATAGTGATGGCAAAAACAACATTTGCAGCTGGAGGTTGAATGTTTGAAGGGGTACGGGACTATAAAAGTTTGGGAACCACTGCTCTACACTCTTCTCTTGTCTAAGTATTCTGTTAATTGTTCTTCTCCTCTCATCTGCTCTCCCCTAATCTTCTCCACTTCCCCCCCCTCTACTCTTCCCCCTCCTTCTCTTCTCCCAGAACGACACTGCAGCCTTGTCCAGTACCCCGAGGGCCTTCTCAGAGCTTTTCCAAATTCCTGGTACAATCCACCTGTCAGGGAATTCAGTCTGGAGGGAGGGAATCATTTTATTTCTGTTATGCATACCTCAGACACTGTACCTCTTCTTCTTCTCTGTCTTTTTCTCTGTCTTAGGGTATACCGTGTTGTGTGGAAGAATGTTTGAGACACTACGAGATCAGCTTAATCTCTCTCTCTCTCTCACACACACTAATTCTGACACTTTCTACTCCCTCTATTTCTGCTCAAAGACAGGGAGCAGAGATTGAGTTGCCATGGGGGCAAACCTGTCTGCATTTTCTCCATATATCTACTGTAGAAAACAGCTTGACTGAACAGTCATCACTGTATTGCACAGATCTAGTGAGCAGGCATCACTGGAGAAACCAGATCCCGCTGAACAGAACTGTACATCTGTCATCCACTTTGACTTTACTTTTAACTTCATAGTGAGGAAAATAGATTTTACGGCTTGTCAAGATAAGCAACTGCAGTACTAAGACTGTCACGCCCTGGCCATAGAGAGGCTTTTATTCTCTATTTTGTGACTAGGGTGGGCATTCTATGTTCCTTTTTCTATGTTTTTGTATTTCTCTGTTTTTGTTTCATGGTCCTCAATCAGGGACAGCTGTCTATCGTTGTCTCTGATTGAGAACCATACTTAGGTACCTCCTGCCCATATGGGTGGGTAGTGTGTGGGTAGTTGCTTTCTGTTTTGCACCTGATGGAGCTGTTTCGGTTGTTCTTTTGTTACTTTGTATTTAGTGTTCAGTTCTATTTAATAAATGACAAACACATACCACGCTGCGCTTTGTTCCTCACCTTCTTCCACCAACGGCCGTTACAAAGACCTTGAATAATTGTTGTGCAGAGCCCTGGTTCAAGCCCAGTCCAGGGAGGAATAAATTCTGCTACATAATGCTTATCATTGAAATTACTAAATTAATAAATAATCTCTCAGCATTGTTGCAGTCAGTCTTGGAGGGAAAGTTATTCTACAGTAGTGTTCCAGGTCAGGTGTCTATTAGAACCATGGAAGACATCTGTGATACAGTAGGATGATGTCCTTGTATGAGATCAGAACCCATATTCATAACGCCTCAGAATAGGATTGCTGATTTGGGATCTATCCATAAAATATGAATCATTATGATCTAAAATACAAAATGAATCCAAGATCAGCACTTCTATGATGAGACGTTTTATGAATACAGGCCCTGACCTCAGATCAGAATTAATCTAAGACAAGACTGAGTCCAGACTAGAGGACACGAGGAAGAGACAACAAAAGAGAAAAACAAAACCTGAGTGTTTACACCAAACCATATCATTATCTAAACAACCAGAGAAGTGAGCATAGGAGAGGGAGCGAGAAAGAAGTGAGAGAAAAATATCCTTGGAGAGAGAGAAGAAAACAAGGGACCATGTCCAAGTTCTGTTCCGTCTCTCTGCTGGTTTAAAAGCCCTCTCCATCAAACCTGTGTGTGTGTGTGGGTGTGTCTGTGTCTGTGTGTGCTTGCATGTGTGTGTGTGAGCATGCGTGTGTCTGCTGTGGCTACAGTACAGTTTGTTACTTCATCACAATGAGTCAGGAGCTGTAAAACCTCAGGTCTTGTTCAATGACTCGCCTCAGCACATAGCTGGCCAGGACACTGCCTGACAGACAGGTCAGTACTTAATGTGAGTCCTACTGGAGTAGGAAGAAGCTAGGGACAGAGAAAGGGATAGAGGGTTGTCACTAGTTACCACAGCCACCAAGTCATAATTATGGCTAAATCCCTCATATTTCTACAATTTATCTTCTTAATATCCGATTGTAAATCTACCCCTTACCTTAACCTTAACCTTAATCAGACTGCTAACCTTATGCCTAACCCTAACCTTAAATTAAGACCAAAAAGCAAATTAGTGACTAGTGGAAACCGGGATAGAGGGATAGAGAGAGATGGAGAGAGAAAGGGATAGCGAGGAACAAGAAGACTCAAGGGGAAAGATAGTAAGTCAGACAAAGAGAGACATGAATGCCAGACACCACAGGAATGCTCATAAAGTGAAATTGTTTCTAAACTGTCATTTCTGGAGGAGCATCGGCCATTTCCTCTGTTTGTGCCTGGGGATGAGCAGTGGTCAGTATGTGTGTATGTGTGTTGTGTGTTGTGGTTGGTTACAGTCACTCCGCCTAAAGCAGGAATAATGAACAAGAGTAGTGATTAGAGGTCGACCGATTAAGATTTTTCAACGCTGACACTTATACCGATTATCGGAGGACCAAAAATAATGACAATTACACTTATTGAATGAACACTTATTTTAACTTAATATAATACATCAATCAAATAAATGTAGCCTCAAATAAATAATGAAACATGTTCAATTTGGTTTAAATAATGCAAAAACAAAGTGTTGGAGAAGAAAGTAAAAGTGCAATATGTGCCATGTAAGAAAGCTAACATTTCAGTTCCTTGCTCAGAACATGAGAACATATGAAAGCTGGTGGTTAATTTTAACATGAGTCTTCAATATTCCCAGGTAAGAAGTTTTAGGTTGTAGTTATTATAGGAATTATAGGACTATTTCTCTCTATACCATTTGTATTTCATGAACCTTTGACTATTGGGTGTTCTTATTAGAGGTCGACCGATTATGATTTTTCAACACCGATACCGATACCGATTATTGGAGGACCAAAAAAGCTGATACCGATTAATCTGACAATTTTTTTAAATTTTTATTTGTAATAATGACAATTACAACAATACTGAATTAACACTTATTTTAACTTAATATAAAACATCAATAAAATCAATTTAGCCTCAAATAAATAATGACACATGTTACATTTGGTTTAAATAATGCAAAAACAAAGTGTTGGAGAAGAAAGTAATATGTGCCATGTAAAAAAGCTAACGTTTAAGTTCCTTGCTCAGAACATGAGAACATATGAAAGCTGGTGGTTAATTTTAACATGAGTCTTCAATATTCCCAGGTAAGAAGTTTTAGGTTGTAGTTATTATAGGACTATTTCTCTCTATACCATTTGTATTTCATATACGTTTGACTATTGGATGTTCTTATAGGCACTATAGTATTGCCAGTGTAACAGTATAGCTTCCGTCCCCCTCCTTGCCCCTACCTGGGCTCGAACCAGGAACACATAGACAACAGCCACACTCGAAGCATCGTTACCCATCGCTCCACAAAATCTGCGGAATAACTACTCCAAATCTAAAAGCGAGTGACGTTTTAAACAGTATTTGCACACACCCAGCTAACTAGCTAGCCATTTCACATTGGTTACACCATGATCTAGAAGAAAAATAAACGCACACCTACCAAGACGAGGTGCTGGCTAGCGGAGTAGAAACTTGAAAATAAAAGAGAGCCGCACACTCTAGGAGCTCAGATGCAAAAATGTAACCAAATTTAATGGTTACACCAGCCATTAGGCTGATAGGCTTGAAGTCATAAACAGCGCTGTGCTTGCGAAGAGCTGCTGGCAAAACGCACGAAAGGGCTGTTTGAATGAATGATTATGGGCCTGCTGCTGCTCAGTCAGACTGCTCTATCAAAACAGACTTAATTATAACATAATAACACACAGAAATACGAGCCTTTGGTCATTAATATGATCGAATCCGGAAACTATAATTTCGAAAACAAAACGTTTATTATTTCAGTGAAATACGGAACCGTTCTGTATTTTATCTAACGGGTGGCATCTCTAAGTCTAAATATTCTTGTTACATTGCACAACCTTCAATGTATGTCATAATTACGCAAAATTCTGGTAAACTGTTGCATATACCCTGACTCTGCGTGCAATGAACGCAAGAGAAATTACACAATTTCACCTGGTTAATATTGCCTGCTAAACTGGATCAGTAGTTATAACTAGTGATTATGATTGATTGTTTTTTTTATAAGATAAGTTTAATGCTAGCTATCAATTTACCTTGGCTTCTACTACATTTGCGTAACAGGCAGGCTACTCGTGGAGTGCAATGGTTAGAGCGTTGGACTAGTTAACTGTGCGGTTGCAAGATTGGAACCCCTGAGCTGAAAACTTGAAATCGGCCCTAATTAATCGGCCATTCTGATTAATCGGTCGACCTCTAGTTCTTATAGGCACTTTAGTATTGCCAGTGTAACAGTATAGCTTCCGTCCCTCTCCTCGCTCCTACCTGGGCTCGAACCAGGAACACAACGACAACAGCCACCCTCGAAGCAGCGTTACCCATACAGAGCAAGGGAAACAACTACTCCAAGTCTCAGAGCGAGTGATGTTTGAAATGCTATTAGCGCGCACCCCGCTAGCCATTTCAAATCAAATCAAATCAAATTTTATTTGTCACATACACATGGTTAGCTGATGTTAATGCGAGTGTAGCGAAATGCTTGTGCTTCTAGTTCCGACAATGCAGTAATAACAAGTAATCTAACTAACAATTCCAAAACTACTGTCTTGTACACAGTGTAAGGGGATAAAGAATATGTACATAAGGATATATGAATGAGTGATGGTACAGAGCAGCATAGGCAAGATACAGTAGATGGTATCGAGTACAGTATGTACAAATGAGATGAGTATGTAAACAAAGTGGCATAGTTTAAAGTGGCTAGTGATACATGTATTACATAAGGATACAGTCGATGATATAGAGTACAGTATATACGTATGCATATGAGATGAATAATGTAGGGTAAGTAACATTATATAAGGTAGCATTGTTTAAAGTGGCTAGTGATATATTTACATCATTTCCCATCAATTCCCATTATTAAAGTGGCTGGAGTTGAGTCAGTGTCAGTGTGTTGGCAGCAGCCACTCAGTGTTAGTGGTGGCTGTTTAACAGTCTGATGGCCTTGAGATAGAAGCTGTTTTTCAGTCTCTCGGTCCCAGCTTTGATGCACCTGTACTGACCTCGCCTTCTGGATGATAGCGGGGTGAACAGGCAGTGGCTCGGGTGGTTGATGTCCTTGATGATCTTTATGGCCTTCCTGTGACATCGGGTGGTGTAGGTGTCCTGGAGGGCAGGTAGTTTGCCCCCGGTGATGCGTTGTGCAGACCTCACTACCCTCTGGAGAGCCTTACGGTTGAGGGCGGTGCAGTTGCCATACCAGGCGGTGATACAGCCCGCCAGGATGCTCTCGATTGTGCATCTGTAGAAGTTTGTGAGTGCTTTTTGTGACAATCCGAATTTCTTCAGCCTCCTGAGGTTGAAGAGGCGCTGCTGCGCCTTCTTCACGATGCTGTCTGTGTGAGTGGACCAATTCAGTTTGTCTGTGATGTGTATGCCGAGGAACTTAAAAAACTTGCTACCCTCTCCACTACTGTTCCATCGATGTGGATAGGGGGGTGTTCCCTCTGCTGTTTCCTGAAGTCCACAATCATCTCCTTAGTTTTGTTGACGTTGAGTGTGAGGTTATTTTCCTGACACCACACTCCGAGGGCCCTCACCTCCTCCCTGTAGGCCGTCTCGTCGTTGTTGGTAATCAAGCCTACCACTGTTGTGTCGTCCGCAAACTTGATGATTGAGTTGGAGGCGTGCGTGGCCACGCAGTCGTGGGTGAACAGGGAGTACAGGAGAGGGCTCAGAACGCACCCTTGTGGGGCCCCAGTGTTGAGGATCAGCGGGGAGGAGATGTTGTTGCCTACCCTCACCACCTGGATGCGGCCCGTCAGGAAGTCCAGTACCCAGTTGCACAGGGCGGGGTCGAGACCCAGGGTCTCGAGCTTGATGACGAGCTTGGAGGGTACTATGGTGTTGAATGCCGAGCTGTAGTCGATGAACAGCATTCTCACATAGGTATTCCTCTTGTCCAGATGGGTTAGGGCAGTGTGCAGTGTGGTTGAGATTGCATCGTCTGTGGACCTATTTGGGCGGTAAGCAAATTGGAGTGGGTCTAGGGTGTCAGGTAGGGTGGAGGTGATATGGTCCTTGACTAGTCTCTCAAAGCACTTCATGATGACGGATGTGAGTGCTACGGGGCGGTAGTCGTTTAGCTCAGTTACCTTAGCTTTCTTGGGAACAGGAACAATGGTGGCCCTCTTGAAGCATGTGGGAACAGCAGACTGGTATAGGGATTGATTGAATATGTCCGTAAACACACCGGCCAGCTGGTCTGCACATGCTCTGAGGGCGCGGCTGGGGATGCCGTCTGGGCCTGCGGCCTTGCGAGGGTTAACACGTTTAAATGTCTTACTCACCTCGGCTGCAGTGAAGGAGAGACCGCATGTTTTCGTTGCAGGCCGTGTCAGTGGCACTGTATTGTCCTCAAAGCGGGCAAAAAAGTTATTTAGTCTGCCTGGGAGCAAGACATCCTGGTCCGTGACTGGGCTGGATTTCTTCCTGTAGTCCGTGATTGACTGTAGACCCTGCCACATGCCTCTTGTGTCTGAGCCGTTGAATTGAGATTCTACTTTGTCTCTGTACTGGCGCTTAGCTTGTTTGATAGCCTTGCGGAGGGAATAGCTGCACTGTTTGTATTCGGTCATGTTACCAGACACCTTGCCCTGATTAAAAGCAGTGGTTCGCGCTTTCAGTTTCACACGAATGCTGCCATCAATCCACGGTTTCTGGTTAGGGAATGTTTTAATCGTTGCTATGGGAACGACATCTTCAACACACGTTCTAATGAACTCGCACACCGAATCAGCGTATTCGTCAATGTTGTTATCTGACGCAATACGAAACATCTCCCAGTCCACGTGATGGAAGCAGTCTTGGAGTGTGGAGTCAGCTTGGTCGGACCAGCGTTGGACAGACCTCAGCGTGGGAGCCTCGTTTTAGTTTCTGTCTGTAGGCAGGGATCAACAAAATGGAGTCGTGGTCAGCTTTTCCGAAAGGGGGGCGGGGCAGGGCCTTATATGCGTCGCGGAAGTTAGAGTAACAATGATCCAAGGTCTTTCCTCCCCTGGTTGCGCAATCAATATGCTGATAAAATTTGGGGAGTCTTGTTTTCAGATTAGCCTTGTTAAAATCCCCAGCTACAATGAATGCAGCCTCCGGATAAATCGTTTCCAGTTTGCAGAGAGTTAAATAAAGTTCGTTCAGAGCCATCGATGTGTCTGCTTGGGGGGGGATATATACGGCTGTGATTATAATCGAAGAGAATTCTCTTGGTAGATAATGCGGTCTACATTTGATTGTGAGGAATTCTAAATCAGGTGAACAGAAGGATTTGAGTTCCTGTATGTTTCTTTCATCACACCATGTCACGTTGGCCATGAGGCATACGCCCCCGCCCCTCTTCTTACCAGAAAGATGTTTGTTTCTGTCAGCGCGATGAGTGGAGAAACCCGTTGGCTGCACCGCTTCGGATAGAGTCTCTCCAGTGAGCCATGTTTCAGTGAAGCAAAGGACGTTACAGTCTCTGATGTCCCTCTGGAATGCTACCCTTGCTCGGATTTCATCAACCTTGTTGTCAAGAGACTGGACATTGGCAAGAAGAATGCTAGGGAGTGGTGTGCGCTGTGCCCGTCTCCGGAGTCTGACCAGAAGACCGCCTCGTTTCCCTCTCTTTCGGAGTCGTTTTTTTGGGTCGCTGCATAGGATCCACTCCGTTGTCCTGTTTGTAAGGCAGAACACAGGGTCCGCGTCGCGAAAAACATATTCTTGGTCGTACTGATGGTGAGTTGACGCTGATCTTATATTCAGTAGTTCTTCTCGACTGTATGTAATGAAACCTAAGATGACCTGGGGTACTAATGTAAGAAATAACACGTAAAAAACAAAAAACTGCATAGTTTCCTAGGAACGCGAAGCGAGGCGGCCATCTCTGTCGGCGCCGGAAGTATGCACATCGGTTACACGAGCCTAATCTCGGGAGTTGATAGAATTAATGCTTACGAGCCTGCTGGTGCCTACCATCGCTCAGTCAGACTGCTCTATCAAATCATAGACTTAGTTATAACATGATTACACACAGAAATATGAGCTTTAGGTCATTAATATGGCCGAATCCGGAAACTATCATCTCGAAAACAAGACGTTTATTCTTTCAGTGAAATACGGAACCGTTCTGTATTTTATCTAACGGGTGGCATCCATAAGTCTAAATATTCCTGTTACATTGCACAACCTTCAATGTTATGTCATAATTATGTAAAATTCTGGCAAATTAGGCGGCCCAAACTGTTGCATATACACTGACTCTGCGTGCAATGAACGCAAGAGAAGTGACACAATTTCACCTGGTTAATATTGCCTGCTAACCTGGATTTCTTTTAGCTAAATATGCAGGTTTAAAAATATATACTTCTGTGTATTGATTTTAAGAAAGGCATTGATGTTTATGGTTAGGTACACATTGGAGCAACGATACGCACCGCATCGATTATATGCAACGCAGGACACGCTAGATAAACTAGTAATATCATCAACCATGTGTAGTTAACTAGTGATTATGTTAAGATTGATTGTATAAGATAAGTTTAATGCTAGCTAGCAACTTACCTTGGCTTACTGCATTCGCATAACAGGCAAGCTCCTCGTGGACTGCAATGAGAGGCAGGTGGTTAGAGCGTTGGACTAGTTAACTGTAAAGTTACAAGATTGGATCCCCCGAGCTGACAAGGTGTAAATCTGTCGTTCTGCCCCTGAACGAGTCAGTTAATCCACCGTTCCTAGGCCGTCATTGAAAATAAGAATGTGTTCTTAACTGACTTGCCTAGTTAAATAAAGATTAAATAAAGGTGTAAAAAAAAAAAATCGGCCAAATCGGTGTCCAAAAATACCGATATCCGATTGTTATGAAAACTTTAAATCAGCACAAATGAATCAGCCATTCAGATTAATAGGTCGACCTCTAGTAGTGATGTCATGGGAGCAAATCCTCAGGTAGGCCCTCAATTACACTTACAGAATAGAGAAACTGCGTGTATGTGTGTTTGTGTCTGCCTGTGTGTGTGTGTGTGTGTCTGCCTGTGTGTGTGTGTGTGTTAAATCAAATCAAATCAAATTGTATTGGTCACATACACATGGTTAGCAGATGTTAATGTGAGTGTAGCGAAATTCTTGTGCTTCTATTTCTGACAGTGCAGTAATATCTAACAAGTAATCTAACAATTCCTCAACAACTACCTAATACACATGAATCTAAAGGGATGTTAGAAAGAGAGATAGAGACAGAAAGATAGAGATGATGAGTGTGTACCTATGTAATTGATGAAGTGGTTTGAGTTGGATGCTGACAAAAGAAAGTTAGGGTGGGGATTCGTGTGTGTGTGTGTGTGTGTGTGTGTGTGTGTGTGTGTGTGTGTGTGTGTGTGTGTGCATGTATGGGTTGGTTCTTCTATTCTCATGGGTACCTAAAATCTACCTAAAATAAACAAGGATATAAATAAACAAGGATAGTAAAACAAGGAAAATTCTCCCTTGTCCCCATGAGGCTATTTTAAGCTTAGGGTTTAGGTTTAGGGTTCGGGTTACAATTAGGGTTAGAATTAGGGTAAGGGGTTAGTGGTTCGGGTTCGGGTTATTGTTAGGTTTAGGGTTTTGGTTTGTGTTACGGGCAGAGGTGAAAGTAAGGCAGTACGGTCAGGTACGACGTCCCGGCAAAATAAATAGTAGGGTATGCCGTACCGGTAAACGTGAGTTTATCACAATTAATGTGTGTGTGTCTGAGACAGAGAAAAAACAGTTGCTTGAAGACATTCATAGGTTGATGGGCTGAATGGCTAGCTGTTTACATGAGACGAAAAGTGAGAAGACAGACAGACAATCACGCAAACATCAACGCTTAAACACACACACTTACGTACACCGCCCTCTCTCTCTCTCTCTCTCTCTCTCTCTTACGCACGCACACACTCAGATCAGGTCTCTGTGAAATATAATCCGTTACAGTTACTAGTTACCTGTCCAAATTTGTAATCAGTAACGTAACTTTTGGATTACCCAAACACAGTAACGTAATCTGATTACTTTCAGTTACTTTGAGATTACTTTCCCTTTAACAAAAATGAATAGTACCAATTGAACAACATCTATTGGAGGATAAATCAATGTTGACATAGCTGGCCATAAATGGATGTTGCATTTTATTTTATGAGTTATAGGCTTCTTCTTACCCATTGCTTTCTACTTCAATACAGATAATAATATGATTAGAGCAGGGCTGTCCAACCATCTTCCTGGAGATCTATCGTCCTGTGGGTTTTCAGTCCAAACCTAATTTAACACACCTGATTCAACTAATTAGCTGCTCAACAAGACCTTAAATAGCTGAATCAGAACCGCTAACTTAGGGTTGGACTAAAAACCTACAGGACAGTAGATCTCCAGGAAGAGGGTTGGACAAAAAAAAAAACTACAGGACAGTAGATCTCCAGGAAGAGGGTTGGGCAGCACTGGATTAGACTATAACTTAAAATAAAAAAAACAAAGTCTGGCAGAATTCCATTCATTCCAATGAATTTAATACCCCTTGATCTTCAAGAATAAGACATGGAAATATAATAATAAATCAAATATGAACACACATGTGAATTGGAAATGTGATTTTTGTATATCCCAGTCTACCTGAGACACCCTCGGAGAGTGGGGTCACAGCAAGGGTCTTTCATTATCAAAGGCAACCCTGGAGCAATTAAGGTTAAGTCCATTGCTCAAAGGCACAGATGTTCCACCTCGTCGGTTCAGGGATTCGAACTAGTGACCTTCCAGTTAATGGCCAAACGCTATTACCGCTTGGCTACCTGCTGCTACTGTATCTGAAAATATAGATCAGCCAAATTGTTTTACCTGAGCATAACCCAAAAACTAAGGACTTAATAGCCAACTCTGTTGTTTATGATGTTGTTGTCATGGAGGACTGATTGTGCTCATTGCTCCGAGTTGAAAAATAAATACTGCTCTCATGGAATGGCATGCTTTGAGCACTACCGAAAAGTGCTATTTGCCATTGAGAAATGTTTGGTGACACATTGATATTTCAACATGTTGCAGCTGTTTAAGTCCATCAATTGTGCGTGAGTTTGTCCATTAGGCCTATCGTTTCTTTTTTTTATCAGCAAGAATTAGATAGAGCAATAAAAGCCACACTTCTTAAATTACATTTGTTGTTTACAGTATGGAGCACAATACCAGGGAGGATTTTAGAAGGGAGGAACTCTTCCATAGGCTGGAATCCGCACTATGCAGCTGTTGCAAGAGCACATTTTTAACTTTTTGTCCACTGGTCGCGAAAACAATGATTGATAGGCAGCTTAAACTTCTTCAATTCAAAAATTCTTGGGTAAAATCCATCCACAACAACCACAATCCGTAAGGCGCAAATAGCTAAATGAGAGAGCAGAAGTGTGATTCACATCATTGCGCTATGTATATACTGTATTAATAATAAGTGATAGCCGTGTCGGCTACACCACTACTGTCTTCCTTACCTCCAAGTGTTTATTCAATTTGGATGTACAGTAGAATCTTTAGATGCCGACAACAGTCGCACCATTGGAAGAAATAGCTTCGACAGTAGCCTACAAAAGCCTATTCCTTCTTTTTCATCAAAGGCATTGTGTGTCATCATAGTGGTCTCTGATTTGTCGTCAGAATTGCTCAGGAGGACCAAACTTAAATTTGTGCCATTTTTCGATACTGATTTGAATGATATTGAGAAAACAGAAAGGTGTCATGAATTTTTTCCCGAAAATGTCCTTTCTTTAAACGTAATCCTAAAAGTAATTATCAACTTTTTCTAAATGATCTGTAATCCGATTCCAATTATTTTGCTGGTAACATAAGGGACCGTTTAAAAAAAAATCAGTTACATCTAATCCGTTACTCCCCGTCTGTGTCTGTGTGTGTCTGTGTGTGTCTGTGTGTGTGTCTGTCTGTGTGTCCGTGTGTGTGTCCATGTGTGTGTGTCTGTGTGTGTGTGTCTGTCTGTGTGTGTTCGTGTCCGTGTGTGTGTCTGTCTGTGTGTGTGTCTGTCTGTGTGTCCGTGTGTGTGTCCGTGTGTGTGTGTCTGTCAGTGTGTCCGTGTGTGTGTCTGTGTGTGTGTGTCTGTGTGTGTGTGTGTCTGTCTGTGTGTCCGTGTGTGTGTCCGTGTGTGTGTGTGTCTGTCTGTGTGTGTCCGTGTGTGTGTCCGTGTGTATGTGTCTGTCTGTGTGTGTGTCTGTCTGTGTGTCCGTGTGTGTGTCCGTGTGTGTGTCCGTGTGTGTGTGTCTGTCTGTGTGTGTCCGTGTGTGTGTCCGTGTGTATGTGTCTGTCTGTGTGTGTGTCTGTCTGTGTGTCCGTGTGTGTGTCCGTGTGTGTGTCCGTGTGTGTGTGTCTGTCTGTGTGTGTGTCCGTGTGTGTGTCTGTCTGTGTGTGTGTCTGTCTGTGTGTGTCCGTGTGTGTGTCCGTGTGTGTGTGCCTGTCTGTCTGTGTGTCCGTGTGTGTGTCCGTGCGTGTGTGTCTGTCTGTGTGTGTGTCTGTCTGTGTGTGTGTCCGTGTATGTGTGTCTGTCTGTGTGTGTGTCTGTCTGTGTGTCCGTGTGTGTGTCTGTCTGTGTGTCCGTGTGTGTGTCCGTGTGCGTGTGTCTGTCTGTGTGTCCGTGTGTGTGTCCGTGTGCGTGTGTCTGTCTGTGTGTGTGTCTGTCTGTGTGTGTCCGTGTGTGTGTCCGTGTGTGTGTGTCTGTCTGTGTGTGTGTCTGTCTGTGTGTCCGTGTGTGTGTCCGTGTGTGTGTGTCTGTCTGTGTGTGTGTCTATGTGTGTGTGTCCGTGTGTGTGTGTCTGTCTGTGTGTGTGTGTGTGTGTGTGTCTGTCTGTGTGTGTCTGTCTGTGTGTGTCTGTGTGTGTGTGTCTGTGTGTGTGTGTCTGTCTGTGTGTGTCCGTGTGTGTGTGTCTGTCTGTGTGTGTGTCTGTCTGTATGTGTGTCTGTCTGTGTGTGTGTCCGTGTGTGTGTGTCTGTCTGTGTGTGTGTCTGTCTGTGTGTCCGTGTGTGTGCCTGTGTGTGTGTGTCTGTCTGTGTGTGTCTGTGTGTGTGTGTCTGTGTGTGTGTGTCTGTGTGTGTGTGTCTGTGTGTGTGTGTCTGTCTGTGTGTGTCCGTGTGTGTGTCCGTGTGTGTGTCCGTGTGTGTGTGTCTGTCTGTGTGTGTGTCTGTCTGTGTGTCCATGTGTGTGTCCGTGTGTGTGTGTCTGTCTGTGTGTCCGTGTGTGTGTCCGTGTGTGTGTGTCTGTCTGTGTGTGTCCATGTCTGTGTCCGTGTGTGTGTGTCTGTCTGTGTGTGTGTCTGTCTGTGTGTCCGTGTGTGTGTCCGTGTGTGTGTGTCTGTCTGTGTGTGTGTCTGTCTGTGTGTTCGTGTGTGTGTCTGTGTGTGTGTGTCTGTCTGTGTGTGTCCGTGTGTGTGTGTCTGTCTGTGTGTGTCCGTGTGTGTGTGTGTGTCTGTCTGTGTGTGTCTGTGTGTGTCTGTGTGTGTGTGTGTCTGTGTGTGTGTGTCTGTGTGTGTGTGTCTGTGTGTGTGTGTGTGTCTGTCTGTGTGTGTCTGTGTTTGTCCGTGTGTGTGTGTCTGTTGTGTGTTTGTCTGTGTGTGTCCGTGTGTGTGTGTGTCTGTGTGTGTGTGTGTGTGTGTCTGTGTGTGTCCGTGTGTGTGTGTCTGTGTGTGTGTCTGTGTGTGTGTGTGTGTGTGTGTGTGTGTGTGTATGTGTGTGTGTGTGTGAGTGTGTGTGTGGAGCTGATGAGGACTGACATGGATGCTATGCGCTCCAGACCAACAGCAAGCTGACTATAAATAACTCCCCCCTCCTCCTCTTCTCCATCTCCATCCATCTCTCTTTTTCCCTCCAGCCATCCATCATTCTCTCAATCCCATCCCCTCTTTCTCTCTCATTTATCTTCTGCTCTCTATCTTCCTCTCCCTTCACTCTGAGTCGCTCTTCAACCCTACATCTCTCTTTACCTGGCTACCCCGACTCCTTGCTCAGGCGAAACGCTAAACCACGCCCACAGACGTTAGTTTCTTCTCCACAATGAGCCTGGATCTGAGTACCTCCCCGACATTCAGGATCGTCTGATTGGTCTAGAAACTGTTGGGTTGGGCCAGAGCCAGAGCAGCAGTTGGAAAAGTTGTCTTTGGCTTGGTACTTTGATTGGTTAGAGACGATCCAATCGCTGATTACTTTGTTTTGTACAAAGCCCCTCGTCACCACAAATGACTTCAATGATGGCCGTCTCAGACTAATGTACAGTGACTTGCGAAAGTATTCACCCCCTTGGCATTTTTCCTATTTTGTTGCATTACAACCTGTAATTTAAATAGATTTTTATTTGGATTTCATGTAATGGACATACACAAAATAGTCCAAATTGGTGAAGTGAAATGAAAAAATGTACTTGTTTCAAAAAATAGGAAATGTTTTTTTTAACGAAAAAGTGGTGCGTGCATATGTATTCACCCCCTTTGCTATGAAGCCCCTAAATAAGATCTGTGCAACCAATTACCTTCAGAACTCACATAATTAGTTAAATAAAGTCCACCTGTGTGCAATCACAGTTGCAAATGAGAACTTGTTCTCAACTAGCCTACCTGGTTAAATAAAGGTGAAATAAAAAAATAAAAAGTGTCACATAATCTGTCACATGATCTCAGTATATATACACCTGTTCTGAAAGGCCCCAGAGTCTCCAACACCACTAAGCAAGGGTAACCACTAAGCAAGTGGCACCATGAAGACCAAGGACCTCTCCAAACAGGTCAGGGACAAAGTTGTGGAGAAGTACAGATCAGGGTTGGGTTAAAAAAAGCACCAATAAATTCATTATTAAAAAATGGAAATAATATGGAATCACAACTAACCTGCCAAGAGAGGGCCGCCCACCAAAACTCACGGACCAGACAAGGAGGGCATGAATCAGAGAGGCAACAAAGAGACCAAAGATAACCCTAAAGGAGCTGCAACACTCCACAGTGGAGATTGGATTATCTGTCCATAGGACCACTTTAAGACGTACCCTCCACAGAGCTGGGCTTTACGGAAGAGTGGCCAGAAAAAAAGCCATTGCTTAAAGAAAAAAATAAGAAAGCATGTTTGGTGTTCACCAAAAGGCATGTGGGAGACCCCCCAAACATATGGAAGAAGGTACTCTGGTCAGATGAGACTAAAATTGAGTTTTTTGGCCATCAAGGAAAATGGCGCAAACCCAACACCTCTCATCACCTCGAGAACACCATCCCTACAGTGAAGCATGGTGATAGCTGCATCATGCTGTGGGGATGTTTTTCATCAGCAGGGACTGGGAAACTGGTCAGAATTGAAGGAATGATGGATGGCGCTAAATACAGTGAAATTCTTGAGGGAAACCTGTTTCAGTCTACCAGAGATTTGAGACTGGGATAGAGGTTCACCTTCCAGCAGGACAATGACCCTAAGCATACTGCTAAAGCAACACTCAAGTGGTTTAAGGGGAAACATTTAAATGTCTTGGAATGGCCTAGTCAAATCCAATTGGCCTCAATCCAATTGAGAATCTGTGGTATGACTTAAAGATTGCTGTACACCAGCGGAACCCATCCAACTTGAAGGAGATGGAGCAGTTTTGCCTTGAAGAATGGGCAAAAATCCCCGTGGCTAGATGTGCCAAGCTTATAGAGACATACCCCAAGAGACTTGCAGATGTAATTCCTGCAAAAGGTGGTTCTACAAAGTATTGACTTTGGGGGGGTGAATAGTTATGCACGCTCAAGTTTTCAGTTTTTTTTGTCTTATTTCTTGTTTGTTTCCCAATAAAAAATATTTTGCATCTTCAAAGTGGTAGGCATGTTGTGTAAATCAAATAATACAACCCCCCCCAAAAAATATATTTTAATTCCAGGTTGTATGGCAACAAAACAGGAAAAATGCCAAGGGGGGTGAATACTTTCGCAAGCCACTGGATTTAGCGAACGACAGAGCAGCGGAGGAACTTAGTGTGAGAAGTCAGACTACATCCCTCTGTCCACTTGGTCTCTCTCTCTGTCTCTTTATCGCTCTCTCTCCCCCTCTCTCAGACACCCCAAAGAGAGGATGAACAAGCAAACATGTCTTAATAGCAATTAGAGCATCTCCAACCTGTCTTCTCCCAGAGGAGCAAAGGAGAGGATAGAATAGAGGGAAAGAGCATTTGTTGGGGAAATAGGAAGGAGAGAAGGGGGTAGTGCTTATGTAAATCAAACTAATCTCTTTGCAGCGCTGCAATGGCGAGAAAGATAGAGGACATGCTATTTCCATAATCCCATCCCCCCCCCTCTCTCTCTCGTTCTCTCTCCCTCTCGTTCTCTCTCCCTCTCGTTCTCTCTCCCTCTCGTTCTCTCCCTCTCTGTTATTACTTTCCTTTGCTCCCTTTCTGCTGTTCTCCCTCTTGGTATAAAGGTAAAGGACTGGACGGCAGTTCTCTCCAGTGATTCTCTATGTCTCTTTTCCTCTCTCTCTTTTCTTATGTCAACCCACTGAAAAGTCAACATCTACCAGGACTAGTGAGCCTCTTTATATAAGAGGAACAAACTAACTAACAAAAATGTAATGATGAAGCTGGACATCAAAATGTTACTTTAACAAGCTCCAGTCAAGTAAATATTTTGCTAACAAGATAACATTAGTTTGTGTTGTAACCCCAAAACAGGGCCACCTGCCCCTGGTCAAAACTCCCAGACTCCCAGACAGAGAACCTAATTCTTCTCCCCCAAAGACCCACTCCCCCCTATCCAGTCCACCAGCCCGACACAGACAGGATGCTCCAGTGCCCTTTAACCTAATCTACTGTGGTCCCTGTCTGGGGGTGACGCCACAGCCAGGGGTACTCAACCAGAACCCAACAACAGGAAGGGCCGGGGGTAGGATGGCGAATGTGTGAGGATCACCAATCCTCAATCATAGTTGTTTTGGGTCAGAGGACAACATTTTTAAGATCCGTGAGCACTTTGTAATACTTTTACATGATCTTACATGCTTTGTGCATGGAGTTGAGCCACAGTAAATGAAGCCAAGGAAAGATGTCTGTTTGACTGTAAATCCTAAATATAATACAGCTTATGAACCTGAACTCTCAGAACAAAAAAAGAGAAGAGTTTGAGTTGCTTATTATTTGGAACATAAGGAACAAGTCTGTGTATCTGATTAAATCTAAATGGATGATAGTATATCTGCGTAACATTACAAACCACAAGGCACAAAGGTTCTGTGATACTAGACCCAGTGTTCAATATATAGTACTCAATGACCTCATAGCGTGCAAATACACACACAGACACGCACACACACAATGACCTCGCACAGGCCTTGATTTCATGTTTCTGCTGATGGGTCACAAGATGAGTCCTCTGACTGTCTCTTTCATTCCTCTGGAGTCCCTCTCTCCTTCGCAAATTTTTCTCTCTGTCTCCCTCTCTGTCTCACTCTCTTCTCCCTCTCTTCTCCCTCTCCTCAAATATGTCCTTCTCAAATATCTCTCTCTCTCTCTCTCACTCTCTCTCTCTCTCTCTCTCTCATCCCTCCATGTCCTCTCTCGGTTCTGGTGGTGGCTACTAGCTAGAAGCCTCACTCTCTCTCTCATTCCCCCCACCTCCCCCTTCCCTTCTCCTCCTCTCCTGGCAGATGTGATTCTCTCTCTCAGTAGAGGAGCTAAATCTCCCAGAACCAATCCCTTCAGAGAGAGAACACACAGCAGACAGCCAGGAGGACTGGAACACAAAGGAAACAACTATTCACTGGTACTGTTCACCGTCTGACTGGGCCAACACTGGAGGCCACAATGCTGATGGAGTCTTTTCATTCCTCAGTGTTCTGTTCTGTTCTGTACCAGGTTAATACAAGCTTCAGATTACACTGACAGACGAATTAAGTTGTAAACTCTTAGTTTCAGACAGACCGAAGATGGTCATAAACCATGTACGCATGCATACACACACACCACACTTACCATTTGTTTTTCAAAGAGATGTCCATGTTATAAATCTGCTATCAATGTTGAGATGGCTTCTGGACCAAGCCATGGGAAGGACAGGATTCTGAATGATGTCGGACATTTCCCAGAAATTGGGAAAACATGTTACCGTGGTGATGGCAACATATACAGACAGCCAAACCATGTGTGTGTGCGTGTGCATTTATTGTGTGTTTGTGTGTGTGTGAGTGTGAGTGTGAGAGAAACAGAGAAAGAGGACCGAAGGAGGAATGACAAGAGAGGCCTAGTGAGGAATAACATCTGTCAACAATTACAGCAAAGTGGGCTCAATTCCACAGACCCACGATCTCACACACACACACACACACACACACACACACACACACACACACACACACACACACACACACACACACACACACACACACACACACACACACACACACACACACACACACACACACACACACACACACACACACACACACACACACACACACACACACAAAGGCATGCCTTGGTTGGGGTTATCATAGGGTCTGGCAGGTATCACTCATGGGGTGGCAGGTGGCCTAGTGGTTAGAGCGTATGAACTTGTAACCGAAAGGTGGCAAGATTGAATCCCCGAGCTGTAGTTCACAGGAGGTCGGTGGCACCTTCATTCGGAGGAACTGGCTCACGGTAATGGCTGGAACGGAATTAGTGGAATGGTATCAAATACATCAACAACATGGGTTTGAGGCATTATTATGAGCCGTCCTCTCCTCAGCAGCCTCCACTGGTGTAGTTGTGGTATCTATCAGACCTAAGGACAATGATGACAGGCTTGGTTAGATCAATAACTGCTGTTCTGCTTCACTCAGCCAACCTAATCATTTCATCAATAGGGCCAATCAACAAACTGCTTCATCAATACCTTTGGCACTTGTATTGACACCCTGTTGCTGTTGTTACTGCAGTTACACTTTTTATGTTTGTTTGCAACAATGTTTCTAGAATCAAACAAAGCACGGTGTGTTATTGTGTGTGTGTGTGTGTGTGTGTGTGTGTGTGTTTTTTTTTGTATCCCAATATGCCGGATATTATTGTTGTGGGGGAGGCCAGAGGGAGTGGCTCATTTTGGAAGTGGGTTGCTCTTTTGACTCTTACATGGAGCAGACCTTCACTGACAAGTTCCTGAAATACCAATAGGGCTTCATCACAAACAGAAATACTCCGCAGCAACCCCTGCAGATGAAGAAGCGGGATGTGGAGGTCCTGGGCTGGCGTGGTTAAACATGGTCTTGTCACGTCCTGGCCTTAGTTCCTTTTTTATGTCTCTATTTTAGTTTGGTCAGGGCGTTGGGGTGGGTTGAGTTGGGGTGGGCATTCTATGTGTTGTTCTATGTTTTTGTATTTCTGTGGCCTGGTATGGTTCCCAATCAGAGGCAGCTGTTTATCGTTGTCTCTGATTGAGAACCATACTTAGGCAGCCTGTTTTCCCACTATGATTTGTGGGTAGTTGTTTTCTGTCTCTGTGTCTGCACCAGACAGAACTGTTTCGTTTTTGTTCGTTCTCATGTTATTTTGTTTTGTGTTCAGTTTAAACAAATATTAACATGGACACGTACCACGCTGCATATTGGTCCGATCCTTCCTACTCCTCCTCAGAAGAGGAAGAAAACCGTTACAGGTCTGAGGGCGGTTGGACATATGACAAATGCTCTAAAATGACATTGGAGGCGGCTTATGGTAGAGAAATGAACATTCAATTACCTGGCAACAGCTCTGGTGGACATTCCTGCAGTCAGAATGCCAATTGCACACTCCTTCAAAACATAAGACGTCTGTGGCATTGTGGTGTGTTACAAAACCACACATTTTAGAGTGGCCTTTTAATTGTCCCAAGCACAAGGTGCACCTGTGTAATGATCATGCCATTTAATAAGCTTATTGATATGCCACACCTGTCAGGTGGATGGATTATCTTGGCAAATGAGAAATGCTCACTATACAGTAGGCTGACAGTACCTTCAGATTGTAGGCATGCATAAGACAAAGGCAAAGCAGATAGTGAGGTACTGCTCTGTGTCAGCGGTCATGGGCAGCCTTGCTGTGTGGAGAAGACGGTGCTATCTGTTTCCATAAGTGTCCAGATATCTGTGTCCTTTGAAATGTTTGAATCCTTCTTGACTGTAATGTGATTTGTGGATTCAAATCAAGATTTTAAAATGTGTCTCTGTGTGTGTGTGTGTTTCAGCGCTAACTTAATCCTGATCCTCATACTTCAGGCCCCTGACACAAGTCAAGTGACACTCAGTGACATATTAGGCCACTTTAGTCCCTCTGGGAAAATGGCTGGAGTGGGGCCCAGATTGGCTTGTTCCTCTCTGCAGTCTTGTCCCTCTCAAGGCTTCCTCCTACCCATGCAGTCTTGTCCCTCTCAAGGCTTCCTCCTACCTATGCAGTCTTGTCCCTCTCAAGGTTTCCTCGTACCTATGCAGTCTTGTCCCTCTCAAGGTTTCCTCGTACCTATGCAGTCTTGTCCCTCTCAATGTTTACTCCTACCCATGCAGTCTTGTCACACTCAAGGTTTCTTTCTACCCATGTAGTTGGGTTCCACTCAAGGTTTCTTCCTACCTATGCAGTCTGGTTCTTCTTCCAACCACATGCAGCATGGTTCCTCTCAAGATGTATTCCTACCCATGTAGTCTTGTCCCTCTCAAGGTTTCCTCCTACCCATGTAGTCTGGTTCCTCTCAAGGTTTCCTCCTACCCATGCAGTCTGGTCCCTCTCAAGGTTTGCTCCTACCCATGTAGTCTGGTTCCTCTCAATATGTATTCCTACCCATGTAGTCGGGTTCCTCTCAAGATGTAATCCTACTCATGCAGTCTTGTCCCTCTCAAGGTTTTCTCCTACCCATGCAGTCTTGTCCCTCTCAAGATGTATTCCTACCCATGAAGTATTGTCCCTCTCAAGATGTAATCCTACCCATGCAGTCTTGTCCCTCTCAATATGTATTCCTACCCATGCAGTCTTGTCCCTCTCAATATGTATTCCTACCCATGTAGTCTTGTCCCTCTCAAGATGTATTCCTACCCATGTAGTCTTGTCCCTCTCAAGATGTATTCCTACCCATGCAGTCTTGTCCCTCTCAAGATGTATTCCTACCCATGCAGTCTTGTCCCTCTCAAGGTTTCCTCCTACCCATGTAGTCTGATTCCTCTCAAGATGTATTCCTACCCATGTAGTCTGGTTCCTCTCAAGGTTTCCTACTACCCATGCAGTCTGGTTCCTCTCAAGGTTTCCACCTACCCATGTAGTCTGGTTCCTCTCAAGATGTATTCCTACCCATGTAGTCGGGTTCCTCTCAAGGTTTCCTCCTACCCATGCAGTCTGGTTCCTCTCAAGGTTCCCTCCTACCCATGCAGTCTGGCTCCTCTCAAGGTTTCCTCCTACCCATGTAGTCTGGTTCCTCAAAGGGTTTCCTTCTACCCATGTAGTCAGGTTCCTCTCAAGATGTATTCCTACCCATGCAGTCTGGTTCCTTTCAAAGTTTCTTCCTACCCAGTCAAGGATTTGGTCCTTTCCACTGTTGCTTTATGCTTGGTCTTTGGTGTGTAAGCCTGGGTTACACTTCAGCACTTTATGAAAAAAACATATTTGTAATATTCCTCTAATGTTATATAAATTAAATTATATTGATTGATAGCTATATGGAGTTGTTGGCAAATGTCAGCACTCAGGAGCCTAATGTGATCTACTTAATTCCATGATACTGTATACAAGACTATTCTTCTGGCCATTACACACAGCATTGATTCTAGGTCCTCTTACAAATGCATTTACAGCACCATCTGTACTATTGATTGAGTTTCAACCCACTGACATTAAGACACTCTTCTACTATATTCTGCAAGGCAATCTTCTTCATCTTAAACTACTGTATCTCAGTATAGATGAAGGGAAGGACACAAGAAAAGGAAGCCACTTAAGAGTACCGGGATACAGCCGTCTTTGACTCCCTTCATTATTCTCCAGAGCTACAGTAGTGTTTACCTTCCGAATAACAGAGAAAAACAGAGGTCATGTCTCTAGTCAGGTACCCAACGATTACTGCTCCTAACAGGGGGTAGAGAGTGTGTGTGTGTATGTTTGTGTGTATGTTTGTGTGTGCATCCCTGTCAGTCTGAAGGGTGCTGTCAGAATGTTCTCAAAGGGCACAACCTCAGCACAGAGCGGGAGAGGAGACAAGCAGTCTGTCAGATTTACACACACACACACACACACACACACACACACACACCAGTTTTTGACAGTCGTAGAACAAAGCATTTGTAAACGAGTTGAGATGTTTTAGACTCTCCTCAGACGAATCTGCTAAGAAACGCCATCTGGAGTGGTTCAAGAGTAGCTAAAAAGTCATAACATTGTTCTAAAATTAACCCACAAATAGCACTGTTTAGAGATCTGGAAAGCCATAGTCACTCAATCAATAACATAATAACACCATTATCACAATATGTTGATAATTTGCCATTATAAAGGTTGAGAATCTATGTAAGAGATCATAGCACAGATACAGCACATGGAAATCAAGAGATACCGAATACAATCCCTATGGGACTCCCAATCACAGCCAGATGTGATGCAGCCTGGATTTGAACCAGGGACTGCAGTGACACCTCTTGCATTGAAATGCAGTGACACCTCTTGCATTGAAATGCAGGGCCTAATACCGCTGCACCCCTCGGGAGCCTGACATTAAAAGGATAATCTGAGATTTTGGCAATGAAGCCATTTAATTACTTTCCCAGAGTCAGAAAACAGAAAACACAGATTTTTCTACAAAAAAAACATGGATCCCCTGCAGTACCTCCGCAGGCCCCTAGGTTTTTATGTCAGAACCCAGCAAAATGTTATCAGATTTTACATCATTACAAAAGCAAATGATTGGGAAAGGAAAACGTTATGGGAATGATGACAGAAGTTAGCTTTTGGCTTATGTTCACCTACTGCTTGTACATTTACCTGAATTAATGTAACTTGTGAGAGTACTTTCCTGACCCAATGAGTCATATTGTATAGTTTCTCAACTTTAACATCTGTATAGCTTCTAGCACTCGTCATCATCATCGCTGTATTATTACTGTAGGCTACTTTATCTTCATTTAATGCCAGATGGCTGCAAATGCATATCTCTCTCTCTCTCTCTCTCTCTCTCTCTCTCTCTCTCTCTCTCTCTCTCTCTCTCTCTCTCTCTCTCTCTCTCTCTCTCTCTCTCTCTCTCTCTCTCTCTCTCTCTCTCTCTCTCTCTCTCTCTCTCTCTCTCTCTCTCTCTCTCTCTCTCTCTCTCTCTCTCTGGTCCAACACCTACCTATCTCCCCCTCATCCTCTCTTCTTTAGCCACTCCGCTAGCTTGTCTAACACCACATGCACAGGCCACTTCTCCCGCAGCCCTTACAGCGCTACCTTCTTTCCTTCCCTACTCTGTTTCTCCACTTCTCCCTCTTTCTCCTCATCCCTCTCCTCTCCTCTCTCCTCTCCCTCCCTCGTCGCTCTCCCCACTCCTCTTCTCTACCGTCCACCCTCTTCATCCAACCCTCCTCTTGTCCCTCCCACTGCTTTGCAGACAGGGCTATGTGCTTTAGGGTCTCTCTCAGTAAGGTTATGGCTGAGCTGTAATGTTATGGTTCAGTGACATAATGTCATTAGGGCTCACAAACATACATGCACCCACACACCCTATGACACACACACACACACACACACACACACACACGTGAAGATTACCTGAGAGAGGGGGATTAATGAAAAGAGGGATAGAGAGGAGAGAGAGAGAGAGAGAGAGAGAGAGAGAGAGAGAGAGAGAGAGAGATCCTATTTTTTTTAATCTCATATCTCTTGGTGTAAAGATGATTTATTAGGGATGTGCATCTTTCCCTTTCAAGATGATTTGATACATATCTAGATACATGGGTTCCGATACGATACAGGAATGATATGTTTTAGTTTGAAATTATTCGGTGTAATTATAGAACGAATCAATGCGACATTTGTTGCATTAACACATTCATTTTCCATTCTCAGTAAAAAATTTGCTGCTGATGGAGCTCATGTGCTGGGCCTCTGTGAGCTGAATCTGTCTGAGCTGACTTCTGTGTGTGCGTGTGCGTGCGTGTGTGTGTGTAAATTATGTATTTCTATGGTGTATGTACTATTTAGTAGAGGTCGACCGATTATGATTTTTCCAACGCCGATACCGATTATTGGAGTACCAAAAAAGAGCCGATACCGATTAATCGGCCGATTATATATATATTATTTTGAAATAATGACAAATTACAACAATACTAAATGAACACTTATTTTAACTTAATATCATACATCAATATAATCAATTTAGAATCAAATAAATAATTAAACATGTTCAATTTGGTTTAAATAATGCAAAAACTAAGTTTTGGAGAAGAAAGTAAAAGTGCAATATGTGCCATGTAAGAAAGCTAACGTTTAAGTTCCTTGCTCAGAACATGAGAGCATATGAAAGCTGGTGGTTCCTTTTAACATGAGTCTTCAATATTTCCAGGTAAGAAGTTTTAGGTTGTAGTTATTATAGGAATTATAGGACTATTTCTCTCTATACGATTTGTATTTCATATACCTTTGACTATTGGATGTTCTTATCCCCTTTGAGATAGGGGGCAGCATTTTCACTTTTGGATAAATAGCGTGCCCAATTTCAACTTCCTGATACTCATGCCAAGAATATAAGATATGCATATTATTAGTATATTTGGATAGAAAACACTCTGAAGTTTCTAAAACTGTTTGAATCATGTCTGTGAGTATAACAGAACTTATGTAGCAGGCAAAACCCTGAGGACTAACCATTCAGATTTTTTTTTTAGGTCACTGTCTATTCAATGAGTTTTCATTGGGAAACTAGATTTCTAAGGCACTTTTTTGCAGTTCCTACCGCTTCCACTGGATGTCATCAGTCTTTGGAAATTGGTTGAGGTACGGCCATCTTGAATTTGTGTCACTTGAAGTGTACATTTTGAGAAGGCGCATGACTGGAAAAGTAGTGTGAGTTTGTTGTCTTCCTGTATTGAACACAGATTGTCCCGTCTACAATTTGATCGATTATTAACATTTAAAAATACCTAAAGTTGTATTACAAAAGTAGTTTGAAATGTTTTGGCAAAGTTTACAGGTAACTTTTGAGATATTTTGTAGTGACGTTGTGCAAATTGGAAGCTGTTTTTTTCTGGATCAAACGCGCTAAATAAATGGACATTTTCTGATATATCAACGGTCTTAATCGAACAAAAGGACCATTTGTGATGTTTATGGGACATATTGGAGTGCCAACAAAAGAAGGTCGTCAAAGGTAAGGCATGATTTATATTTTATTTCTGTGTTTTGTGTGGTGCCTGCAGGGTTGAAATATGCTACTTTCTCTTTGTTTACTGTTGTGCTATCATCAGATAATAGCTTCTTATGCTTTCACCGAAAAGCCTTTTTGAAATCTGACATGTTGGCTGGATTCACAATGAGTGTAGCTTTAATTGAGTATCTTACATGTGTGATTTAATGAAAGTTTGAATTTTATAGTATTTTATTTGAATTTGTCGCTCTGCATTTCCCCTGGCAATCGGCCAGGTGGGACATTTGCGTCCCGCCTATCCCAGAGAGGTTTAACTTCTTTGGGGTACCCCCTTTTCTTCTCAATTTCTGCCTAAATACATACCCTAATCTAACTGCCTGTAGCTCAGGCCCAGAAGCAAGGATATGCATATTCTTGGTATCATTTGAAAGGAAACACTCTGCATTTCGTGGAAATGTGAATTGAATGTAGGAGAATATAACACAATATATCTGGTAGAAGAAAATACAAGGAAATAAACATACATTTTATGTTTTGTATTGTTGCTGCATTATCTTTCAAATGACCAAGAACAGACAAACATACAGATAGGATGCTGGGGATTATTTTAATGAAAAACATAAGATGACAACAATAGTTGAGCAAAGTTTTAGACAGATAAGTTCAAAAATAAGCATGAAGTCACCCAGGTGTCCCACACAAATGTACGCAAATGTACCCAAGTGGCCGAATTGGTACAGTGATACATTTTGAAGGAAAGAACTATATACAAAATACATAAATGCTATTCTAACACCCCCCCCCCCCCCAAAAAAAAAATATATATATAAAAATTATTTTAAAAATAATAATAATAATAATAATAATAATTAAACATAAACAAATAACAAGGGTAACTATTTACACATTTTCGTTTTACAATATTGTGAATACCCTCAGTCCTCTACACTATATAGTGCTGCTGGTGCCATGGCAAATATCAGTCTCTTTCTGGTGTAAAGCAGAGGGTTACTGAACAGGTGGTGCAGGTGATGGGGAATTTCCTGTGACAAAGGGCACAACGACGTCTCCCTACTGTTCCCTTTTTGCCCTGAGGCACATTCATGCCTGCAGAGATTAATCTGGACAGGTGAACACCACTGGTTGGAGCAGAAGGGACAGAGGTAGAGGGGACAGAAGGTGCTGCAGTGGACTTGCTGTAGCTAGCAAGCTCCTGGGTGAGCAGCTCCCTGAATGCTAGTTGTGAGATGGGGGGCTGTCCACAGCTCTTGGCCATTTCCTTCTGGAGGATGAAGGCATTCACCACAGCAATGTCGATGAAATGATAGAAAAATGTCTTGTACCATTTAATGGTCTTGTGGACAACATTGTAGTATCCTATCAGTGCATCTGACAGGTCCACACCTCCCATGCCCTCGTTGTAGTCCTTCACAGCAGCTGGAATGGGGACATTTTTTGTGATCCATGCCCTGGCACCAAACATGTCTGACGACGTGATCTCCACTGAAGGACTTGTGGATAGTTGTGCACATGACCACCTCTCTGGTATCCATCCACTTTACAAAGAGCAGGCCATCTTCACAAATCCATCGCATGGTGCCCCGCTCAGCCCACTTAGGCATGTCGTTCACCTTTGTTTTTGGAAAGCCCACTCTGTTGGTCCGAATGGTGCCACTTCTAATGGTGTAGAAGTTGTCCACAAACAGTTGGTAGCCCTTCCCCAGCAGTTAAAAATCCAATAACTCCAAAACTGAATCATAACTCAGTCCATTACCGGTAGCAAAACTGCTTTTCCCCTCAAACAAAAAAATTGCAAGTGTAGGCACACACAGAATCAGCCAAAACAAACAGTTTGTAACCCCATTTGGTTGGTTTGTTACGCACGTATTGTTTGAGGCTGATTCTGGCCTTTGAGGCTACCATCCTCTCATCGATGGACAGGTTCTGGGCAGGCCTATCAAACCTTGGTGTGCCACTCTTCTTGTCATTCTCCCCATCAACTTCTGGGTCACTGATGTGCAGCGCCCGTGAGATAGTCAGAAACCTTTTACAAGACATGACAGTCATGGTTAAAGGCAGTTGATAGAGAGCTGACGTTTTAGAGTTTTCAACTTCACCAGCCCCATGTAAATGACCATTGAAAGGTAGCAGAAGAGGTCTGACATGGAAATGGTTTATAATTTGGGTTAAATCTGTATACCTAGACTTTGTTTTAGCTTTTCCTGATTTATTCGCCATAATTTAAATATATAAAGTTGCTGAAAATGCTATGGACTATGTGCTGCTATGCGTAACACTCGTGGCTCCGTCAAGTAGGATTTGCAATGGCGAATGAACCTCTTTTACTCCAGAGTTTACGACAAAGGCTGGTCTTCGAACGTATAACCATTACATATTGCCGTTTACCTGAGCTCATTGCCTATCTTCCAAGCTAGATTTCAAGATGATCAGTGGTCATTGGGCCAAAATACAGTCAATCAACAATAGACCGGTCCCTCCATTGGTGCGCAATGAGGTCATTGATTGGTGTCTTCAAATTGGTTTGTTTTGTTCAATATGTCCCGGGAAAAGAATCATCAAGTATGGTTGTGTTAGTAACAACCAGAGGATTGCAATGAAACCCACCATGACTGGATAAACATTTGTTTAGTGTGTGTAATTACCACAAATTCTTCGCCCAAAGTTGAATGAGACGGAAATCACGACGCAAGCGGTTTACAAATGTTTCGTGTTAGGCTATAAAAATGGATGTTATCAAACAAAACGAACATTCACTGTGTAGTTAGGACAAATGGCATTGCCACCAGAGGAAGATCTTCAAAGGTAAGCGATTTATTTTATTCTTATTTCTGACTTTCGTGACGCTAATGCTTGGTTGGAAAATGCTAATAATACTTGTGTGTGTGGGGAGCTGTCCTCAGAAAATCGCATGGTTTGTTTTCACAGTAAAGACTTTTTGAAATCTGACACCGCGGCTGGATTAATAAGACGTTCATCTTTTAAATTATGTATGATTCATGTATTTACAAGAATGTTTACTATAACAAATGGTATATTTAGAATGTTAGCGCTCTGCGGTTTCAACGGATGTTAGCCTGGTGGGACGTTAGCGTCTCACCTACCCTAGAGAGGTTAAATCATCACCCGTTTGTCGAAGTAGGCTGGGATTCAATGAGAAATTAAAAGGCACTGCATCGATTATATGCAACGCAGGACACTCTAGATAAACTAATAATATCATCAACCATGTGTAGTTAACTTCTTGCGACTGGGTGGCGCTATTAAAATTTTTGGATGAAAAACTTTCCCGTTTTAAACAAGATATTTTGTCACGAAAAGATGCTTGACTATGCATATAATTGACAGCTTTTGAAAGAAAACACTCTGACGTTTCCAAAACTGCAAAGATATTGTTTGTGAGTGCCACAGAACTGATGTTACAGGTGAAAACCAGATAAAAATCCAACCAGGAAGTGCCGCATTTTTTTAAACCGCCTCATGCCAATGACTCCTTATATGGCTGTGAATGAGCTAAGAATGAGCTTACGTTTTCCACGTATTCACCAAGGTGTCTACAGCATTGTGACGTCTTTTTAGGCATTTCCATTGAAGAATGGCTGTAAAGGGACCATATATAGCATGTGGTCACATGGTGTCTCCCGCAGAAAATCTTGCATAAAATACTGAGGTAGCCATTTTTCCAATCGCTTCTTATGAGAAAACAATTGCCTCGACGGATATATTATCGAATATATATGTTAAAAACACCTTGAGGATGGATCCTAAACAACGTTTGCCGTGTTTTTGTCGATATTATGGAGCAAATTTTGAAAAAAGTTTGCCGTTATAGTTGTAGCATTTTCTGGTCGATTTCTCATCCAAGCATGATGAAGAAACGGGAGCTATTTCGCCTACAAAAATAATATTTTTGGAAAAAAGGAACATTTGCTATCTAACTGGGAGTCTCCTGAGTGAAAGCATCTGAAGTTCTTCAAAGGTAAATGATTTCATTTGGTTGCTTTTCTTATTTTCGTGAAAATGTTGCCTGCTGCCAGCAGAGCCTAGCATAGCATTATGCCATGATAAACTTACACAAATGCTTGTCTAGCGTTGGCTGTAACGCATATTTTGAAAATCTGAGATGACAGTGTTAATGCTAGCTAGCAACTTACCTTGGCTTCTTGCTGCCCTCGCGTAACAGGTAGTCAGCCTGCCACGCAGGCTCCTCGTGGAGTGCAATGTAAGTGGTTAGAGCATTGGACTAGTAACCAAAATGTTGCAAAAACGAATCCCCGAGCTGACAAGGTAAAAATATGTTGTTCTGCACCCTGAACAAGGCAGTTATCCCATCGTTCCTAGGCCGTCATTGAAAATAAGAATGTGTTCTTAACTGATTGCCTAGTTAAATAATGGTGTAAAAAAATTTGGCAAATCGGTGGCCAAAAACACCGATCACCAATTGTTATGAAAACTTGAAATCGGCCATAATTAATCGGCCATTCCGATTAATCGGTGGACCTCTACTATGTAGGCACCTGAGCTGAGCCATAAGGGAGACTAGGCATCTACCACCCCACTACCACTATCAGATAAGGTGGGGGGCAATGTAGCCTATGTATTTTTCCCCCCCAATTTGGTTCTGAAATCATCATCACCCACTAATGAACTTGTCAGTTTTGCAAATTAAGTGTTTGAGCTAGTAATGTATCAATATTTATAATTTACAAATAAGCTATGACATAGCCAATGAATATATAGCATAGCTATATAGCACATTGGACTTCACCATCATCTGAAAAATGTTTGGAAGTGTTTACGGAATGATATTTTCTTCTCCTCTCCCTTTGGCCACTCAGTGCACCTTGCAAAGTGATTTCTGTCCTCGTTTTGAAATTCTCAACTTTACCATGTACAATTGAAGTTGGCAGTTTACATACACTTACCTTGGAGTCATTAAAACTCGTTTTTCAACCACATCAAAAATGTCTTGTTAACAAACTATAGTTTTGGCAAGTCGGTTAGGACATCTACTTTGTGAATTACACAAGTCATTTTTACAACAATTATTTACAGACAGATTATTTCACTTAAATATCACTGTATCACAATTCCAGTGGGTCAGAAGTTAACATACACTAAGTTGACTGTGCCTTAAAACAACTTTAGAAACTTCTGATAGGCTAATTGACATCATTTGAGTCAATTGGAGGTGTACCTGTGGATGTATTTCAAGGCCTACCTTCAAACTCAGTGCCTCTTTGCAACAGTAAATTACCTTGTGAAGATGCTGGAGGAAACAGGTACAAAAGTATCTATATTCAAAGTAAAACGAGTCCTATATCGACATAACCTGAAAGGCCGCTCGGCATGGAAGAAGCCACTGTTCCAACACCGCCATAAAAAATCCAGACTACGGTTTGCAACTGCACATGGGGACAAAAATAGCACTTTTTTATAAATGTCCTCTGGTCTGATGAAACAAATATAGAACTGTTTGGCCATAATGACCATCGTTATGTTAGGAGGAAAAAGGAGGATGTTTGCAAGCTGAAGAGCACCATCCCAACTGTGAAGCATGGGAGTGGCAGCATCATGTTGTGGGAGTGCTTTGCTGCAGGAGGAACTGCTGCACTTCACAAAATGTATGGCATCATGAGGTAGAAAATGTACGTGGATATATTGAAGCAACATCTCAAGACATTTAAAGCTTGGTCGCAAATGGGTCTTCCAAATCGACAATGACCCCAAGCATACTTCCAAAATTGTGGCAAAATGGCTTAAGGACAACAAAGTCAAGGTTTGGAGTGGCCATCACAAAGCCCTGGCCTCAATCCCATAGAATATTTGTGGGCAGAACTGAAAAAGTGTGTGCGAGCAAAGAGGCCTACAAACCTGACTCAGTTCTGAAAATTTACTCAACTTATTGTGGGAAGCTTGTGGAAGGCTACCCAAAACGTTTGACCCAAGTTAAACAATTTAAATGCAATGCTACCAAATACTAATTGAGTGTATGTAAACTTCTGACCCACTGAGAATGTGATGAAAGAAATATAAGCTTAAATAAATAATTCTCTCTACTATTATTCTGACATTTCACATTCTTAAAATAAAGTGGTGATCCTTACTGACCTAAGACAAGGAATTTTTACTAGGATTAAATGTCAGAAATTGTGAAAAACTGAGTTTAAATGTATTTGGCTAAGGTGTATGTAAACTTGCGACTTCAACTGTATATCTAAAAATGACCATTATACACTGATTGTTTAAAGCAAAATTACCCAAACTATTGTTGGACCTGATCAATCAAAATAAAAACTATTGCATTCTAAGTTCAGCAGGTAGCCGATTAAACTCAACTCCAGGATTTCCTTAAAACTAGTTTTCAGACCCAAAGAATAGCCCGCAATTATACACGACATTGTTCTGTGTAATTGCGGGCTATTCTTTGGCTGCTGACATCAGTAGATTTTGATAAAAACTTAATTTCATGTGACGAGCTCCAATCCGACAACACTAGTCTCTGCTCAACTCCATCGAGTTGAGTTATGGCTCTGGTAGCTTCATTTTATTCCGGTAAAACAACCTTTTCAACAGCAAATGAATAACAGTAACCTAGCAAATTACATAGGTTGTCACTAAACTAATAAAGCCTAATATCACGCAAGCCATATTAGCATTTGAATGTGCTGTGCAGATGGGCAAGATCAGGAACAGGCTGCATACCTCCCGTTGGTCAGCGCTTGTAGCTGGGCACAGTGTGCAGTTTGACAAGGCTATTGACATTGCAAAATTACTTGTACATCAATGAATGTCAACACAGTTACATGCAGATCGACACTGAAGCAGATATGACACACCAGTTGCCACAAAAGATTAGAGGTATTTTTGGAAGGTAGAAATAATGTAAAATGAACAACAACAAAAAATGTGAACAGGTGATTCGTAACGTTTGGATTGATTTTCTGACGGATGCACGCTACATTTGGAGCGGTATTGCGTCCGCGACCGATGGACTTGCATCTTAAACATTTGAATTGGGAACCGATGCATATCGTTGAATCGTGACATCCCTATTGTTTATGGTCCAATCAGACCAGCAGCATTTGCAATTCTGCTCACAGCTGATCCTGATCCATACACTGTATTAAAACAGGCATTGAGAGCATAAAACAAAGATGTCTCTTTACGGTGTCACAACTTAACCCTATCTCTGCCCTCTCTCACGCCCCCATTCTCTCTTTCTTTCTCTCACTCTCAATCTTCTCTCTCACTTGCTCTCTCTGCCAGCAGCTTTCACCGATATATCCTCTATCACGTTCCATGCTGCCCTTTCTCTCTCTCTCTCTTTCTCTCTGCCCCCTTCTCTCTCTTTCTTTCTCTCTGCCCACTCTCCCTTCTCAGCCCTCTCTCTTTCTATCTCCCCCTTCGTTCTCTCTTTCTTTCTCTCTCTCTCCCTCCCTCCCAATTGTGTGTTAGACATGATTGTTCCTTCAGCAGACAGTCAGACACCCTTAAACAACTGGGGATGGCATGAGAGTCAGACAGAGAATGTCCTGCCAAGACTCTGACGATATGGGTATTAGCGGGAATGTGTGTGTGTGTGTGTGTGTGTGTGTGTGTGTGTGTGTGTGTGTGTGTGTGTGTGTGTGTGTGTGTGTGTGTGTGCACGCTTGCATTTGTGCGTGTTTTCCCAGACAGGGGATGCCATTGGGGTGGGTAGGGAAGACAAACCCCACACTGAAACAGCTGTGTAGAGCCAAAGCCAGACAGCACAGCTCAGCATGCTATTACCTAGGGCTGAGCGCAATTAGTGGACTGTTCGATTGTTTGGTCAATAGGCTGTTGGTCAACCAATACTTTTTTAGTCAAGCAGTAGCAACTATATTTTGGCACACGAGACACCTGTCTGATTCGCGCCAATCTCAGAGAACTAACCCATTGTGGAGGCTGAGACTAATTCATTGCGGAGGCCGCGTGGATGGCACAGTCCATGAAGAAGGGGAGTGTGGCTAAAATGCATAACTCTCTCCAGAATGTGCTCTCTCTCACCAATTTGTGCACATTAATTATTTTATGACTTCATTGTGTGAAATGTTTCCCTTGATTGTTGGTGTCTATCTATTCCCCACTACATATATGACCAGTAGTACATTTACCGTTAATTCCTATAATTTCTGATCTACAATGTTTGCTTGGTTATGGTAATTTATGTTAATGCTTTCTAAATATTATTATTCCAGTCTTTTGCCATTCTCATTGTCAGAGTGGACACTTTGTTTACAGAGCGCTACACTTGTGAGAAACACGTTTTGGTTTATTTCATTCCATTTAGGAGTTTTGTCAATTTAGTCATTGTATTTTGTTTGGAGTGCTACTGTCAATGTTGAGTAAGGTAGGCCTATAGACTACCTGGCCTGCGCGCAAATGTTGGATCTGATAGTATTTCTGATTGGCTTAGCGCACCACCACTAATGAGCTGTGGAGCTTCTCAAAGTAATGTTTTCTTCACCTCAAACAGCAAGCAAACAAAGTCTGTTTTACATCCATTGAGAATCACAATGGTTCCTCAATGTATTTGAAAAATCTTTCCATCTCTCCCCCTTTCGATAACCACTCAGCGTGAAGGAAGGAAATGTCATGCTCTGATTTGGTGGAAACATAATAAAATAGCCCTACCTGATGAGCTCTTATTCCTTGCACAAATAGACTACAGCTGTGTCTGTCCTGAGCTCACTGGCTTGGGAAGCTTTGAGGGCCCAGAATATTTTATACAATGTTGCAAGTTTGCTAGTGTAAGCTTTAGGCTGGACACAAGTTGATAGTTCACAAGTTGATAGTTGATACAATGTTTCAAGTTTGTTGCAGACAAGCCATGTGTAGCCAATGTGATTTATAGGATATGTATTTTTATCAGGATATTTTCTACCTGCAGGCTGCAATTTTTTTATTTGTTGGCTTTAAGTATGCTATTTTTATATAGTTGGCAATGGCAACATATATTACTTTTTAGGTTTTGTATAATTTTCATTTAGATTTGGATAGAATTTTGATTAACCACATGACAATGATTTTGAGATACGAAGATGTGTATATGAAAACCATAACTGGCACGCAGATCGGTAGAAATTAGAAGATAAATTGCCATTCCACATGAGAAAGGTTGTCGACTCCTCATGTAGCCTATTACCTCATGTAGCCTATTACCTCATGTAGCCTATTACCGAGAGTAGAAAGCCAGCAGGAGCAGGAGGAGGATGGTCGGGTCAGGCTAATATGTTGTTGTTTTTTTACCTCTAGTTATCCTGATATCTGGCTCCCTCTTGAGTCATTTGTGTCTTATATCATCAAACAGTTTTCTTAAAGCATCAGACAAGCATATAGTTGATTTTATTAAAACACATAGGTGTGTCTATATATGGAAAAATACACGTTAAAGAATTTCGACCAATCGATTGGTCAACAAAACAGACGACTTTCGGTTGACAATAACAAAAAAAATTGTCAGGGACAGCCCTATTATTACCCAACATTCCTGCTCCACAGAGACACACAGATGAAATGGCAACAGAATCCTGGAAATATACTGAGAAATATGTGAGATTTGTACATAACTGGACAAAATAAATACCTATATAAGATTTCTGTTCATTGACTACAGCTCAGCATTCAACACCATAGTACCCTCCAAGCTCATCATCAAGCTGGAGGCCCTGGGTCTCAACCCTGCCCAGTGCAATTGGGTCCTGGACTTTCTGACGGGCCGCCCCCAGGTGGTGAAGGTAGGAAACAAGATCTCCACTTCGCTGATCCTCAACACTGGGGCCCAACAAGAGTTCATGCTCAGCCCCCTCCTGTACTCCCTGTTCACCCATGACTGCGTGGCCATGCATGCCTCCAACTCAATCATAAAGTTTGCAGACGACACAACAATAGTGGGCTTGATTACCAACAACGACAAGAGGTGAGGGCAATAGGAGTGTGGTGTCAAGAAAACAACCTCTCATTCAACGTCGACAAAACAAAGGAGATGATCGTGGACTTCAGGAAACAGCAGAGGGAGCACCCCCCTATCCACATCGAAGGGACAGTAGTGGAGAAGGTGGAAAGTTTAAAGTTCCTCGGCGTACACATCACAGACAAACTGAAATGGTCCACCCACACAGACAGTGTGGTGAAGAAGGCGCAACCGCGCCTCTTCAACCTCAGGAGGCTGAAGAAATTTGGCTTGTCACCTAAAACCCTGACAAAATTTTACAGATGCACAATCAAGATCATCCTGTCGGGCTGTATCACTGCCTTGTACAGCAACTGCACCGCCCTCAACCACAAGGCACTCCAGAGGGTGGTGCGGTCTGCACAACACCAGGGGCAAATGACCTGGCCTCCAGGACACCTACAGCACCCAATGTCACAGGAAGGCCAAAAATATAATCAAGGATAACAACCACCCGAGTCACTGCCTGTTGACTCCGCTACCATCCAGAAGGCGAGATCAGTACAGGTGCATCAAAGCTGGGACCGAGAGACTGAAAAACAGCTTCTATCTCAAGGCCATCGGGTGGTTGCTAAACAGCAATCACTAACTCAGAGAGGCTGCTGCCTACATAGAGACTCATATCACTGGCCACTTTAATAAATTGATCACTAGTCACTTTAAACAATGCCACTTTAATAACGTTAACATAGCTTACATTACTCATCAAATATGTATATACTGTACCTTATACCATCTATTGCACCATGCCTATGCCACTCATCCATATATTTATATGTACATATCCTTATTCCTCCTTTTAGATTTGTGTATTAAATAGTTGTTGGGGAATTGTTAGATTACTTGTTAGATATTACTGCACCGTCAAAACTAGAAGCACAAGCATTTCGCTACACTCACATTAACATCTGCTAACCATGTGTATGTGACCAATACAATTTGATTTGAACTTTTGTCAATTAATAAAGACATTGAATAGACACTGTATCAAATCTCAAGAAGCAGAAATGTCAAATCAACCAATCAATGACTAGATCAATAGGTCAGTCAAGTCTTGAATCATTTTAGAGACAAGACACTCTTCCACTGATCGAAACAGAACAGCCTTAACTGAGTAGGCTATGGCTGTGTTTACACAGGCTGCCCAGCTCTGATCTTGGGCAAAATACCAATTATTAGTGAGAAAATATCTGAATTGGGCTGCCTAAGTAAACGCAGCCATTGTGATGGATATTATTACCTACTGTAAGTGACAGTAACAATTGAAACAGGGTAAAACAGCTTCAGGTCATGCATGTTTTTAGTATGGATGATTTGGCTACAACAGCTGTTCAGATATGGCTGCATCATGTGAGCTCAGCTCCTGATGTGTGACTGTAGCTGGAGCCTGTCCGTTCCACTGTATGTAATGTCAATAACATAAAACACTGCTGTTTACAACGCAACACAACCGTGTCACTAGAATGACACGAAACAGGCCCACAAACAATCAAAACTTAAAATATAGGCTACTGCTTTAAAAAGGTGAAAATTATAAAGAACCCGACTACGAGCACGCTTTAAAAATAAGTTTGCTACATGACAGCGAAACAATCCTCACCATGATGTGCTCCAGGCCTAGGCTACTTCAGAAATAACCAACATTTTATGCAGAACAGCATACATTCCGTATGCACAACTCGGATACATTGCTGATAGTTTAGTAGCCTAACATCCAAGAAACTTACCTCGAGCTGCTCCTTGTAGAGAACGTCCGAGGAACGACTATTTCCAGATGTGGCTTGGGTGTAGTATTAAAGTAAATTATTTCCTTGATATAACAGGTATTTCCCCCCCATTTGTTCCCCTTTCTTTTACGAGTTGAAACTCAGTCTTCCCTTCCTCATCTTGCTCACTCTCGTCCTCTCTTCTCTCTGTCCCGAACACGTCCGCTTCGAAGAGAAACAGATTTGCAACAAGCTCGACTGGTCTGGTCCTTTTCTCTCATTCTGTTCTCTCTCTCGCACGCAGTATGCCAGCCCCCAACGTCCGGGCTGCGTGCTGCAGCGGTTCAGCGCCACCGGCAGACAGAGAGAAACGAACGGAGCAGAATGGAGCAGCGCGGGCGAACTTGCTGCTCTCGTCGCGTCTCGAACGCTGATCTGGAGTGACAAGTTTTAGGACAGTGGAGGCAAGGGGAGAGGAGTTATTCAGACTGCCGGTGTTCGGTTGCTTGACAGAAACAATCCCTTACATCATTTTACTGTCGATCGCTTTGCTTCAAAGATCATGTGTCCTTTGTCATATAAATAGTCTATTAGCTAGCGTATGTGTTAACATACAATGCAATGTAGATCAAATAGTGGTGTGTAAAATGTCCCACTGGGCTATGGTCTGTCACAGTCTGTGAGATCTATATAGTCAGATGCTTTAGTCATTGGCCACACATTGGGACACAGGCTATTCCATGGGGAAATCCCGATCCCTGTCCCCTCACGAACTAGCCTATAGAAACTCAATTGGTAGTTAATTCCTCTTAGCACTACACTAACTCTCTGACTGAGCTTTGAATCAGAGCCGTCGTTGTGTCTGAATGGGTTCAGTGTCATAGATGGTGAGGCTGTACAGTATGTACTGCTCCTTGCCCTTAGGCCCTTATCGCCCAGAGGTTGGTGGGAAAGGGTTGTTAAATGCCAGTCAACATTACACAGAGACATTTCTTTATTTATGTTCCCGTTTGTATTTTAAACATTTGTACATAGTTACAACACTGTATATATACATAACATGACATTTGTAATGTCTTTAATCTTTTGGAACCTCTGTGAGTGTAATGTTTACTGTTCATTTACATTTTTATTTTCACTTTTGTATGTTATCTACTTCACTTGCTTTGGCAATGTTAACATATGTTTCCCATGCCAATAAAGCCCCTTTAATTTAATTTAATTGACATGATCCACTGTTTGATGATTCATGGTGAGTGGTGTCTATTGTATCAATTAATGGAGAACATTTGGAATATTGCTTGAACCAGTAACCTTGTTACTGTGCCATAAAGGTTCAGACCCCAAGGCAGAGGCCATACTATGCCTTTATATAGATAACACTTATAGACTAAGTGAAAATCGCTAGATAAATGCTATCCATTATTTTTTATAATTTAATGATTCTTAAGTCATTGCTCAATTGATAGTGTCCGGGTTCATACGGCTACACATGAGGTCCAGTACCAGTCTATAACCTGATACCTGAGACCCCAATCACTGTTGAACTCTGAATGACCCTCTACCTCCCTCTCACTTTCTCTTGCTCTCTCACTCTCTCTTGCTCTCTCTCCCTCTCTCTTTCTCTGTTTTTGTAAACTGTACGCATTTATAAACTGAATTGCTGCCAAGAACATTACCCCCACTTCTCTGATCACCCTCAACCCATCTATTCCCCCTTTCTCACCCACCACCTCACTCTCCTTCCCCATTCTCCAAGGCTATAATCCCCACCTCTCCTCTTCCACCTCCCTCTTTCCTCTCCTCCTCCAGCCAGTGTACTGCTCCTGTGCTAATATAATTCACAGCTGAAATTAGATGCACTGATGGAGTGCAGCCGCTGCATTCTCCCCAACAGCCTCTCTGTGCATTCTACTACATTAGGTGAGGCCCTATGACACTTTAATCCCTATATAGCACACACATTTTTACCAGAATCCATATAGCTTTTGTCAAAAGTAGTGCGCTAAATAGGGACTAGGGTGTCATTTGAGAAGCACTCTCAGAGCGTATTCACAGGACTGACTGATGATGAGGGTTGTGGGCAGGACTCTCGTTCAGTTTTGAACCGCAGCAGTTGTGTTTTTTTAACTGTTAATTTATTCATCTGTGACTCTGCCAACATGTATAGCATACATTTCCTGCTGCATTTACAGTTAGTGTAGATGTGTGTGTGCGTGCATGCGCAGGCACGTGCGTGTGTGTGTGTGCACCAACTAATGAAAGTAATTGCCTTGGGCAGTCAGTTGGGCTTGTGATAGAGTGCGTATATTTGATCATATAGCTTGGAGCTCAGTCCATCCAATGCTTCTTCCATACAGCACACTGAGTGGGGGTAGCGTCTCATTTGACCGATACTATATCTGCATTTCTTTCTTTTGCGGTTGGTTGTATGTGGTTGTGAAGTGACTGTTGCAATACACTGATGCTGTTGAACGAAATGCAAATTTGTATCCAATGACGGGAGACCTACTCAAATAAACTAAACTGTTATTTGTCACATGCTTCAGCTGTAGACAGCTGTAGACTAACAGTGAAATGCTTACTTACAGGCCCTTTCCAACAAAGCAGAGAGAATAATAACACAGAACGTGGTTATATACACAGGGTACCAGTACCGAGTTAATGTGCAGGGTTGTGAGGTAATTGAGGTAGATATGTACATATACACTACATTTACAAAAATGTGGACACCTGCTTGTCAAACATCTCATTCCAAAATGTGTCCTCCCTTTGCTGCTATAACAGCCTCCACTCTTCTGGGAAGGCTTTCCACTAGATGTTGGAACATTGCTGCGGGGACTTCAATTCATCACAAGAGCATTAGTGAGGTTGGGCACTGCTGTTGGGCGATTAGGCCTGGCTCGCAGTCGGCATTCCAATTAATCCCAAAGGTGTTCGATGGATTTGAGGTCATGGCTCTTTGCAGGCCAGTCAAGTTCTTCCACACCGATTTCAACAAACCATTTCTAAATGGACCTCGCTTTGTGCACTGGGGCATTGTCATGCTGAAACAGGAAAGGGCCTTCCCTAAACTTTTGCCACAAATTTCGAGGCACAGAATCGTCTAGAAAGTCATTATATGCTGTAGCGTTAAGATTTCCCTTCACTGGAACTAAGGAGCCTAGTCCCAACCACGAAAAACCGCCCCAGACCATTATTCCTCCTCCACCAAACTTTACAGTGCATTGGGGCAGATAGTGTACTCCTGGCATCCGCCAAAACCCAGATTTGTCCGTCAGACTGCCAGATGTGAAGCATGATCCATCACTCCGGAGAATGGGGTTTCCATTTCATAAAGCTCTCGACGAACAGTTATTTTGCTGACGTTACTTCCAGAGGCAGTTTGGAACTCTGTAGTGAGTGTTGCAATTGAGGACAGACGATTTTTACATGCTACGTGCTTCAGCAGAAATGTGACAAACTGACTTGTTGGAAAGGTGGCATCCTTTGATGGTAACACGTTGAAAGTCACTGGGCTCTTCAGTAAGATCATTCTACTGGCAATGTTTGTCTATGGAGATTATATGGGTGTGTGCTCGATGTTATACACATGTCTGCAATGGGTATGGCTGAAATAGCAAATCCACTCATTTGAAGGGGTGTCCACATACTTATGGATATATAGTGTATATGATTTTTTAATATTCACTATTAGCATTTGCTGATTTTATGTTCAATACAATTCAACAAAAAGGTAATGTATTGTTGTTTTGCTATAGATTTACTGCAGCATACTGTTAATTATGGTGCATTGTGGATTAATATTGTGGGAGTAGAAATAATAGCTCATTAACATATTTTAAGGCGTGGTAAGTGGCTATGTTGATTTATTACCATAAAAAATATGTTTGTTGCACCCGTTAGTGAGAGTCTTGTACCAATTTAATTCCCAAGAAATGTAATTTATAAAGGGAACAGATCAGAGTGGTAGCAGGTATAGGCCCACCCACTTCGGAGCCAGGCCCACCCACTGGGGAGCCAGGCCCAGACAGTCAGAATTAGTTTTTCCCCACAAAAGGTTAATTACAGACTGAAATACTCCTCGGTTTCATCAGCTGTCCGGTTAGCTGGTCGCAGATGATCCCGCAGGTGAAGAAGCCGGATGTGGAGGTCCTGGGCTGGCATTGTTACAGATGGTCTGCAGTTGTGAGGTCTGTTGGACCTACTGCTGAATTCTCAAAAAATGACATCAGACGCGGCTTATGGTAGAGAAATAAAGATTAGATTCTCTGGCAACAGCTCTGGTGGACCTCCCTGCAGTCACGTTCCCTTAAAACTTGAGACATCTGAGGCATTGTGTTGTGTGACAAAACTGCACATTTTAGAGTGGCCTTTTATTGTCCCCAGCACAAGGTGCACTTGTGTAATGATCATGCTGTTTAATCAGCTTCTTGATATGCCACACTTGTTAGGTGGATGGATTATTTTGGCAAGGAGAAATGCTTACAAACAGGGATGTGAGCAAATTTGTGCACAAAATTGGAGAGAAATAAGCTTTTTGTGCATATGGAACATTTCTGGGATCTTTTAACACTTTACATATTGCGTTTATATTTTTGTTCAGTATATTTACCCATGTCCATTTTATCTGTTTTTCCCTGTAGTCACACCCAGTTTGGAAGCCTTTGTTTAGGCCTCTATAAGTGCAAGTAATATAAAACTCCTAGTATACATTAATTTGCTGTAATGTGCAAATGCCTACAGGCAACCTGCTTGCTCTAATACCTTGTAATTACAGTAAAATATTGCAGAAATAATTTTATTACAGTTTAATAGTTACTTTTATTGTGTTGTACTGTGTTTTATTGCTCTGGTTACCATGAATATCTGTATCCTTAACTTCAACAATATTTTCAGTAACGGTTACAGAAATGTTTTACTTACTATGACTCTTGATATGTGTTTTGTTTAATCAACCTTGGTAAAATGCACTGACTGTAAGTTGCTAAAGACAAGAGTGCCCGCTAAATGATCAAAATGTAAATGTAAATGTCAACATTTAAACTTCCAAAGAACAATGGGTAGTATGTCGCTGCATGGGTAATTCCAGTAATATACAGTAAATTAGATTACAGTAACATGTTTGGTACTGTAAAATGGATTACCGTAAAATTGATTACAGTAGCTGTAGTGGCCAATTACTGTATGTTACTGTACATTTGACCAGAAATGTTTTACAATGTACACACACGTGCATGTGTGCACACACACAACCACTCCGACCAGAAACTGGCAAGAGAAGAACTGACCCTTTAATTGGATACATGACGATGATGTCTGTCCAGTTAATGAGCCTATAGGACGATAACAAGACAGATATAAAATGTTTTCCTTATATTTTTTTCCCCCTTGTTATGTTTATATTTATTGTTCTGTTTCTGGGGTTATTTTGATGTGTGGTGACCACATTCCAGTCTTCATTGTTTATGTTATATAATAATTAAATTTCCTCATGGTGAATTAAACATATACATTGAACCCATTAAGTACATTGTAGCTAGTTACTAATACTAGAATAATAGAACACTTGGGAATGTTCGACTGAAAGAACATAATTTAGAACTGTCTGTGGTGCAGGTACTTATTTATCATTGTAGAGAGAAGAACTACAGTGTAGAGTGAAGAACTACAGCAACAGGGTCAAAGTTAGGTCAGGTGACTAGCAGGACTAGACCGTGGTCATAGGATGAAGACCCTTAAGGCAGAGAACGTCTGTGAATCATATGATATGAGAGGCCCATTTCATATAGCTTGGTCTCTTGTTCCTTCCTCTATAGGATTTATGCCATCTATGTTCACAACCTACTGGAAGGCTAGCTATCATCATATTATAAACCATATTCCAGAAATACACTACACTACATGCTCGTCGAACATCTAATTTCAAAATCAAGGGCAATAATATGGAGTTGGTCCCCCCTTTGCTGCTAAAACAGCCTCCACTCTTTTGAGAAGGCTTTCCACTAGACTTGCTGCCACTCGGATCTGTCCTCTGGATAAATTTAATTGTTAGGGAAACACTACCACATATCACTTAAATTGGTACAGCACTTTCAGTAATGGGTGAGTGAGAAACAACAATACCCTGCACCCACTAGAGTTCAAAAGGTTTTTGGTGCTCCAAAAATGCGGTATGGTACTGTATTCTGAATTACAGTAAATTGCTGGCAGCAATTGGCCAGTAAGTTGCAGTAGAGTTTCAGGACAAGGTCTGTAGAATGCCTAAAATACAGTATATTACTGTATTCTGTGGATGTACAAATGCCTCACTCATGGGTGCAACAAATACAGCCTCTTACAAGGCACGGCTTAAAATATGCTAACGCCCACAAAATATTTCCACAATTTCAAAGCCAGGTATGTCTTGCTCTACCATATGGGAGTCTCTCAAAGCATGCCTACTTGGCCAAATTATTTCTTATACAGCCAACCAAAACCAAGCTCGCTCTCAGCAACTTCTGGACCTGAGCGAGTCCATATAAAGAGCGCCAACAACTCCAATCTGAATTTGATGAATTTTCTACCAGGCAAGCTGAACATTTACTCTTGCGAGCTCGATACAGAGTGTATGAACAAGGTGACAAGGCCAGTAAACTCCTTGCACATCACATTCGTAAATCTGAGGCCTCACGTTTAATCCCACAAATAAGGACCCTGTCTGGTGCCACCACAGTTATACATAAAAAGATCAATGATCAATTTAAAACAATTTACTCTACGCTATACACCTCTGAATCTCCTCAAGACCCTTTGCTCATTGATTCATTCCTTAATGGCTTGAATATGCCTTCAATTGATACAGTCACCCATGACTGTCTAGAAAAACTTACACCTGAGGAGATTGCAACAGCAATGTCCGCAATGAAAAGTGGTAAATCACCGGGTCTGGATGGTTTTCCAAATTAATTTTACAGGATGTTTTCTGGTCTGCTTGGCCCATTCTTGTCTCAATTATTTGCAGAGTGCCTTAATACCTCAAAGCTACAGTCTAGTCTTATCAGGCTTCAATTTCATTACTATTAAAGAAAAACAAAGACCCCCTGGAATGTGGATCCTATCGCCCAATCTCGCTTTTAAACTGTGATTACAAAATCCTAGCCAAGCTTTTAGCCATCCGTATGGAAGGCTCGCTACACCAAGTAATACACTCTGTCTGATCAGACTGGCTTTGTGAGAAATAGGCATTTGTTTTTCAATATTAGACGCCTTATGAATATACTTTACTCCCCAGCATCAGGGGACCCGGAGGTGGTGGTCTCACTTGATGTGGAAAAAGCTTTTGACCGCGTTGAGTGGGACTACCTAACAGCTGCCCTTTATAGATTTGGCTTTGGCCCCAAATTCATTGCGTGGATAAAGATTCTTTATTTTTCTCCCATGGCACGGACTAACAACTTGTCCTCTGACTATTTTCCCTCACACCGCGGATCCAGACAGGGTTGTCCACTCTCCCCCTTGTTGTTTGCTCTGGCAATTGAGCCTCTCGTCATTGCACTACACCCTAATGAAGCAATTCAAGGTATAATCAGGACGGGCTTAGAGCAGAAAGTCTCGCTATATACTGACGACCTCCTTTTGTTTATCTCCAACCCTGATACCTCATTGCCACGTGCCCTATCTGTTCTTAAAAAGTTTGGATCAATCTCAGGGTACAAGCTGAATCTAGGCAAGAGTGAGCTTTTTCCTGTAAATAAGGCTGCTTTAAAGTGCTCTTTTGCAAGTTTTCAGTTTAGGATTGTCCGGGATCAATTCACCTACTTGGGAGTTAAAGTGACAAGGAAATATTCAAATTTGTTTCAGGAAAACTTGGATGCTCTAGCAGACAGTTTGAAACAATCTTTTACCTTTGTAATTCGCTACCTCTTTCTCTTATTGGAAGGATTAATGTAATTAAAATGAATGTGTTGCCAGAATTTTTATATTTATTTCAATGTTTACCCATTTTTATTCCAAAATCTTTTTTTAATTCACTGGATCAAACATTAATGTATTTTATTTGGGATGGCACGGTATCATGGATTGGTAGAAAACATTTACAGAAGCCTAAGACACTGGGTCGTTTAGCTCTACCAAATTTTCAGACATACTATTGGGCTGCAAATTTCAGAGCCCTTTTGTACTGGCTGCAGACTGATCCTACTGGCCCTAGACCACTCTGGGTCCAGATGGAGTCTGGATCATGTAAACCTGCTGCACTTTCTTCTGTGTTGTGCTCATCTCTCCCAGTGTCCCTAGGCAAAAAGTGTGTCAACCCAATTGTAAAGCAGTCTCTTAAATTTTGGAATCAGTTCAGTTTAGCCTTTAGCCTCCGAGGCTTTTCTCTGTCAGGCCCAATCAATCAGAACATTTTATTTCCTCCATCTATTGAATGATGGGGCTTTTGCTATCTGGCACTCACTAGGCCTCTCCTCACTAGCCCAATTATCCTTTGATGATACATTTGCCTCTTTTGCTCAACTACAGAAAAAGTTCAACCTCCCCCAATCCCACTTTTTCCGCTATCTCCAGACTAGGAACTTTGTCAGAGCTAACACACCTGAATTTCCCCATAAGCCTGCGAATACAGCTATGGAGAGCATCTTTGAGCTGAACAAGCTTCCTAGGGGCGCAATTTCAGATGTATATGCAATCATTAATGACTTACAAAACCCTTCTTTGGTGCCTTTAAAGACTCGATGGGAAAAGGATTTGGGGGAGGAACTTGGGGAAGACACCTGGGAAGCTGTGCTGCACAGGGTGCATTCGTCCTCTTTTAGTACTAGACACAGCGTCATTCAATTCAACGTGGTCCACCGTATCCACTGGACCGGGGCCAAACTTGGAAGAATATTCTCTGACTTTAATCCTACCTGTGTCAGATGTAAAACGGAACCAGCCACACTGTTGCATATGTTTTGGGGCTGTCATAAACTGTCAGGTTTCTGGGAATTCATATTTAAATGTTTCTCTGAACTTTATGACACTGTTATAGATCCTTCTCCCCTTACAGCCCTTTTTGGTGTACTGCCCATAGCTACCCCCTGTCAAGAATCCAGTTGGACATTATACAACTCTGTTAGCTAGCCGGCTAATACTACAGAACTGAAAGATGGCAGTTCCCCCATCTTATAAATATTGAGTGAGAGATGTGTTGTGCTCTCTGAAACTTAAATTCAATACACGTGGGAACCCCAAACTGTTTTATGAGGCTTGGGCAGTCCATCCTCTCATATTAAAACACAAATAAGTCTGTATTTGACTCCCCTGTGACTGGATGAGCAATTTTTTTATTTTTTTTTGGGAGGGGGGGGGGGCGCATTAAAGTTGATGATGTGCTTATTGATTGTGCCCTGCGGATGCCTTGTTCGGTCAGATGCTAAAATGTGAGCTTGTTTTGCCGTTTAAATGTTGTTGTTTTTTTTACAATTTGTTCATGCTCACATAAAATTATGATTATTTTTCTTATTTTTTTAGCATTGTAAACTTTTTATTTGGTCCAGTGGATGGTTGGTCTGTGGCCATGACTGTCTGTGAGTGGTTGCATTTCTCCACCCCTATCCCTTGACTGCTTACAGGAACAATGGTGAGGTGTTTCCTCTGTCCCTGTACTACAGATTGCCCTTTAACCTTCTGCCCGGTGTGTTTAACTTGTCTAAAGTACGGTATCTTTAAAGCTAGTTTTTTTTTCTTCTATTTGAGTATATTGTTTATATTGTTTTGTGTTGTCTTGTGTGTAAAACTGAATAAACAGAGTTTTCAAATATATATATATACTTCCACAATGCACCAAAATGAATACTGTAAAACACATTTATGGTATTTTACTGTTCATTCTACAATGTATTACTGTTGAAATTATAGACAGGTCTTACAGTATGCTTTAAAACAAATGTGCAGTATTTTAATGTGCATTCTATGGTAATCTACTGTATTCAGTTTATACAGTATCATACTGTTGATAAAATTACAAAAACTGGATACAGTGTATGTGTGGTGTCAGGGTTATTTTCATATTCCAAAGTTAAATCAGTGGGGAGCATCACAGCGTGAAACAAGCATTCTTAGCCCCATGCAGCACTGGGCTCATACAATATTGAATCTTTTGTCCACTGCAGACTCTATCTGCATGGCTGTGAATAGAAGGGAGAGAATTGGGGCAGAAAACTCTTAACTCCATTCCAAAGATCTGTTCCTGAACACTGTTTTTCTGTTTGTTCACAGATGTGCACTTCTGCCATCTGAGTGCTTTGAGTTGGATACCAACGTTTGTTTTGTAAATAAAGTCTGTGAAAGCCAGTGTGTGTGCATCATACTGTAGTGTACAGTATGTCCTAATACTTTGAAATACGCTGTTATTGTAAGAGCCTTGATCAGTGGGATACGAACGTTGAAATTCTGGTCACTGCTTGTGCTGACTGAATACAATGGGATATAACCCCCCCCCCCACACACACACCCCGTGGTGAGACAAAGCTGAATAGATGAGCTGCCCAGTCTGTTTACAATCCAACTACAATCCTTTCAGATCTCCGAAAGAGAATAATCAAGGATCCAGAGCAATAGGGAAAGCTATGAGGTTGTTTTGGATAGATTGGGCACTATACGCACTACAGCATTATTATTTTAATGGAGTTTTGAGTCCAAATATGTATTTTTTTTGCAGTGTGCAGACACCATCCCTGTTCTGGCTCCACACACCTGCAGTACACTGATTTAAATTCAAGAAATGGAGTTCAGCAATCACCTGCCTTCACCTATACAGTGAGCACCATAATTAAGAACATAGAGTACAGTACTGTACAGCAGGGTACAGTAGTATAATTCATTCCCCAGGAACATCTTGACACTGACTTTCCTCCACCCTTCATAAAGACGGATATGAACTATATGAAAGCTTTGCCCTGCAGTGCTATACTGTTTAAATGGAAATGGCGCCTTTCCCCCAAATGCCCCTGGAGATGGAATGTACTGTAGATGGGAGTGAATAATCCATATATGGCTGGATCGGGGGCGTGGTCACACACACACACACATTTTGTTACGGTGGTCCAGGATTGTAAAAAAATATTAACTTACAAATGGGCAAGTTTACAAGGCGAAGGGGGGCTTACCAGGGAGGACTTACTTTGGTACAGTTCAATCAGTCTTAGGGCCATGGCCATTCATACTGTACTGAATACCAGTGTGACTGTTAACCTGTTATGGCTGCATCCCTTTGTTCTCAATTTCCGCCTGAAGACATACCCTAATCTAACTGCCTGTAGATCAGCCCCAGAGGCAAGGATATGCATATTATTGGTATCATTTGAATGGAAACATTCTGAAGTTTGTGGAAATGTTGAATGTAGGAGAATATAACACAGTAGATCTGGTGAAAGAAAATAGAAAGAAAGAGCATACATTTTCTGTTTTTTTTATTGTTGTAGCATCATCTTTCACATGTACTAGAATAGCCACACAGTCAGATAGGATGCTGGAGATAATTTTGATGGATAACACAAGAGGGCAACTGTAGTTGCGCAAAGTCTCAGACTGATAACTTCAGGAATGGGTGAGCTACATGACATTTAGCATGAAGACACCCAGGTGTCCCACACAAGTTGCCCAAATGTACCCAAGTGGCCGAATTGGTGAAATGACCTATAACTATATATAATGCAAATAACTATAATGCAAATAACTATATACAACATATCAAAAAGCAATTCTAACACACACACACACACACACACACAAAAAAAAAATGTTTTAAAAAATATTTGAAAAAAAATATAAAAAAAAAACAGTACACCCTTTGGAAGTCCTCGACACAATATTTTGCTGCCTGTGCCATGTCCCATAGCAGTCTCTTTCTGATGTAAAGGTGAGGCAAACTGAACAAGTGATGCAGTTCATGCGACACAGAACACAACGACGCCTTCATGCTGTGCCCTTTTGGCCCTGAAGCACAGTCATGCCTGCAGTAATGAACTGTGGCATATGAACACCACTGGGGGCAGAGGTAGAGCGAGCAGCTTGGCACCGGGGGCTCCCAGTCGGAGTCGCTATCACTGTGAAAGAAAACATTTAAAAAATATTTGTATTGTATGAGCCTTTTATCATCACATAAAATAAACAGATATGTATTGTATAGAGCAGAGGGAACAATCACTAAGGTGAAGTGCTGTTCCATTCAACTCCAGCCATTGTTGTGGGCCTGCCCTCCCCTGAACAGCACCCAATGGCTATTTCATATGGAAATGGGGAGGAGTAGCAGGCGCAGTGGCCATGTGTGTGTTTGCTGTTCTACTCCATACCATTTGAATAAAAAATATAATCTGACATGGAAAATATATATATATCTGACATGGAATATATATATATATACACACACACACCCAAACAAACCAACACACACACACACACACACACACACACACACACACACACACACACACACACACACACACACACACACACACACACACACACACACACACACACACACACACAAACCACACATTTCATTGCAATTTTTAAAAGGTGAATTTGTCTCCCAGTGTCTGTTGGAAAGCAGAATGAACCAGGTTTCCCTGTAGGATTTTGCCAGTGCTTAGCTCTATTCTGTTTATTTTTTACCAAAAAACTCAGTAGTCCTTGCAGATGTCAAGCATACCCATAACATGATGCAGCCACCACCATGCTTGAAAATATGAAGAGTGGTACTCAGTGATGTATTGTGTTGGATTGTCCCCAACATAACGCTTTGTATTCAGGACATAAAGTCAATTTCTATGCCACGTTTTTTGCAGTTTTACTTTAGTGCCTTATTGCAAACAGGATGCATGTTTTGGGATATTTTTATTCTGTACAGGCTTCCTTCTTTTCACTCTGTCATTTAGGACAGTTTTCTCCTTTCACAGACATTCAACTCTGTAACTGTTTTCACGTCACCATTGGCCTCATGGTGAAATCCCTGAGCAGTTTCCTTCCTCTCCGGCAACTGAGTTAGGAAAGACGCTTGTATCTTTGTAGTGACTGGGTGTATGATACACCATCCAAAGTGTAATTAATAATTACACTATGCTCAAAGGGATATTCAAAATAGTTTACAATAGATGCCCTTCTTTGCAAGGCATTGGAAAACCTCCCTGGTCTTTGTGGTTGAATCTGTGTTTGAAATTCCTTGCTCCAATGAGGGACCTTACAGATAATTGTATGTGTGGGATAAAGAGATGAGGTAGTCATAAAAAAATTATGTTAAACACTATTATTGCACACTAATTCAGATTGATTCACACTGAAAGCTCATCAGTCTATGAACTCTATGAGCTTGGAGGCACTTACTATCTTACCTGCTTGTTTGTGGCCTCCTCTCTCCCCCTCTCTGCCTGTCTGTCTGTCCATGGGTATCATCATGGCTGCCTCTCTACTGTTAACACATGCATTACACCTTGTAGAAACGGGAAACTTTGATGGGGGTGGGGCCACAAAAAAAGATGAACTCATCATCTCGAGTCTGCTTACCCACATCCATACCCACACATGCAGTCAGAGCCGGCCCTACTTTTGGTGACATTTTGTTGGGGAAACACCAAGTGATGTAATGACTCACTGATAGATATCGATCCCAGTTAAAATGTAAGAAATGAGTGCATCGGCCCAGGGGACCCCAAACTTTTTTGAAATAAATGTTTTTATGAAAACCGAAACAGCATTTGATGTGTAAACAATATAGTGTCTTATGAGCAGGGTTTGTGAGAAAAACACTAAACAAAATCAGTTGTGGGCGGAGCAGTTGCCGTACCAGTCGGTGATATAGCCCGACAGGATGCTCTCGATTGTGCATCTGTAGAAGTTTGTGAGTGCTTTTGGTGACAAGCCGAATTTCTTCAGCCTCCCGAGGTTGAAGAGGCGCTGCTGTGCCTTCTTCATGACACTGTCTGTGTGGGTGGACCAATTCAGTTTGTCCGTGATGTGTACGCCGAGGAACTTAAAACTTACTACCAATTGAAGTTTTCTCTGAAATTGAATCACTCTAACCAATATGCTCTTACTAAGCTGTCACAAGTGCACTAAATAACTGCCTCAACCTGTAAAATGAAGATTAATTCAGGATCAAAAAATTCACTCCCAGAGCTTAAAATTAAGCGTTTAAAGCCATCCTCCCAGGATTACTGAAACCAACTTCAAAAGCTCATCTTTCTAATCCTTTATTATTGATATGGGAAGGTAGGGAAATAGGGAGTAAAATGTACCATTAGAGTCCCATTAAACATTCAGCATAATAAGGGGCTACGGCAACGTCACAAAAGATTTAACATACTCGCTATTCAAAACTAAGACGAACCGTAAATACTGTATGATTTTAAAAGATTTCATTGTTAGTTAAGAAACATTTGAAAAACATTAGGCTATTAGGATCCTATGGTTCCCGCCTCTCTCTGGGGTTTTCTCTTCTGTGTATTGAATAACTCCCCTCTAATGACATTGTGGTGTGTGCTAAATAGGCTTGGACTGATAGTTTCTCAGTATTGAACACACACACACAGACACAACATGGGTTCAGATGAGAGGAACATTTTTTTTTTATTAAAACAAAATGGAAAAGTACAGTATATGACCTTGCTGGTATTTCAACAAACTTTAATCTCATAACAGTACATGATGTAACCGAAAATATCAACATTGACGATGATGTCAAGTCTATCTTCATTTACTCACATTTAAAGGTCAAGAACAACATCCGACGCAAAGTAGTCAGTGTGACACTAATAATCCACTGTAGCCTCTCCTCCCACACAAACAAACACCCCATGGCCACGCTACAGACAGGTAACTTGTTGTGTGTCCCAAATAGCACCCTATTCCCTATAGTGCACTACTTTTACCCAGGGACCACAGGGCTCTGTGGTGGACCATATACGGAATAGTGTGGTATTTGGGATGCATACCTGTATGTTCCTTACAGGGGCTGTCCACAGTAAGTGTGTGTTGACAGTGTGTATGTTCCCTACAGAGGCTGTACACAGTAAGTGTGTGTTGACAGTGTGTATGTTCCTTACAGGGGCTGTACACAGTAAGTGTGTGTTGACAGTGTGTATGTTCCTTACAGGGGCTGTCCACAGTAAGTGTGTGTTGACAGTGTGTATGTTCCTTACAGGGGCTGTACACAGTAAGTGTGTGTTGACAGTGTGTATGTTCCTTACAGGGGCTGTACACAGCAAGTGTGTTTTGACAGTGTGTATGTTCCTTACAGGGGCTGTCCACAGTAAGTGTGTGTTGACAGTGTGTATGTTCCTTACAGGGGCTGTCCACAGTAAGTGTGTGTTGACAGTGTGTATGTTACTTACAGGGGCTGTCCACAGTAAGTGTGTGTTGACAATGTGTATGTTCCTTACAGGGGCTGTCCACAGTAAGTGTGTGTTGACAGTGTGTATGTTCCTTACAGGGGCTGTCCACAGTAAGTGTGTGTTGACAGTAGGTATGTTCCTTAAAGGGGCTGTCCACAGTTGATGTGTTTTGACTGTAAATAAATACTGCAAACTACATAACAGATGCCCTGACCTTCCCCTATGGGGCCCTATGAGGGGTCCCAAATGTCATGCAGTGTTAGTGGTGCATGCACACGCACACACACACACACACACACACATAGGCATGCACACACACGCGCACATATGCAGACACACACACATGGTAGCATGCACACACACACACACACACACACACACACACACACACACACATACACACACACACACACACACACACACACACACACACACAAACACAGACACACACATCACATTCACACACACACTCACACACAGCGGGGGACTGGGATGTAAGCAATATTTGCTTTTGTGTGTAAGGAGAACGCTCCATGTTACATTAGATTAATCCACACACTCAGATGGGAGGGCAATGACCCAGATTAGCCAAGCGCTAAGTCTCTCTCTGTGTGTGTGTGTGTGTGTATGCTATAATAAGCATCAAATGTAGCAGTGAATTATACTGTACATTTCCCAGAGAGAGTGTGCTCCAGATGGCTATTTCAGTCAGGCAACACAAAGGGCAACACATTCTCATAGTGAGAAAAAGACAGTGGTGAATTTGCGTTCCTCTACTCTTCTCCCCAATGTGTGCACTTGTTTACTCCACTCTCTTTTATTTTTACGCCTTGGGTCTAGATTGGTTTTACATGAGCAGAATGTGTGTGTGTGTGTGTGTGTGTGTGTGTGTGTGTGTGTGTGTGTGTGTGTGTGTGTGTGTGTGTGTGTGTGTGTGTGTGTGTGTGTGTGTGTGTGTGTGTGTCTTCAGTCACGCGTGTTTGTATTAGAGGGATAGAGAGGTTAAAGATCAAAGGCATGTGAACAGTGTGTCGTAAAGGCTTGTAGTATTATCATGGCTATGTGTCTATCTTCAGAACAGATCAAAGACACCATCGGGTACAGTACAGCCAACTCTCCTTAATCACCTTTTAGCACACATTCTTCTAACATATCAACAACAACCTCAATAAAATTGTGTTCATATACTGTAGCTCTAAATGCACTCATGTCATGGTGATTCAGGTTCCAGTCCGGGTCACTGGTCAATCCAAGGTGTGTTGTCAACAAACGCATTGCATTTTATTTTTGAAGGTAATGCTCGAGTTGACATATGCAGCAGCGTTTACCATAAACGTCTGGGATATTGCCTTTAAAGCAGCAGTTGAAACAATAACAAAGCTGTCTCCCCACCCTTGTTCCGGTAAAAAGCTGAGGGATGGGGCTGGAGAAATGTAACCACTCTCAAATTCATAGACAGAGCTATGGATGCAAGGACTGACCATCTGTGATATCAAAATGATAGCTTCACCCATGTTTTGAAGCTATATAGTGTTTGTTTACATTTAGTTTGTTTGCAAACATTGGAGTAAAGCAATAAGTCATTGAAACACACACCCCCCGCCCTTGTTTTGGGTCAGCCTCTGGAATCAGTTCAAATGCTTTGGGTGGTTCGGACAAAGGATCCGCTTCGGGAAAGTCATATTCCTGGTTGTAGTGCTGGTAAGTTGACATCTCTCTGATATCCAATAGTTCTTCCCGGCTGTATGTAATAACACTTAAGATTTTCTGGGCTAACAATGTAAAAAAGAATACCTAAAAAAAACAAAATACAGCAAAGTTTCCTAAGGACTAGAAGCGAGGCGACCCTCTCTGTCGGCGCCATCTTGCAATGTAAAACGCCATTCAACGGATGAGGGTTGAGGGTCGAGGGCTGTCTACTTTGCGCTTGAACTGCAGCCTGTACATGTGTTACGTACAAACGCGCATACACAGTTTCCATTGTAAGGAAATCTGAACCTTTGAATATGTGTTGAAACAGCAGCTGTGGAAATGTTATGGTTGGCTGAGATGATGGTACCACTGAAAAACTCTCCAGACACTGAACAGACGTGTTATTATACATACATACATGCGCATGCCTACCTATGTGTGCTTAAGTACACAGAACCACTAAAACGAGTATCTAACAAGCAAGATAGTTTGGGAGTTGAGAGACAAGAGAGCAGTGAAGAAAAATAAGTGAAGTGAGAGAGGGAGCAGGAGAGGTCAGGGGAGAGGACAGGGGAAGAGGAGAGAGAGATAAGAAGAGAGGGGTGCGAGGAGGAGTCAAAGAGAGGGTGTGCTGCACTAACGTGAAGAGACAGGGCCAGTCAGGGGAGCATCTGTTTTTAGAACTTTTCCTCTGTCTTACCTTCTCCTCCCTCTTTCCTCCTCCTCCTCTTTCCTCCTCCTAGAAGAGGCTTGGGGGTAGCTTTAGGTCAGTGGGGGTAGCTTTAGGTCAATGTTGAGCAACACGCCCCTTGCCACGGTTACACAGGTGATGATGATGATAATGATGATGATGATGATAATAATGGTGGTGATGATGACAATCACACATACACAGGCAAGTCTACTCAGCCATTTGTGTGTGTGGCTTAACTTACACATAGGCCATGATTTAAAAATCAGCTTTCTTGATTAGAAAGTATGGAGCTGATGTAGAAGGAAGTGTGTGTGTGTGTGTGTGTGTGTGTGTGTGTGTGGTCTTGTTCCTCTATCCTCGTGGGGACCTAAAATCCCCAAAAGTCCCCACAAGGATAGTAAAACAGAGAAAATGTTCCCTCTTCCCGACGAGGAAAAAGGCTATTTTAATTTTAGAGACTAGGTTTAGGGTTTAGGGTTAGGGGGGGGGGTGGTGATGTATGTAAACACAAGCTTCACTGCCTTCGACCGGCAGCTGTGTCTCTCTCTGACACGCACATACACAAGGACGAGGTCATGCATGGACAAGCATGCACGCATATGCACACATGCACTCACTCACTCATGCTCATACACACTCATTCACACATACACACCACATTCAAGTTAGCATATTCTACACAGTATTTCTCTCTCACAACATAATAGCTGTAGTTTCCCCGCCCCTAGCTCCACATAAACACACATCTATTGGCCGTAAGAGCCCCAAGGCAGCTCCACGGAGGTAAAGCCAGTGGACTAGAGAGAAGGTGAAAGGTCAAATCTCCTGTTCTCCCTGTGGCACACAGAGATCCTGCTCCATAAGAAACTCAGTGAAGGGTAGTGAAGGGAAGGAGGAAGGAGGGAGAGGGGGAATGTGGGCCTTGAGGGGGAAAGGCTATACGGACACGCATGGTGCTCAAATTGAGGACACATGTCGTGCAGCTGAGAGTCAAGTGTGGAGACGAAGGGATTAGTTTATGCTGGCAAACTGGCAACAACAGTAGCATGGCGCTAGTTAAAAGCGTAAAAATAAAGTGATAATTATTTTGTTGGGCGAGGGAGAAATAATTTGTAGCATTGGTCAGCGGCATGTATTCATGGATACCAAGGGAATCCAGGCTTCTCCAAAAAGTTTACCAATAAATAATTTATCTTCGTCTCTCTGTTTCATAAATTAACCTCAATTTGCTAGGGGCTGAATGTATCTCACCGGAGAAAGCATCTGAGCAAACAAAACAGTGCCCCTCTGTCTCAGGAAGTGTAGCCCATCTACAGTGGCTTGCGAAAATATTCACCCCCCTTGGCATTTTTCCTATTCTGTTGCATTACAACCTGTAATTTAAATGGATTGTTATTTGGATTTAATGTAACGGACATACACAAAATAGTCCAAATTGGTGAAGTGAAATGCAAAAAATTTGAGAATTTAAAAAAACTTTAAAGTTGTGCATGCATATGTATTCACCCCCTTTGCTATGAAGCCCCTAAATAAGATCTGGTGCAACCAATTACCTTCAGAACTCACATAATTAGTTAAATAAAGTCCACCTGTGTGCAATCTAAGTGTCACATAATCTGTCACACGATCTCAGTGTATATATACACCTGTTCTGAAAGGCCCCAGAGTCTGCAACCCCACTAAGCAAGGGGTACCACCAAGCAAGCGGCACCATGAAGACCAAGGACCTCTCCAAACAGGTCAGGGACAAAGTTGTGGAGACGTACAAATCAGGGTTGGGTTAAAAAAAACCAGAAACTTTAAACATCCCACGGAGCACCATTAAATCCATTATTAAAAAATGGAAAGAATATGGCACCACAACAAACCTGCCAAAAGAGGGCCATCCACCAAAACTCACAGACCAGGGACCCGGGCGCGAACCAGGGACCCTCTGCACACATCAACAACAGTCACCCACGAAGCATTGTTACCCATCACTCCACAAAAGCCGCGGCTCTTGCGGCCCTAGATTGTGTGTTTCTTGTTTGAAGTTGCATTAGTGCAATAATCAGGTTCTCTTCTTTATAAGGGTGCTATTCTATTTGTGTAATATAGGATTTGTGCAATTTAGATTTATTTGTGTGTTTTTTGTTAGCAATAGGGCAATAGTGTAATAATTTGATTCTCTTTTTTATTTGTATTTATATACTACAATTTGTTTCTATTTGTCTTTGTTACTTTTTTGATATTTATGAGTTATTTTTGTATATAATTTCATATTTATATAGTTTTAAATATTACGATTATTTGTGTTGTTCCAAATGTCTGAATAAAAATGACAGTTAGTGCAGAATGGTGTTTTTTGGGGGGGTTGGTCCAGGGAGCCGTACAAGCCAGAACCGCCACTTTGGGGGGGTTGGTCCAGGGAGCCATACAAGCCAGAACCGACACTTTGGGGGGTTTCGTCCAGGGAGCCGTACAAGCCAGAACCGGCACTTTGGGGGGGTTCGTCCAGGGAGCCGTACAAGCCAGAACCGCCACTTTGGGGGGGTTCGTCCAGGGAGCCATACAAGCTAGAACCGCCACTTTGGGGGGGTTCGTCCAGGGAGCCATACAAGCCAGAACCGACTCTTTGGGGGGTTTCGTCCAGGGAGCCATACAAGCCAGAACCGACACTTTGGGGGGTTTCGTCCAGGGAGCCGTACAAGCTAGAACCGACACTTTGGGGGAGTTGGTCCAGGGAGCCGTACAAGCCAGAACCGCCACTTTGGGGGGGGGGGTTCGTCCAGGGAGCCGTACAAGCCAGAACCGCCACTTTGGGGGGGTTCGTCCAGGGAGCCGTACAAGCCAGAACCGCCACTTTGGGGGGTTTCGTCCAGGGAGCCGTACAAGCAAGAACCGACACTTTGGGGGGTTGGTCCAGGGAGCCGTACAAGCCAGAACCGATACTTTGGGGGGTTTCGTCCAGGGAGCCATACAAGCCAGAACCGACACTTTGGGGGGTTTCGTCCAGGGAGCCATACAAGCCAGAACCGACTCTTTGGGGGGTTTTGTCCAGGGAGCCGTAAAAGCTAGAACCGACACTTTGGGGGAGTTGGTCCAGGGAGCCATACAAGCCAGAACCGCCACTTTGGGGGGTTTCGTCCAGGGAGCCATACAAGCCAGAACCGACACTTTGGAGGGGTTCGTCCAGGGAGCCATACAAGCTAGAACCGCCACTTTGGGGGGTTTCGTCCAGGGAGCCATACAAGCTAGAACCGCCACTTTGGGGGGTTTCGTCCAGGGAGCCATACAAGCCAGAACCAACACTTTGGGGGGTTTCGTCCAGGGAGCCGTACAAGCTAGAACCGACACTTTGGGGGGTTGGTCCAGGGAGCCATACAAGCCAGAACCGCCACTTTGGGGGGTTTCGTCCAGGGAGCCATACAAGCCAGAACCGACACTTTGGGGGGTTTCGTCCAGGGAGCCGTACAAGCTAGAACCGACACTTTGGGGGGTTGGTCCAGGGAGCCATACAAGCCAGAACCGCCACTTTGGGGGGTTTCGTCCAGGGAGCCATACAAGCTAGAACCGCCACTTTGGGGGGTTTCGTCCAGGGAGCCGTACAAGCTAGAACCGACACTTTGGGGGGTTGGTCCAGGGAGCCGTACAAGCCAGAACCGATACTTTGGGGGGTTTCGTCCAGGGAGCCATACAAGCCAGAACCGACACTTTGGGGGGTTTCGTCCAGGGAGCCATACAAGCCAGAACCGACTCTTTGGGGGGTTTTGTCCAGGGAGCCGTAAAAGCTAGAACCGACACTTTGGGGGAGTTGGTCCAGGGAGCCATACAAGCCAGAACCGCCACTTTGGGGGGTTTCGTCCAGGGAGCCATACAAGCCAGAACCGACACTTTGGAGGGGTTCGTCCAGGGAGCCATACAAGCTAGAACCGCCACTTTGGGGGGTTTCGTCCAGGGAGCCATACAAGCTAGAACCGCCACTTTGGGGGGTTTCGTCCAGGGAGCCATACAAGCCAGAACCAACACTTTCGGGGGTTTCGTCCAGGGAGCCGTACAAGCTAGAACCGACACTTTGGGGGGTTGGTCCAGGGAGCCATACAAGCCAGAACCGCCACTTTGGGGGGTTTCGTCCAGGGAGCCATACAAGCTAGAACCGCCACTTTGGGGGGTTTCGTCCAGGGAGCCGTACAAGCTAGAACCGACACTTTGGGGGGTTGGTCCAGGGAGCCGTACAAGCCAGAACCGATACTTTGGGGGGTTTCGTCCAGGGAGCCATACAAGCCAGAACCGACACTTTGGGGGGTTTCGTCCAGGGAGCCATACAAGCCAGAACCGACTCTTTGGGGGGTTTTGTCCAGGGAGCCGTAAAAGCTAGAACCGACACTTTGGGGGAGTTGGTCCAGGGAGCCATACAAGCCAGAACCGCCACTTTGGGGGGTTTCGTCCAGGGAGCCATACAAGCCAGAACCGACACTTTGGAGGGGTTCGTCCAGGGAGCCATACAAGCTAGAACCGCCACTTTGGGGGGTTTCGTCCAGGGAGCCATACAAGCTAGAACCGCCACTTTGGGGGGTTTCGTCCAGGGAGCCATACAAGCCAGAACCAACACTTTGGGGGGTTTCGTCCAGGGAGCCGTACAAGCTAGAACCGACACTTTGGGGGGTTGGTCCAGGGAGCCATACAAGCCAGAACCGCCACTTTGGGGGGTTTCGTCCAGGGAGCCGTACAAGCTAGAACCGACACTTTGGGGGGTTGGTCCAGGGAGCCGTACAAGCCAGAACCGACACTTTGGGGGGTTGGTCCAGGGAGCCGTACAAGCCAGAACCGATACTTTGGGGGGTTTCGTCCAGGGAGCCATACAAGCCAGAACCGACACTTTGGGGGGTTTCGTCCAGGGAGCCATACAAGCCAGAACCGACTCTTTGGGGGGTTTTGTCCAGGGAGCCGTAAAAGCTAGAACCGACACTTTGGGGGAGTTGGTCCAGGGAGCCATACAAGCCAGAACCGCCACTTTGGGGGGTTTCGTCCAGGGAGCCATACAAGCCAGAACCGACACTTTGGAGGGGTTCGTCCAGGGAGCCATACAAGCTAGAACCGCCACTTTGGGGGGTTTCGTCCAGGGAGCCATACAAGCTAGAACCGCCACTTTGGGGGGTTTCGTCCAGGGAGCCATACAAGCCAGAACCAACACTTTGGGGGGTTTCGTCCAGGGAGCCGTACAAGCTAGAACCGACACTTTGGGGGGTTGGTCCAGGGAGCCATACAAGCCAGAACCGCCACTTTGGGGGGTTTCGTCCAGGGAGCCATACAAGCTAGAACCGCCACTTTGGGGGGTTTCGTCCAGGGAGCCGTACAAGCTAGAACCGACACTTTGGGGGGTTGGTCCAGGGAGCCGTACAAGCCAGAACCGATACTTTGGGGGGTTTCGTCCAGGGAGCCATACAAGCCAGAACCGACACTTTGGGGGGTTTCGTCCAGGGAGCCATACAAGCCAGAACCGACTCTTTGGGGGGTTTTGTTCAGGGAGCCGTAAAAGCTAGAACCGACACTTTGGGGGAGTTGGTCCAGGGAGCCATACAAGCCAGAACCGCCACTTTGGGGGGTTTCGTCCAGGGAGCCATACAAGCCAGAACCGACACTTTGGAGGGGTTCGTCCAGGGAGCCATACAAGCTAGAACCGCCACTTTGGGGGGTTTCGTCCAGGGAGCCATACAAGCTAGAACCGCCACTTTGGGGGGTTTCGTCCAGGGAGCCATACAAGCCAGAACCAACACTTTGGGGGGTTTCGTCCAGGGAGCCATACAAGCCAGAACCGACACTTTGGGGGGGTTGGTCCAGGGAGCCGTACAAGCCAGAACCGCCACTTTGGGGGGTTTCGTCCAGGGAGCCGTACAAGCTAGAACCGACACTTTGGGGGGTTGGTCCAGGGAGCCGTAGAAGCCAGAACCTATACTTTGGGGGGGTTGGTCCAGGGAGCCGTACAAGCTAGAACCGACACTTTGGGGGGGTTTCGTCCAGGGAGCCATACAAGCCAGAACCGCCACTTCGGGGGGGGTTCGTCCAGGGAGCCATACAAGCCAGAACCGCCACTTTGGGGGGGTTCGTCCAGGGGCAAAAACTGTCTGATCTTTACATAACAAAGGCTTCAGTACAGCCTCATGACAAATGACACATTCTTCCTGTAAAAGTAGGCTGACATATTTAGTCAAAGCATCATTAGAGGGAGGTAGAGGTGAGAAATGGGCATAGATTTTTTAAAACTGATATTACTTCATAATATTTCATATTAAAAGTTGTGTCATGTTGGACACACTGGTTCACACTGTTTTAATGCTTCACTATATGGAGTTCTGTAGTTTGTTTGTGTAGCAGAACGACTACCCTGTGTGCTAGTACCAAGTCTACCAACAGAGTTACTGCCCTTCACATCACATTGTGCAAATGATGAGCCCAATTTCTTTACTTTGCTCATTTTGCTGCCTTGTAAAATACACTTTTAAGATAGCTTAGCTTATAAAGGATCATGCTTGTTCCCAAGCTAAAAAGGGCCATGGTTTGCTCCATGATAAGTGAATCATTAGTAATTTGACCGGGTATTGATTGTGAAAGAGGAGAACGTTTGAGAAGATGCCTCTGCTGCAATGCAGCTATATCACACTGGGCCACGCATCGTTGAGTCTACAGCAACGGTAATAAATGGACACAAACACACTGTCCCTCATGTGTACACACACACACACACTCAGAGACAGACAGACAGACAGACAGACAGACAGACAGACAGACAGACAGACAGACAGACAGACAGACAGAGTTACTAATGGGCCTGTATTGAGCAGAAACCTGGTAATGATCATTCTAATCAATGGTGCCTGCGCGCATCTTTCAATCAAATGCAATGTGCTACGCAGTTGCGATTTTAGCATGTAAATCTTGGTGGGGCAAACTCAACAACAACAAAAAATCGATGCATGCCAGCAAAGCCACTACACGACACAACACTAAACAATACATTAATTGGACTATAACGGTGACAAACGGTGCCCAAAAACTGTTAGGGCCTACATAAAGCTGTCCCAACAGCAGAGTCCCAACAGCAGTCCCAACGCCTTACCACTGCTACACCTGGCTAACAGTGGAGCCTTGTCTAGCAGTGAAACAGTTCATTCAGGCTTTACTAGCTTTAAAAAAAAAACATAGCTGATATGGCTGACTTGCTTAAACAAATGTGGTTTCTACTGACAATTGAGATGTACAAACTATGGTATAAGGGGACGGCGAGAAGATAAGAGGCAATCCGTAACTTTGATTAAGACATTAAATTAATGAGCCCCTTCAAAAAAAATACTTTATTGAGCGAGCTAGGTTGGACGTAGTCAATATAACAATTTATTCAGCACTTCTGAGCTGTACAGCGACAAAATTCAGAACACCAAGTCAGAACTGTAGGATAAATACAGGTGGCATATAAGCAGACAATGAAAACTCTTACAATATTTGATGATGACATTTCTCTAAGATGTTATCGCAGGTACAGATGTTATCGCAGGTGTAGATGTTATCGCAGGTACATCAAAATGCTTATGTTTCCAGCTCCATCAGTTCAGTATTACCGAACCATACAAAACAACTAATCCCTAAAAATGCAAAGAAAGACATCAAGAAATATCAGCACTGGAATATAAATCTATATGTATATTATGGTGTGTATAGATTGTATGGACAGTATATGAATATAAAAGGTGTGTACAGCAGTAGTTGAGATGAACCTTGACGAAAATACAGTATATTCATATGAAGTGGGTAAAACCGTGTGTAAACATCATTAAAGTGACCAGTGTTCATGCATGCAATTCACTCGGAAAGTAGTCAGACCCTTGACTTTTTCCACACACGCTTTGTTACAACCTTATTCTAAAATTGATTAAATCGTTTATTTCCGTTATCAGTCTACACACAATACTCCATAATGACAAAGCAAAAACTGTTTTTTATATAAAGACAAAAAAAATTGAAATATCACATTTACATAAGTATTCAGCCCCATTACTCAGTACTTTGTTGAAGCGTCTTTGGCAGCGATTAAAGCTTAGAGTCTTCTTATGTATGAAGCTACAAGCTTGGCACACCTGTATGTAATAAATGTAAATGTGGCACACCTGTATGTAATAAATGTAAATGTGGCACACCTGGATGTAATAAATGAATCACAAGTCACTTTAAAAAATGCCACTTGATATGATGTTTACATACCCTACATTACTCATCTCATATGTATATACTGTACTCATCAGTAGATACTCATGTACCATCTACTGCATCTTGCCTATGCCGCACGGCCATCACTCATCCATATATGTATATGTCCATACTCTTATTCATCTCTTTACACTTGTGTGTATAAAGTAGTTGTTGTGAAATTGTTATATTACTTGTTAGATATTACTGCACTGTCGGAACTAGAAGCACAAGCATTTCGCTACACTCGCATTAGCATCTGCTAACCATGTGTATGTGACCATTAGCATCTGCTAACCATGTGTATGTGACCATTAGCATCTGCTAACCATGTGCATGTGACCATTAGCATCTGCTAACCATGTGTATGTGACCATTAGCATCTGCTAACCATGTGTATGTGACCATTAGCATCTGCTAACCATGTGTATGTGACCATTAGCATCTGCTAACCATGTGTATGTGACCAATGAAATGTTATTTTATTTGAGGAGTTTCTCACATTCTTCTCTGCAGATCCTCTCAAGCTCTGTCAGGTTGGATATTTGATGATGACATTTCTCTAAAACAGGCTATAGGTTACACGTGCACCACCAAGTCAGAACAGTAGGCTAAATTAAAAAGTGAAAATAGACCAAATTGTTAAGGTGAGGCACATGGGCTGCTAACATCGTACACAACATACACTTAGTATTACTTTCTTAGCTAGAGAGTACATATCTCCCTGGCATATTACATAATTTATGTAAGAGATAGGTATTTTGCAAACATCTATTTAGGCATATTAAAACACTTCCGTCTTTTCCGATTACGAGTATGATCCGATCCAACTATGAACTGTCAATTACGGATGCGATTACGAATACGAGTATGGTCAGCCCTACTTGTGTGGTGTGTGTGTGTGTGTGTGTGTGTATGTGTGTAACTGAGTTAAACCTCTGTGGGGAGTCCAGTGGAAGATAAACACACAGAGAGAGAGATCATCTCTAATCCTGGATTGAAGCAGGATCCTTTAGCTCAATTAAACTTTCCTACACACACACACACACACACACACACACACACACACACACACACACACACACACACACACACACACACACACACACACACACACACACACACACACACACACACACACACACACACACACACACACACACACACACACGCAGGAGCCTCACATTCACATACACAAACTTACTAAAATATCTTTGTCTTCTGTCCCTCTGATCTATATATTTGTGTCTTTCATGTGATGCTACACAATGTTAAGTCTGTTTGCAGTCTGTGTTTAATTCTTTAACATTATTTCATTCCAATGCAAACACTCAAAAAACTGTTTTCCACTCAGGAACAATGACAGCAAGTTACACACTCAAAATGTCAACATAACACAAATACACAAACACAACACAAACACACGCACACACGCACGCACACCGTGTGTTTAACTAAGAGCAACAGTTAAAAGTATTGTCTCCACTGGGGCCTGAAATTTACTTTCCGTCCTGCTGCACACCCAGAGAAACAATGAGCCAGGTTTCATCTGTGGTCCTTATGTGTGTGTGTGTGTGTGTGTGTGTGTGTGTGTGTGTGTGTGTGTGTGTGTGGGTGCGTGCGTGCGTGCGAGTGTTTTAGTTTTTTAGTTTTAGTTTTTTTTTCTACACTTTGGACAAAAATCTATTTGGGTTTTCCATTGGGTTTTCAAGACTTTGGGTGGTTTACAAGCTACTTAATCTGGGCCCGGTTTCCCAAAAGCATTTTACGGCTAAATTCAACATTAGAACCATAGGATCCTGGCAGGTAAATGCGGCCAAGCGATGTTTCAAATAGGCCTAGCTCTGTGTGTCACTATCACTAGCTATCACTAGCCAACAGGGAAAGAAGCTAGGTAGCTAACTTGATTCTAACTTGATGTATTACTAAAGTTAAAAGGCATTGGATTGGTGTAAACGTGAGCGACAGAGAGTTTCATTTCACCATATTTTTACACCAGTCTCTGCGATATTCCTTTTAAATCCAGGTCACATGCAGATTGACTTCATAATTTAAACATAATCTAACCATCACTTTATGTATTACCCTCCTCCATGTGCAGGAAGTGACATCCCAAAAAACAAACACAAACTATAAACCCAAGTGGCTCTTAGCCTCCCACACATGCTTTCTATCCTCAACACAGAAACAAAAAAAGTGTTACATATGGTAATAGTTAAATCATATATACAAATATTTGTATCAAACTTAGACTAAAGAAAAACTAGCAAATCAGGTCTAAAAAATGCATATTTGTCAAAACTTAATCATTTCCCCCCTCCCTCCCTCCGTCCCTCCCATTTCTCATTACTAAATGAACCACAGTGAGTAGTATGGCTGGTCCATTAGTCCTGGCTGGCTGTATGTGAAATCCCTCCCATCAAAATTATAGAAATGTAATCCTGGAGCAGCTCGCCCACACAGATGTCATCCAGCCAGCCAGCCAGCCAGGCTAAGAGAGCTTTCCTAAACTTTACTAGGGTCAAATCAAACCAAATCAAAGTTTGTTGGTCACGTACACATATTTTGCAGATGTTATCGCAGGTACATCAAAATGCTTATGTTTCCAGCTCCATCAGTTCAGTATTACCGAACCATACAAAACAACTAATCCCTAAAAATGTAAAGAAAGACATCAAGAAATATCAGCACTGGAATATAAATCTATATGTATATTATGGTGTGTATAGATAGTATGGACAGTATATGAATATAAAAGGTGTGTACAGCAGTAGTTGAGATGAGCCTTGATGAAAATACAGTATATTCATATGAAGTGGATAAAACTGTGTGTAAACATTATTAAAGTGACCAGTGTTCATGCATGCAATTCACTCGGAAAGTAGTCAGACCCTTGACTTTTTCCACATTTTGCTTTGTTACAACCTTATTCTAAAATTGATTAAATCGTTTATTTCCGTTATCAATCTACACACAATACCCCATAATGACAAAGAAAAAACTGTTTTTTATATAAAAACAAAAAAATTGAAATATCACATTTATATAAGTATTCAGCCCCATTACTCAGTACTTTGTTGAAGTGTCTTTGGCAGCGATTAAAGCTTAGAGTCTTCTTATGTATGAAGCTACAAGCTTGGCACACCTGTATGTAATAAATGCAAATGTGGCACACCTGTATGTAATAAATGTAAATGTGGCACACCTGTATGTAATAAATGTAAATGTGGCACACCTGGATGTAATTAATGAATCACAAGTCACTTTAAAAAATGCCACTTGATATAATGTTTACATACCCTACATTACTCATCTCATATGTATGTACTGTACTCTATACCATCTTCTGCATCTTGCCTATTCCGCACGGCCAACGCTCATACATACAGTGCCTTGCGAAAGTATTCGGCCCCCTTGAACTTTGCGACCTTTTGCCACATTTCAGGCTTCAAACATAAAGATATAAAACTTAATTTGTTTGTGAAGAATCAACAACAAGTGATACACAATCATGAAGTGGAACGACATTTATTGGATATTTCAAACTTTTTTAACAAATCAAAAACTGAAAAATTGGGCGTGCAAAATTATTCAGCCCCTTTACTTTCAGTGCAGCAAACTCTCTCCAGAAGTTCAGTGAGGATCTCTGAATGATCCAATGTTGACCTAAATGACTAATGATGATAAATACAATCCACCTGTGTGTAATCAAGTCTCCGTATAAATGCACCTGCACTGTGATAGTCTCAAAGGTCCGTTAAAAGCGCAGAGAGCATCATGAAGAACAAGGAACACACCAGGCAGGTCCGAGATACTGTTGTGAAGAAGTTTAAAGCCGGATTTGGATACAAAAAGATTTCCCAAGCTTTAAACATCCCAAGGAGCACTGTGCAAGCGATAATATTGAAATGGAAGGAGTATCAGACCACTGCAAATCTACCAAGACCTGGCCGTCCCTCTAAACTTTTAGCTCATACAAGGAGAAGACTGATCAGAGATGCAGCCAAGAGGCCCATGATCACTCTGGATGAACTGCAGAGATCTACAGCTGAGGTGGAAGACTCTGTCCATAGGACAACAATCAGTCGTATATTGCACAAATCTGGCCTTTATGGAAGAGTGGCAAGAAGAAAGCCATTTCTTAAAGATATCCATAAAAAGTGTTGTTTAAAGTTTGCCACAAGCCACCTGGGAGACACACCAAACATGTGGAAGAAGGTGCTCTGGTCAGATGAAACCAAAATTGAACTTTTTGGCAACAATGCAAAACGTTATGTTTGGCGTAAAAGCAACACAGCTCATCACCCTGAACACACCATCCCCACTGTCAAACATGGTGGTGGCAGCATCATGGTTTGGGCCTGCTTTTCTTCAGCAGGGACAGGGAAGATGGTTAAAATTGATGGGAAGATGGATGGAGCCAAATACAGGACCATTCTGGAAGAAAACCTGATGGAGTCTGCAAAAGACCTGAGACTGGGACGGAGATTTGTCTTCCAACAAGACAATGATCCAAAACATAAAGCAAAATCTACAATGGAATGGTTCAAAAATAAACATATCCAGGTGTTAGAATGGCCAAGTCAAAGTCCAGACCTGAATCCAATCGAGAATCTGTGGAAAGAACTGAAAACTGCTGTTCACAAATGCTCTCCATCCAACCTCACTGAGCTCGAGCTGTTTTGCAAGGAGGAATGGGAAAAAATTTCAGTCTCTCGATGTGCAAAACTGATAGAGACATACCCCAAGCGACTTACAGCTGTACTCGCAGCAAAAGGTGGCGCTACAAAGTATTAACTTAAGGGGGCTGAATAATTTTGCACGCCCAATTTTTCAGTTTTTGATTTGTTAAAAAAGTTTGAAATATCCAATAAATGTCGTTCCACTTCATGATTGTGTCCCACTTGTTGTTGATTCTTCACAAAAAAATACAGTTTTATATCTTTATGTTTGAAGCCTGAAATGTGGCAAAAGGTCGCAAAGTTCAAGGGGGCCGAATACTTTCGCAAGGCACTGTATATGTATATGTTCATACTCTTATTCATCTCTTTACACTTGTGTGTATAAAGTAGTTGTTGTGAAATTGTTAGATTACTTGTTAGATATTACTGCACTGTCGGAACTAGAAGCACAACCATTTCGCTACACTAGCATTAACATCTGCTAACCATGTGTATGTGACCAATTAAATTTAATTTTATTTTTGGGGGGGGGTTTCTCACATTCTTCTCTGCAGATCCTCTCAAACTCTGTCAGGTTGGATGGGGAGCGTCGCTGCACAGCTATTTTCAGGTCTCTCCACTGTCTCCACATTCTAGCTCTGGCTGGGCCACTCAAGGACATTAAAAGACTTGTCCCGAAGTCACTCCTGTCTTGGCTGTGTGCTTAGGGTTGTTGTACTGTTGGAAGGTGAACCTTCGCATCAGTCTGAGGTCCTGAGCGCTCTGGAGCAGATTTTTATCAATGACTCTCTGTACTTTGCTCCGTTCATCTTTTCCTCGATCCTGACTAGTCTCCCAGTCCCTGCCGCTAAAAAACATCCCCAGAGCATGATGCTGCCACCACCCTGCGTCACCGCCAGGTTTCCTCCAGACTTGACGTGTGGCATTCAAGCCAAAGAGTTCAATCTTGGTTTCATCAGACCAGTTATTCTTGTTTTTCATGGTCTGAGAGTCCTTTAGGTGCCTTTTGGCAAACTCCAAGCGGGCTGTCATGTGCCTTTTATTGAGCAGTGGCTTCTGTCTGGCAACTCTACCATAAAGGCCTGATTGGTGGAGTGTTGCAGAGATGGTTGTCCTTCTAGAAGGTTCTCCCATCTCCACAGAGGTACGCTTTGTCAGAGTCACCGTCGGGTAATTGGTCACCTCCCTGACCAAGGTCCTTCTCCCCTGATTGCTCAGTTCTTGGAGATTCTTGGAGACCCTCAATGCTGCAGACATTTTTGGTACCCTTCCCCAGATCTGTGTCTCGACACAATCCTGTCTCGGAGCTCTACAGACAATTCCTTTGACCTCATAGCTTAGCTTTTTCTCTGATATGCACTGTCAACTGTGGCACCTTATATAGATAGGTGTGTGCCTTTCCAAATCATGTCCAATCAATTGAATTTACCACAGGTGGACTCCAAACAATTTGTAGAAACATCTCAAGGATGACCAATGGAAACAGGATGCACCTGAGCTCAATTTCGCGTCTCATAGCAAAGGGTCTGAATACTTATGTAAATAATTTTTTTGTGTGTGTGTGTTTTTTTTATACATTTATAAAATTCCTAAAAACTTGTTTCACTTTGTCATTATGGGGAAATGTGTGTAGATTGGTGAGGATTTTTTTCTCTCCATCCATTTTGGACTAAGTCTGTAACATAACAAAATGTGGAATAAGTCAAGGAGTCTGAACACTTTACAAATGTGCTGTACATAGGGCAGCAGTCTCTAAGGTACAGGGTAGAATACCAGGCGGTAGCCAGCTAGTTCAGGGCAGGGTACTGGGAGGAGGCCGGCTAGTGGTGACTGTTTAACAGTCTGTTGGTCGGGAGATACAAGCTGTTTTTCAGGCTCTCGGTCCAAGCTTTGATGCACCTACAGTATACTGTCTCCACCTTC